>NW_024040817.1:10599405-11074405 GCF_014851395.1 Micropterus salmoides
ACACACTTTCTCCAACTCTTCCGTCACCTTAAAAGAAAAGTAATATTTTCTGTTGGAAACATTTAGAAAGCCTGACTTTGCTATTTTTTGTACAACTGAGACAGACCTTTATTCAGCGTCATCTTCACTGAGGAAATATGTCAGGCCATTAACAGGTACAGTTGCAAATGTGATCTTCATTTTCAATAGCAAACTCAATGAATTCATTTTTTATTTCATAAAACACAAGTATGGACCAAACATATGTGCAGAATTATTATAACTAATGGAGTTATTATAAATTATTTTGAGACTTGTAAGTGTTCTCATGCTTTACTGAGTGGAATTCATTATCACATGTTTCACCTGAGCAAAATGTTCCAAAACGGTTTCCACCTGCAAACTAGTCACTGAACAGGACTTCAGTGCCGTCATTATAATGTGAGTAATGTCTTTGCACCTGGTTTATGCAACTAATAACAGGGGTTGTCTGTACATGTTGTCTGTCTGACGCAATGGGTTGTTTTACTGTTAATGAAGACACAAAGACCCCGGCCCCATTTTCTCTGCTATTCACAGTTCAAAACCTGCCAAACCTGAAGGAAGTTCACACACAACCACAGAGTATCTGGCTCTGCTTTTCACAACCTGGCTGGTTAGATGAGGAAGATAAGCATCTCCATTACTGCTAACATATCATTATCTACACTGTGAAAAGAAAAATCATTTACTACAAATCAGTGAAAGACAAAGAGGGTTGAAGACCCCTGTGTTTGTTCAGAGTAACCTTTAGGACCCACATGTAAAAGACCCTTACACAAGTTACAATACATTAAGCTTTGGTTACAGAAGATGTCAGTTTAATAAATCTGCTCACCTATAGAATGTTTAGAAAGGCTCAATTTGCTTGCAGTTATTGTTTAAGCACACAATGGTCCACGCTCAGAGGAAGTCCACAGGAATTCCTGGCATCCTGAGCTTTAGTGCAAAGAGATCTCGGGCTGTTACTCCCTCCCTCTCAGTCTGAGGAGAGGAGGCTGTTCCTCAGGAGGGGAGGGACTAAACAGCTAGACATGCTGTATATCTGGTCAGTGAGCACTGAGGACTTCCTCTGAGATGTTGGGAGCACCTCAAACTCACAATGTCTTTCATACCAGCTGAGATCCACTGCTAACTAGCGCTAACCACAGTCTGACTGCATTCCAGAAACGTCAGGTAAGAGCAGATTTTGAAGAAGATTTTAGATTTAAAATCAAATTATTTGTTTCTAAAGTTCTAAAAGAAAAGGATCAGTCTTGTAATTAAGAGCTCATTATTTCAGTGAAAGTGTTCTATAATCCAAAGTAAAATCATATTCAAACTGTATCTTATTTTTTTCCTTTTGAGAGGGACAAGTTGGACAGAGACAGTGTAAACCAAATGTGAAGAAATAACTTTCCTAACAGTCTCTTGCAGCCAACACCCTGCTGATAAAAAGGGAAAGTAAACATTCCTCACTGATTACCTTTGACCACACTTGTTAATACAAAGTGTTACACAAAGAAGCCCCGTTTGTCACCGTTAAGGATTTTCACAAGTCTGAACACTGCATCTACATCACCCTCGAAGCTATTGACACGTGTGATGACAATCCTATATTTTCCGCAGCTACAGAAAATGTTATGTAACTCCACACTATACTCCACTGCCTCATTCATTCCTGTTTTCTTTATTGATGGGATGGTGTAAAGAATGCACTGCAATGATAATTAGTGTCAAAGATATGATGTGATGGGCCTTGCATAATGTATTTAACCCAAAGGTGAGAGCAGACAGGCAATTAGCAGTATGCTGTCAATCTCAAGATTTCCCAACTTATTTTTCTTCGAGGCACAAAGGTTGCATGTCTTCTATAAATTCTTCTCACCACTCACAGACAGATTCTTGGATCATTTCAAGCTAAAGTTCAGACAAGTAGGCGTAACTTCAATTTGCATATAACACATGCCAATCATTATGCATTCCTTGAGAAAACTTTTTTCAGTAATTCAATGTCAGTGAAGACAAACTACAAGGATTTGTCCATATTGAACTAGAGGTACAAAATGATTTTTTATTTTTTTTTAAGTTATCAGTAATCTATCAATATCTGAAAATAATGAAAGGCCAAGTCACCTGAATTTGCAGTGTAGGCTGAACAAATGTTAAAGTAACTGTATTAATGTCTTAGTTTATTGATTGGCTAGTTGATCAACAAGAAACTAACTGATGCCAAACATTACCTAGCTCCAGCTTCTTAAATGGTTTTCTTTGTTTAACTTTAAACTAAATTCAATATATTTGGCTTTTGGACTGTTGGACCGCCAAAAAAGATATCTGAAGATGTCACTTTGGGCTGTAAGGAATTTCGTTTTCATGATGTTTTATTTAAAAAACAATTAATCAAGAGCATAACAGGCTAATTAATCCATCAACTGCAGCCCTAATTACAACAGATTCCAAACGGCTGAGGAGGTGTAACTACACTCACTACTATAGATACACCTGTGCAACCTAATTCAATCCAAATACATCTGTTCTGTTTTAATGATGCTTATAATGATCAGGTTGATACTGTCATTGAGGTGTTAATTAAATTATATGTTTTAGCATTGAGGTTATAGTTAGTGGTGGTGCTGTAATGGTCAGTGCTTCTAATATTCTGCACCTCCATGTATGTAAATGGAAGAACATCAACAATAAAAACCTCTCTATATAATCTCCTTGATGCAAGAAGAAGTTTAACAACTGAAAATAAAGCCTCCTTTTATTCAAAGTGTTTATGAATGGGTACTGTTGGACTTCAGGGCAGGAAAGCAAACTTGACTAAAAGTCGACTGAACAGTAAACAGTGAAGTTACTGTATGTTAACACTGTGATAACTCTTTAGCTTTGTGCAGGTAATGCATTTCCCTTTTTACGATATGATAAGCAAACTCAGATGCTGTAATAAATGTAAAGTGAATGTTAGGCATCTTTAAAAACATTCAAACATTTACAGAGTGGGTAAAGTCTCAAACAGGCAGAGACACTGCAGTGCCTGCAGGCTGTTGTACAACTTTATATGAGCAGGTGTTTGTGTTTCTTGGCTTGTAGGGCTTGCGGGTGTTGCATTGCATGTAGTAAAACACAGTTCACACCTTTAGTCCACTGAGATTATAAATGACCGTATAGCACTATTTTTAACTACATGTAGTTATCACAGGCTATTGTTGAAAAAATGCTTGACTGACAGCTTTTAATTTCCACCTCATGCAGTAAAGCTAATTATGGTGGGTTTTTTGTGTTTTTTTTTTTACAAAATTCCCACTGTAAGTAACATATGGAAATAATAATGTACAGAACAGAGCCTTGTTCATGATCCTGATTTACCTTATAATTTTAGCATTAAATAATGAGTAGGTTTGTGAACTGGCTTGGTTTCCCTCCACACCCTTTTTTTTTGAGATTTCAGTCACTCCCACTCCCGTGGGTGGCGATGACATCATATATCACAGAAAGGGTGGAAAAATCCAGTGGTTTCGAAGTATGAGCTCATTTAATAGTACTGGAGGTGTTCAAACTTGAATGTTATGGAGGGTTTTGTAAGCATTTTTCATTACTGTAGCTTCTTATTTACTTTTGGATCCAAAATGGAAAATAAACAGAAAATAAAAGATATACAAAAATACAAGAAGTTATGCCACAATTAATTTCTTTTAGTATTCTAGAGTTAGATTTCAGCAAAAATAAAACTCTAATAAATCCTTTGTACCCTACTTGCTCAGCACCAAACAGCAGACAGACAAAATGAGCGACTAGCTGGTGGCAGTGAAAGAGATTTTCTGGGCAGAGACCAAAAACTAGAGGGGGAGAATCATGAGACTTGTAAAAATGGCATTTAAATGGTTAAGAATTGCATAGTGTTTGTGTCTGAAAAACTTCCATGCCAGTTGTTAAAACACTGCAACTTGCTGTTCCTGTTTTGAAGCATTATGTCATGTCATGCCAAAGCAAACACATGATGTGAAACATGTCCATGAACTGGCAGAGAGTTCATTTCTATCTGTGCAGTGACAGAATATGTATGAAGAAAGACTATTGTCACTATTGTACTACGCGTTCAAAAAAAGTTTGCACTAAGGTGCATAAATTCTGTAAGGTATGTACAGTTAATAGGAGGTGCTCGCAAGGTAGTTGTCATTGTAGTAGTAGTTATTGAATTACAAATATATCAAATTGTTATCTCTGCCAGGAGTAGGCATGAAGGGGATCTTGCGTTTGGTCATGTGTGTGTGAGAGAGAGAGATGATGCTTGTGAAATGTAATTGGGTTTGTGTGGTAGGAGGGGTGGCTGTCATACACCCATGTTCCGGTGAAGTGCACACAGCTTGTGTGAAGATGTGATTATTTGTAAGGATTTACACGTTGCTTAAGACATAAGCTGTTTAATTTGGTGATAACTTTCATTCCATCCGTGCTGTTTGTGCATTGCGTCGGCTGAACTAAGTTAGTGTCTTATTTTTGTTTTAGAGCTGGCATTGTCTGCAACTTAACGGAGGTGGTGAGTTTAACGTTTGTGTGGATTTGTGGTGAGATGCCTGATCATAAATGTTTTCACTTAGTTTCCATTTTCTACCTCTGAGAGCAGCACACATCCAATAGGCTACAGTCCCAAATGGGGTTCTGTGTCTGTCAGACGGTCTGACCGTATACCTTTATTCTCAAAATGTCAGAGAACACATATGTGGGATAGATTTTCAATGTGCAGAAATTTTTGAACATGAGCATCAAATGTGCTGAAACACAGGTGTGTTGCCCTTAGGGCAAGACAACATAACAGGAGTAAAGTCCAGGTGCTTATAAATAAATTTAAATGAATTAATTTATAATACATGTTAAAAGGTGCTACATGAACATGTAAAGAGGTAACTTACAAAAAAAAAAGACACAAAAGGGAAGACTAAATTGTGCATGCATAGCGTTGACTCATTAGGTATGATATTAAATATTAAAAAAAGTTAAATCTTTTTCAATTGAGCCTTACTGCATTATATTCCATTATATTTTTATATTTTGAATTGTCACCTGCCACCTGAATTTTGTGTTTTCTTTTATATAAAGATTTTTCTACCATAAATTAATGCAGAAACAATAATCATACTGCTCCACTGAATATAGTTTATTTCTGTTTACCATTTTAATAATTGCTTTTATATTAATTTATATTGTCTGCTATGTAGCAGAAGGGATTCACAAACTCAGTTTCACTCCACAACATGTTGGATTGTGACAAATAAATTAAACTCGTACCTTGAATTTAGTGCAGAAAAATTTACCAAAAAGGCAGGAAGTGAAGTCTTTACTTTTGGACCCCCAGACCCCCATTTACTATATCCCATCTAATGTTGAAACGACCCTTGCACACATCTATATAAGAAGACTCAACAATAATATGTTATACAAAAACACTTCATTAAAAACCAGCCTGCCCTGCACTCCCTGTTTCCCACCCGCATAGCCCCAGAACAGAGGTGGAAAGAGTACAAAAATATTATAAGTAAAAGTACCATTTCTTTGATTAACTTTTACTTAAGTACAAGTAAAGTTACTGGTATAAAAATCTACTCAAGTAAAAGAAAAATTAGCTCATTTAAAGTTTACTCAGATTAAAAGTTACTTTTTTAACCTCCTAAAATAACTGATTTATATTGATTTAATATCTTCTTTATTCGTATTTTACTCACTAATTAAATTGAAGTCTTTTGCGATTTAAGGGAACAAAGCCATATTGTGCTTTCAATTTTAGTTTTTTGACAGATACTTTTCCAAATCAATGGCAAAAAACACTGACATTTCATGTTATAATGAGATGTTTGAGAACGTTTTCGCTTCATTAGGAAACTGTGGCGGAACGGATTAGACTCTGGTGGGGCACATTGGACTGGGAAAACAGGAAACACTGGACTGTATAGTCATATCCCTATTTACATTCAAACAGGTGGTCGATTTGATGGGAAATCATAAGCTTTAGTATAATAAATAACTAGATACCAGAAAGTTGCTATTGCCAACCAACATTGTCAGCACTGATGTCTCTTTGACTAAAACTAATAAAAACGTAGCCTATTTCAAACCACCAATGGAAGTAGGCAATTATTTAACGGACCTCTATACATCAGGGGTCTTCAACTACATTTGTTCTAAACAGCCACTGTGGGAGCCAAACTTTCCAAAGTAATTGCCATATTAGGCTACTGTTTAATATTTTCAACTTTCGGAAAATGAACATTTTTATTAGCTTATGCCATTTCAGTGTGAACAGACTCCTATGCAGCTGTGCCGTTTTTCTGCATGACACACCTGTAGTTAACAGCAGATGCCTTTTAATGGACGTACCACAGGGCACAGACACAGCTAAACAAACTATTGTCGGGCAGTTATTGGTATTTTCCATAATTATGTGGGCAGTCATGATCTGACTTTATACTGCACACAACATGAGTCTGCGAACAGCAAAAGTGAAGTAGTTGGTTCCCTGGCAGAGAAGGTGAAGGTGTGCAGCCTGTCGCCTGCAGCTTTTTATCTAACAGTTCACTGTGTCTGCTCCTGACTGTTGCATTACTCACTGCAATATTTCAAACTGGTCCGCTGTCAGTAAAGTGTTGAAAATGACGGTTGTCTTGTGTAGACGCATTGTAGTGTTCTGCACGACAGCGGTCAGCGCTGACCTCTCTTACAAACAGATTGCCTTTCCTGTGACTACTTCAAAATAACAAGTCAATTTGTGTTTCGCCAAACGTTTGCAATGTGAAGCAGCAGCAGCGGAAAATATTCAGTTTGCATTAACACTTATTTAATACAGCATTTTTTCACAGCTTACACTGCATCATAATACTGTTGTTCTCTTGGACTTCATGCCAAAGTGGTCGCTTTATAATAACAGATCCAATCAACAATACTTTAAACAACCCATACTTAAGTAAAAGTAAAATTACAGATTTAAAAAACTACTTTAAAAAGTACAAGTACACAAAAAACTACTCAATTACAGTAACGTGAGTAATTGTAATTCATTACTTTCCACCTCTGCCTCAGACACATCTGGCAGAGATTTGCTCTCTACTGAGTACAACGAAGGTTAAAGTCAAGGGCAACTGGACTTGGTTGAAGATACTGGAAGACATTTCGTCCCTCATCCAAGGGACTTATTCAGTTCAGAACTGAAGAAGTTCCTTGGATGAGGGATGACTAAGAATCTTCACAGACATCTCTACTGAGTGCACTCTTCTAGTATTAAACTGTTTTAGAATTACTGACTAATTAAATACATTTATTCATGTTAGTCCATAAAATAACTTTTATTTCTACACAAAAGGAAGTCTGTACTGTCGAACCAGAAATACTGTTCATATCAGAAAAAACATTTACTTTCCTTTTGTTTTAAATGGGTAATTTACTTTTATGGCAAATATGTATTTGTATTGGATTGAGTGTACTGTACAACATCAGTACTGTATCAATATCACCCTCATCACAATCTTGCTCATTTTATCTTTGTTGATAACTAATCAGATGTCTGTGTGTAACAATTTTATTGTTTAGCTTTAAAACAAGTGAATACACTAAATATATACACATGTGCAATACTTGAAAAGAAGAAAGAAACGTCATAAAACAATTTCAACATCAAATCATAAACACGCTTGTGAGGAAGAGATTTTATAACCAAAACATACTGCTTGCTTTATCTCTACAGGAAGACGTTTTCAAAGCTCCACGACTCTGACCAAAGAAGTCAAGGTACCTTTGGGCTTCATCCAGGATTTTGGAAAGGTGCGGAGCATCTGAGGATCTGAGGCTGCTCACAGACTCATAAGGAATCTAAAAGGTTTGATATAAAGTTGAAGGACAGTCCATATATTGTAAAAGTTATCCACTAATTTGAAGAAATCAGAGTAAAGGTGGAACGGATAAAATAATTTTTACCATTGTACTGTCTTGCACAGGCTGATGATTAGAAGGCAGTTCATTATTCATTTTTTATACTAAAATACCATTCATTTATAGATTATACCTTCAGTGTCTTGCTGCAGCATATTACATTTTCCAAGGGCCATAGTGAACTTCAGAGTTGTAGTGTGTTGCTGCCTTACCTTCATTTAGGATTCATTTACAAGGTATTATAGGCAATTTAGGCATTTGCTTCACAGATTAAACATTTCATTAGTCTTCGCCAAAACTACACTTTGACTTTGGTTTCTTCTAAAAACTATAAGTGACAGTTCAAAATGCACAATAACCAGACAACACAAGTTTAGAATCAAGCAAGCTTTGCATATGAGGTTAATGTTTGCAGACATGGAGGGGATACTAATCACCACAGTAATGGGCTGGACAGCTCCATTTTAGGCCAACTGGGGTTTTTCAATTAGTCCAGAATTAAAAATACAAAATCAGCGTCAAACATGTAAAGTTAGCAGGAGAACACATTGTGAGGTAATGATCAGATATGCAGAACAACTGGAAGAGAATACATAATGAACGATGTTCAACTGTGTGATCATTTTGGAGGCTGCAGTTAAAATGTGTGGTGCAGGTGCTTCAATAAATCAGATGTAGAAATGTTCGCGGTTGAAAGCTTTTTGCTGGTCGCACAGAGTTTACAACAGACGACAATGTTCATTGCCTCTCAGACCTTGATACAATAATGACTGCGGTAATGTTGCAGCTGTGGAAAGAAGGCCTCTCACCTTCTCCGTTCTTCTTTTAGTTTTTGGCTGACATGAACAACGAAGTCCGGTGCCGCTAAGCCGCCACACGGTAGATTCATGTCAAGGATGGTGAATGGTAAATGATGCTATGGAGCTGTTGAATTGTATTGTGTTATAAAGATATGCGTTTCCAAAATAGTCTACCCTCATGTGTAACACAGCCCAATTCAATAGCACCATAGACTGCAGCCTCCAAAATGGCATTGAATTTGGTCTTCATGACAGTGGGATTTATTGAAGGGTTGTTATATTAGACTACGTTAGTATTAGTAAGTGGTCCAGTATCTAATAAACTGGGAACTGACAGCATTTCTCAGAATCTTTACCACTTTGATATAGTACGTAGTAAGTGTATGTACAGTTGATGAAACGCATATAACTTCAACACTGAACACAGTGTCTTGATAAGAATCGCTGTATCTATAAAATGTTGTTGTAAACACAAATTATGTTTTAATGTTACTTACAGACAATGCCTGCAATATACAAACCAAGCAACTATTTCTGTGTTACACAGCTCTTTAGGCCAAGATGGACTCTCTCAGTCAAGACACTGAGATGAAGAAAAATGGCTACACAGAAGTCCACGGACCTGTGGCTGGCATATTTCTGGAAAAAACAAAGGAGAAGATTACCATATATCAAGCCATGAAGAAACGTCTGCTTAAGCCAGGAACAGCATTAGCCCTGCTTGAAGCACAAGCGGCCACAGTTGGCATTGTAGACCCGATAAACAATCGAAAACTTCCTGTTGCAGATGCTGTTAAAGAGGGTATAGTTGGACCGGAGATGAAAGAGAAACTCCTCACTGCAGAGAAAGCCATCTGTGGCTATGTAGATCCCTACACCAACCAAATGATATCTGTATTCCAAGCTATGCAAAAAGATTTAGTCCCAAGAGATTATGGATTGAGGCTGCTGGAAGCACAGATAGCCACACAAGGCCTGTTTGATCCTGTTGAGAAGACAAACATTTCAGTTGAATCAGCGATTCAAAAGGGCTACTTTGAAAAAGGTATTCTCAATAACCAGATGTCAGAGCTCAAAGTGTTCTACAATCCAAGCTCACAAGAAAATCTCAACTACCAAAGTCTCTTAGAGAAGTGCACTGTGGAACCTGACACAGGCCTGGTGCTTCTTCCTGTTTGCATTACCTTCAAAGGTCTGCGAAGAGGTATTTCCTCTACTGCACTCCTTGAATCAAAGATCATCAATAAAGAAACATTTGATGACCTGCAGACGGGAAAGACCACAACACAGGATGTGATGCTGATGGAAACAGTGAAAGAATACCTGGAGGGCAAAGGCAGTATTGCAGGCATTGCTGTATTATCGTCAAATCAGAGAATTAGCATTTATCAAGCCATGAAGCAAGGCATACTGATGCCTGGAACAGCACTAGTGCTACTGGAGGCACAAGCTGCAACTGGATTCATGATTGATCCTGTAGGAAATAAAAAGCTCACTGTGGATGAGGCCATCAAAAACAAACTTTTTGGCCCAGAATATCATGCAAAGCTGCGTGCTGCTGAGCGAGCAGTAACTGGATACAAAGATCCATACTCAGGTGAAACTATATCCCTGTTTCAAGCACTATCAAAAGAGCTCATAGTTAAGGAACATGGGATCCGCCTACTTGAGGCACAAATCGCTACAGGCGGAATAATAGATCCAATCAACAGTCACAGACTTCCCATAGAAGTGGCCTTCAAGAGAGGTTATTTTAATGAGGAAATGAACACCATACTAGAGGATTCAGGTGATGACACAAAAGGATTTTTTGACCCAAACACAGAAGAGAATCTAACTTATCTTCAGCTGATGGAAAGGTGCGTCATTGATCCCATCACTGGACTGTGCCTCCTCCCACTCCTTGATAAGTCAAAAAGGCACAATTTTAACTTTATTGACTACCAAACTAAAATGGCCTTCAAAGAGGAGAATGTGAAAGTGACATGTGGTAAGTACATGGGAATGACTGTATCTCTGTGGGAACTCCTGATGTCTGAGTACTTTGATGAACATCAGAGGACAGACATCATTCAAAAATACAAAGAAGGGAAGCTAAACATCAAGATGATCATCACAATGGTTCTGGAAGTCATAGAAACATTTGTGAAAACAACTCCAGTCATTTTTGAAGGCATCAGAGATACTGTCACAGCCAAACAGCTTGTGGAGGCAGATATTATTAGTAAGGAGGTCCTGGAGGATCTGGAAAAGGGAAAAAAGACAGCAAAGGATGTGATAAATGATGAAAATGTGAACATGTACCTACAGGGTAAAGACAGCATTGCAGGTATTCTGCTTCCTGATTCTCAAATCATGACCATCTACCAGGCCAAACAAAAAGGAAAGTTGATGCCAGGAACTGCTCTGATTCTACTGGAGGCACAGGCAGCAACTGGGTTTATTATTGACCCCATTGGAAACAGGAAGTTTTCTGTAGATGATGCTGTCAAAGCAAAGATTGTTGGCCCTGATGTCTGCCAAAAGCTGCGCTCAGCAGAGAAAGCTGTAACTGGGTACAAAGATCCATATGATGGCAAAAAAATCTCTTTATTCCAAGCCATGCAAAAAAATCTCATCGTAAAAGACCATGGAATTCGACTCCTGGAGGCGCAAATTGCCACTGGTGGGATCATTGACCCAGTCAACAGCCATCGCATTCCTGTCCATGTGGCCTATAAGAGGGGATACTTTAATGAGGAAATGAATCAGATCCTAAATGATCCAAGCGATGACACCAAAGGATTCTTTGACCCCAACAACCATGAGAACCTAACATACTTGCAGCTCATGGCCAGATGTGTCACAGATCCCGTTACAGGCCTGTGCCTTTTGCCACTCAAAAGCAAAAGTAACAAAGTTAACATAGATAACAATATTAGAGAAACGTTCAAATCAGCAACAGTTACTGTTAAGTATGGCAGGTTCAAGGGCAAGCACACAACACTGTGGGATCTTATAAATTCAGAGTATCTGTCTGAGGACAAAAGACAGGAGCTTTTCAAGCTATTCAAGTCAAGAAAAATCACAATTGAGCAACTCATTGTCACCATTACAGAGATCATTGAGAGTAAGGAGATAAAACAGCAAGCAGGGCTGAACTTTGAAGGTCTCAGAGGAGAGATCTCTGTTGTGGATCTTTTGGAGCTTGAAATTGTGGATGAAAAAACATACAACAGTTTGATCGATGGAAACATGACAAGCACTGATGTGATGAAAATGGACAGTGTGAGAGCATACCTACAAGGGAAAAGTTGTGTGGCTGGGGTCATACTGCAACCCTCCAATCAGAAGCTAAGCATCAAAGAGGCACAGCACATTGGCATTCTCACACCTGGCACTGCCCTTTGCCTCCTTGAAGCACAAGCAGCCACTGGATTCATTGTTGATCCTGTGAAAAACAAAAAACTTACGGTGGAACAAGCTCTAAAAGAAAAAGTAATTGGTCCACAGATGTATGAAAAGCTTCTATCTGCAGAGAGGGCTGTTACTGGTTATACAGACCCATACAGCGGTCAAAAGATCTCACTGTTCCAAGCCTTGAGAAAAGATCTAATTGTCAAGCAGCATGGCATCCGTTTACTTGAGGCCCAGATTGCTACAGGTGGCATCATTGATCCCTTGAAGTGTCTTCACTTACCCCTTGAGGTTGCTTACAGGAAAGGATATTTTGATGCAGAACTTAATCAAATCCTATCAGACCCAACTGATGACACAAAGGGCTTTTTTGACCCCAGTACACAAGAAAATCTGACATACATGGAGATGTTGGGTAGATGTGTAAAAGATAAGGAAACAGGACTGTTTCTCCTGCCACTGAACGACACAGCCAAAGCTATGGGAACAAAGGTAAAAATATATACTGACACACAGATAAAGCAAGAGTTTGAAAAGACAGCTGTGAGCACATCAGTAGGACGCTACTCAGGAAAATCTGTTTCTCTGTGGGACTTGATTCACTCTGGGTACTTCACTGAAGATCAGCGTCTTGAATTAATTGAAAAATACAGAGCAAGGAAGATTAGCACAGAAACCATAATCACAATAGTGATTACCACCATTGAAAAACTGGAGAAGATTGAAACTCCCAAAATGATAATGGGCCTGCGAAAACCTGTCTCGTCACAGCAACTACTGGATTCTAATATCATTGATGCAAACATTTTCAAACAAGTGAAAGAAGGAAAACTCTCTTTTGAAGCAGTAACCCAACATGAACCTGTGAGTGGATACCTAAAGGGAACAGGAAGCATTGCTGGAATTAAAGTTCATCCATCCCAGAAAGTAATGAGCATATATGAAGCAAAAACAGAAGATCTGTTGACACCTGGGATTGCACTTGTACTGCTTGAAGCGCAGGCTGCAACAGGATGGGTCATTGATCCTCTAAAAAACAAGTTCTATGCCGTTGATGAAGCAGCTCGAGAGAAAGTAATTGGACCAGATGTACTTGAGCAACTTCTCTCAGCTGAACGAGCTGTCGTCGGCTATAAAGATCCATACACAGATGCAACAATATCACTGTTTGAAGCCATGAATAAACAGCTGGTTCAAAGAAGTGACGGCATTCGTCTTCTTGAGGCACAGATAGCCACTGGAGGAATAATTGACCCAAATCAAAGTCACAGGTTACCAGTTGATGTTGCTATTAAAAAGGGGTGTCTGGATGGAGAAATGAGCAAAATTCTGTTGAACCCCACTGACGATGCAAAGGGATTCTTTGACCCAAACACCAAAGAAAACCTCTCCTACCTTCAGCTCATAAAGCGATGTGAAAAAGATCCTAAAACTGGGCTACTTCTTCTACCCTTGTATGAAAAGGACTCCCATGTATTTCACACAGATGAGAAAATAGAGCTTGCATTCAAAAACAAAACTATTGCCATGAATGCAGGAAAATTTAAAAACAAACAGGTCACACTGTGGGAAGTGTTGCTCTCTCAATACATATCAGAACAAAAAAGGCAGCAGCTCATACAACAATACAAGACAGGAGCCATAAAAATAGAGGAGATCATTGAAATACTCACCAGTATCATTACAGAGGTATCATCCAAAGAAAGAAAGTTCAAAGGACTAAGAAAGCAGGTCTCAGCCAGTGAGTTGTATGAGTCAAAGATCATCTCAAAGGAGCTTTTCACACAGATTATACAAGGAGATGTAACCGAAGAGAATGTCAACACAATGGAATCAATTCAAAAGTACCTTGGAGCAACAAACTGTATAGCAGGTGTCAGAGTGGAATCTACAAAGAAAGTTATGAGCATCTATGAAGCCAAAAGCAAGGGACTGCTGACTCGTGGTACTTCTCTGGTTCTGCTGGAGGCCCAAGCTGCCACTGGCTTTGTCATTGACCCGGTGAACAACAAGAAACTTTCTGTCGAGGAAGCTGTAGCTCAAAGAGTGGTTGGCAGTGAGTGGAAAAATAAACTGCTCTCAGCAGAAAGAGCAGTGACTGGATACAAAGATCCCTACACTGGAGACACAATTTCTTTGTTCCAGGCCTTGAAAAAAGATCTCATTGTGAAAGATCATGGAATTCGCCTTCTTGAAGCTCAAATTGCCACAGGAGGCATAATTGACCCAGTTCACAGCCACAGAGTACCTGTACAAGTGGCATACCAAAGAGGTTATTTTGATGAGGAAATGAATCAGATTCTGTCTGACCCTGATGATGACACCAAAGGATTCTTTGATCCCAACACTCAAGAGAACCTCACCTATCTCCAGCTGGTTGAGAGGTGTGTCACAGATCCTATCACAGGCCTTAACTTACTATCCATTGTAAAAAAAGGCGAGTATTATTTCTTTGTTGATGAGGCAACAAAACACATTCTGAAATCTAAAACAACAACCAGAGCAGGAGGGAAATACCAAGGGACAACAGTGTCTCTGTGGGATCTGCTTTACTCCAAGTACATCACTGAGGAGAAGAGGAGAGAGCTTGTGCAACAGTACAAGACTGGATCAATCACAATCGAACGCTTTTTGGAGATCATCCTAACAATCATTCAGCAGCAGACCACAACAACATCATCATCATCGTCAACAACCAAAAGCCAAATACCAGAAACAAAAGTGGACAGTAGCACAACAAAAACTACTGTGACCACTACAATCACAGAGACAAGTCAAGTTGAAAACTTCCATGGAATCAGAAAGGATGTTAGTGCTACTGAGTTGCTGGAATCAAAAATCATTGATGAGGACCTCTACAAAAATCTTAGAGCTGGAAAGGTCACAGTGACAGAAGTAAGTAAAATGAATTCAGTACGTAAGTATTTAGAGGGAACTAACAGCATTGCAGGGGTTTACCTTCAGTCCACAAAACAGACCTTAACCATCTATGAAGCCAAAAGCAAAGGCCTGCTGACCCCTGGTACTTCTCTGGTTCTGCTGGAGGCCCAAGCTGCCACTGGCTTTGTCATTGACCCGGTGAACAACAAGAAACTTTCTGTCGAGGAAGCTGTAGCTCAAAGACTGGTTGGCAGTGAGTGGAAAAATAAACTGCTTTCAGCAGAAAGAGCAGTGACTGGATACAAAGATCCCTACACTGGAAACACAATTTCTTTGTTCCAGGCCTTGAAAAAAGATCTAATTGTGAAAGATCATGGAATTCGTCTCCTTGAAGCACAAATTGCCACAGGAGGCATAATTGACCCTGTTCACAGTCACAGAGTACCTGTACAGGTGGCATACCAAAGAGGTTATTTTGATGAGGAAATGAATCAGATTCTGTCTGACCCTGATGATGACACCAAAGGATTCTTTGATCCCAACACTCAAGAGAACCTCACCTATCTCCAGCTGGTTGAGAGGTGTATCACAGATCCCATCACAGGCCTGAGTTTGCTGGTCATTGTTAAGAAAGGAGAGTTTTATTTCTTTGTTGATGAGGCCACAAAACGCATTCTGAAATCCAAAACAACAACCAAAGCAGGAGGGAAGTACCAAGGAACAACAGTGTCTCTGTGGGATCTGCTTTACTCCAAGTACATCACTGAGGAGAAGAGGAGAGAGCTTGTGCAACAGTACAAGTCTGGATCAATCACAATCGAACGCTTTTTGGAGATCATCCTAACAATCATTCAGCAGCAGACCACAACAACATCATCATCGTCGTCAACAACCAAAAGCCAAATACCAGAAACAAAAGTGGACAGTAGCACAACAAAAGCTACTGTGACCACTACAATCACAGAGACAAGTCAAGTTGAAAACTTCCATGGAATCAGAAAGGATGTTAGTGCTACTGAGTTGCTGGAATCAAAAATCATTGATGAGGACCTCTACAAAGATCTTAGAGCTGGAAAGGTCACAGTGACGGAAGTAAGTAAAATGAATTCAGTACGTAAGTACTTAGAGGGAACTAACAGCATTGCAGGGGTTTACCTTCAGTCCACAAAAGAAACCCTAACCATCTATGAAGCCAAAAGCAAAGGCCTGCTGACTCCTGGTACTTCTCTGGTTCTGCTGGAGGCCCAAGCTGCCACTGGCTTTGTCATTGACCCGGTGAACAACAAGAAACTTTCTGTCGAGGATGCTGTAGCTCAAAGAGTGGTTGGCAGTGAATGGAAAAATAAACTGCTTTCAGCAGAAAGAGCAGTGACTGGATACAAAGATCCCTACACTGGAAACACAATTTCTTTGTTCCAGGCCTTGAAAAAAGATCTCATTGTGAAAGATCATGGAATTCGTCTCCTTGAAGCTCAAATTGCCACAGGAGGCATAATTGACCCTGTTCACAGTCACAGAGTACCTGTACAGGTGGCATACCAAAGAGGTTATTTTGATGAGGAAATGAATCAGATTCTGTCTGACCCTGATGATGACACCAAAGGATTCTTTGATCCCAACACTCAAGAGAACCTCACCTATCTCCAGCTGGTTGAGAGGTGTGTCACAGATCCCATCACAGGCCTGAGTTTGCTGGTCATTGTGAAGAAAGGCGAGTTTTATTTCTTTGTTGATGAGGCCACAAAACGCATTCTGAAATCCAAAACAACAACCAAAGCAGGAGGGAAGTACCAAGGAACAACAGTGTCTCTGTGGGATCTGCTTTACTCCAAGTACATCACTGAGGAGAAGAGGAGAGAGCTTGTGCAACAGTACAAGTCTGGATCAATCACAATCGAACGCTTTTTGGAGATCATCCTAACAATCATTCAGCAGCAGACCACAACAACATCATCATCGTCGTCAACAACCAAAAGCCAAATACCAGAAACAAAAGTGGACAGTAGCACAACAAAAACTACTGTGACCACTACAATCACAGAGACAAGTCAAGTTGAAAACTTCCATGGAATCAGAAAGGATGTTACTGCTACTGAGTTGCTGGAATCAAAAATCATTGATGAGGACCTCTACAAAGATCTTAGAGCTGGAAAGGTCACAGTGACGGAAGTAAGTAAAATGAACTCAGTACGTAAGTATTTAGAGGGAACTAACAGCATTGCAGGGGTTTACCTTCAGTCCACAAAACAGACCCTAACCATCTATGAAGCCAAAAGCAAAGGCCTGCTGACCCCTGGTACTTCTCTGGTTCTGCTGGAGGCCCAAGCTGCCACTGGCTTTGTCATTGACCCGGTGAACAACAAGAAACTTTCTGTCGAGGAAGCTGTAGCTCAAAGACTGGTTGGCAGTGAGTGGAAAAATAAACTGCTTTCAGCAGAAAGAGCAGTGACTGGATACAAAGATCCCTACACTGGAGACACAATTTCTTTGTTCCAGGCCTTGAAAAAAGATCTAATTGTGAAAGATCATGGAATTCGTCTCCTTGAAGCACAAATTGCCACAGGAGGCATAATTGACCCTGTTCATAGTCACAGAGTACCTGTACAGGTGGCATACCAAAGAGGTTATTTTGATGAGGAAATGAATCAGATTCTGTCTGACCCTGATGATGACACCAAAGGATTCTTTGATCCCAACACTCAAGAGAACCTCACCTATCTCCAGCTGGTTGAGAGGTGTGTCACAGATCCCATCACAGGCCTGAGTTTGCTGGTCATTGTGAAGAAAGGCGAGTTTTATTTCTTTGTTGATGAGGCCACAAAACGCATTCTGAAATCCAAAACAACAACCAAAGCAGGAGGGAAGTACCAAGGAACAACAGTGTCTCTGTGGGATCTGCTTTACTCCAAGTACATCACTGAGGAGAAGAGGAGAGAGCTTGTGCAACAGTACAAGTCTGGATCAATCACAATCGAACGCTTTTTGGAGATCATCCTAACAATCGTTCAGCAGCAGACCACAACAACATCATCATCATCAACCACCAAAAGCCAAATACCAGAAACAAAAGTGGACAGTAGCACAAGAAAAGCTACTGTGACCACTACAATCACAGAGACAAGTCAAGTTGAAAACTTCCATGGAATCAGAAAGGATGTTAGTGCTACTGAGTTGCTGGAATCAAAAATCATTGATGAGGACCTCTACAAAAATCTTAGAGCTGGAAAAGTCACAGTGACAGAAGTAAGTAAAATGAACTCAGTACGTAAATACTTAGAGGGAACTAACAGCATTGCAGGGGTTTACCTTCAGTCCACAAAAGAAACCCTAACCATCTATGAAGCCAAAAGCAAAGGCCTGCTGACCCCTGGTACTTCTCT
This sequence comes from Micropterus salmoides, assembly GCF_014851395.1. Lineage (NCBI taxonomy): Eukaryota > Metazoa > Chordata > Actinopteri > Centrarchiformes > Centrarchidae > Micropterus > Micropterus salmoides. The sequence goes on from NW_024040817.1 coordinate 10,617,782, forward strand.
GGTTCTGCTGGAGGCCCAAGCTGCCACTGGCTTTGTCATTGACCCGGTGAACAACAAGAAACTTTCTGTCGAGGAAGCTGTAGCTCAAAGACTGGTTGGCAGTGAGTGGAAAAATAAACTGCTTTCAGCAGAAAGAGCAGTGACTGGATACAAAGATCCCTACACTGGAGACACAATTTCTTTGTTCCAGGCCTTGAAAAAAGATCTAATTGTGAAAGATCATGGAATTCGTCTCCTTGAAGCACAAATTGCCACAGGAGGCATAATTGACCCTGTTCATAGTCACAGAGTACCTGTACAGGTGGCATACCAAAGAGGTTATTTTGATGAGGAAATGAATCAGATTCTGTCTGACCCTGATGATGACACCAAAGGATTCTTTGATCCCAACACTCAAGAGAACCTCACCTATCTCCAGCTGGTTGAGAGGTGTATCACAGATCCCATCACAGGCCTGAGTTTGCTGGTCATTGTTAAGAAAGGAGAGTTTTATTTCTTTGTTGATGAGGCCACAAAACGCATTCTGAAATCCAAAACAACAACCAAAGCAGGAGGGAAGTACCAAGGAACAACAGTGTCTCTGTGGGATCTGCTTTACTCCAAGTACATCACTGAGGAGAAGAGGAGAGAGCTTGTGCAACAGTACAAGTCTGGATCAATCACAATCGAACGCTTTTTGGAGATCATCCTAACAATCGTTCAGCAGCAGACCACAACAACATCATCATCATCAACCACCAAAAGCCAAATACCAGAAACAAAAGTGGACAGTAGCACAACAAAAACTACTGTGACCACTACAATCACAGAGACAAGTCAAGTTGAAAACTTCCATGGAATCAGAAAGGATGTTACTGCTACTGAGTTGCTGGAATCAAAAATCATTGATGAGGACCTCTACAAAGATCTTAGAGCTGGAAAGGTCACAGTGACGGAAGTAAGTAAAATGAACTCAGTACGTAAGTATTTAGAGGGAACTAACAGCATTGCAGGGGTTTACCTTCAGTCCACAAAACAGACCCTAACCATCTATGAAGCCAAAAGCAAAGGCCTGCTGACCCCTGGTACTTCTCTGGTTCTGCTGGAGGCCCAAGCTGCCACTGGCTTTGTCATTGACCCGGTGAACAACAAGAAACTTTCTGTCGAGGAAGCTGTAGCTCAAAGACTGGTTGGCAGTGAGTGGAAAAATAAACTGCTTTCAGCAGAAAGAGCAGTGACTGGATACAAAGATCCCTACACTGGAGACACAATTTCTTTGTTCCAGGCCTTGAAAAAAGATCTAATTGTGAAAGATCATGGAATTCGTCTCCTTGAAGCACAAATTGCCACAGGAGGCATAATTGACCCTGTTCATAGTCACAGAGTACCTGTACAGGTGGCATACCAAAGAGGTTATTTTGATGAGGAAATGAATCAGATTCTGTCTGACCCTGATGATGACACCAAAGGATTCTTTGATCCCAACACTCAAGAGAACCTCACCTATCTCCAGCTGGTTGAGAGGTGTGTCACAGATCCCATCACAGGCCTGAGTTTGCTGGTCATTGTGAAGAAAGGCGAGTTTTATTTCTTTGTTGATGAGGCCACAAAACGCATTCTGAAATCCAAAACAACAACCAAAGCAGGAGGGAAGTACCAAGGAACAACAGTGTCTCTGTGGGATCTGCTTTACTCCAAGTACATCACTGAGGAGAAGAGGAGAGAGCTTGTGCAACAGTACAAGTCTGGATCAATCACAATCGAACGCTTTTTGGAGATCATCCTAACAATCGTTCAGCAGCAGACCACAACAACATCATCATCATCAACCACCAAAAGCCAAATACCAGAAACAAAAGTGGACAGTAGCACAAGAAAAGCTACTGTGACCACTACAATCACAGAGACAAGTCAAGTTGAAAACTTCCATGGAATCAGAAAGGATGTTAGTGCTACTGAGTTGCTGGAATCAAAAATCATTGATGAGGACCTCTACAAAAATCTTAGAGCTGGAAAAGTCACAGTGACAGAAGTAAGTAAAATGAACTCAGTACGTAAATACTTAGAGGGAACTAACAGCATTGCAGGGGTTTACCTTCAGTCCACAAAAGAAACCCTAACCATCTATGAAGCCAAAAGCAAAGGCCTGCTGACCCCTGGTACTTCTCTGGTTCTGCTGGAGGCCCAAGCTGCCACTGGCTTTGTCATTGACCCGGTGAACAACAAGAAACTTTCTGTCGAGGAAGCTGTAGCTCAAAGACTGGTTGGCAGTGAGTGGAAAAATAAACTGCTTTCAGCAGAAAGAGCAGTGACTGGATACAAAGATCCCTACACTGGAGACACAATTTCTTTGTTCCAGGCCTTGAAAAAAGATCTCATTGTGAAAGATCATGGAATTCGTCTCCTTGAAGCACAAATTGCCACAGGAGGCATAATTGACCCTGTTCACAGTCACAGAGTACCTGTACAGGTGGCATACCAAAGAGGTTATTTTGATGAGGAAATGAATCAGATTCTGTCTGACCCTGATGATGACACCAAAGGATTCTTTGATCCCAACACTCAAGAGAACCTCACCTATCTCCAGCTGGTTGAGAGGTGTGTCACAGATCCCATCACAGGCCTGAGTTTGCTGGTCATTGTTAAGAAAGGAGAGTTTTATTTCTTTGTTGATGAGGCCACAAAACGCATTCTGAAATCCAAAACAACAACCAAAGCAGGAGGGAAGTACCAAGGCACAACAGTGTCTCTGTGGGATCTGCTTTACTCCAAGTACATCACTGAGGAGAAGAGGAGAGAGCTTGTGCAACAGTACAAGACTGGATCAATCACAATCGAACGCTTTTTGGAGATCATCCTAACAATCATTCAGCAGCAGACCACAACAACATCATCATCGTCGTCAACAACCAAAAGCCAAATACCAGAAACAAAAGTGGACAGTAGCACAACAAAAACTACTGTGACCACTACAATCACAGAGACAAGTCAAGTTGAAAACTTCCATGGAATCAGAAAGGATGTTAGTGCTACTGAGTTGCTGGAATCAAAAATCATTGATGAGGACCTCTACAAAAATCTTAGAGCTGGAAAAGTCACAGTGACGGAAGTAAGTAAAATGAATTCAGTACGTAAGTACTTAGAGGGAACTAACAGCATTGCAGGGGTTTACCTTCAGTCCACAAAACAGACCCTAACCATCTATGAAGCCAAAAGCAAAGGCCTGCTGACCCCTGGTACTTCTCTGGTTCTGCTGGAGGCCCAAGCTGCCACTGGCTTTGTCATTGACCCGGTGAACAACAAGAAATTTTCCGTCGAGGAAGCTGTAGCTCAAAGAGTGGTTGGCAGTGAGTGGAAAAATAAACTGCTTTCAGCAGAAAGAGCAGTGACTGGATACAAAGATCCCTACACTGGAAACACAATTTCTTTGTTCCAGGCCTTGAAAAAAGATCTAATTGTGAAAGATCATGGAATTCGTCTCCTTGAAGCACAAATTGCCACAGGAGGCATAATTGACCCTGTTCACAGTCACAGAGTACCTGTACAGGTGGCATACCAAAGAGGTTATTTTGATGAGGAAATGAATCAGATTCTGTCTGACCCTGATGATGACACCAAAGGATTCTTTGATCCCAACACTCAAGAGAACCTCACCTATCTCCAGCTGGTTGAGAGGTGTGTCACAGATCCCATCACAGGCCTGAGTTTGCTGCCTTTGCACAAGTGAAGGAAAGAAACCATTTCTACAAGCATTTACTTTTATGTCTTGCTTTCATTATTAGTTTTATTTTCTCTTTCAGTTACAAAATATTTTACATCTCTTTTTAAATGCATTTTCGGTCGTCTTTAAAAACCTGGAGAGAAAGGCCTTTATACTGTATTGTGTTGAATAATGTCAGTTATTTGTGGTTGAAAAAGAGAACAAGGAATGGATTACAGAAAATGTTCTATGCTATAAATGAAGAGGTGATTAGTTTTTTTGTTACAAAACAAGGGCTGTGGCACTGATACACCAAATTAGAATTCAGCCTTTATTTAAACAGTTTTCAGTTTGCATTTATGATACTTCTTCTCACCGTTTTAACACCATTTGTGGGATCTATGAATTTGATTGTTTTTTCACTACTTTAACTATGTGGGATTCAGCTGCGCCTATTATTACCTTGCCTTTAGAAGCTGGACGTATGTCATGTAAGACATAACATTTGGGCAAAAGCTTTTCTTACTGAATTGTGCTTTCTGTTAAGTCAAATGTGAGTCTAGTGGATCTAGTTTTGTTGTGCCTGCTTTGACCTCACACGCAAGCCTGACATGCACTAATTGGTCTGTTTTACTGTAAATTCTTTCTTGCTCAAACTGCTTCACTGTGTGGCCGAATAAATAAGTGAGATGTGTATACTATATTTTGGCCTGTTTTGTTTTTTCAACAACTCTGCTAGAACTTGTTGGAATTTCTGGAATTATTATACTTACTTAACATGTATTAGCTCTGTACAATACATACTGTGCAAGAATTTCCTGAAGATTACTTAGATTGGTTAGACACCTTTTAGAGCTGTTTAAGCACCCAGAGTACTTCAACAATATTAACAAATTAAATTTCAACAATTGTTGTAAGACAGACCACATTTGGTCATTCTGTAAATTTAGCTTTACCGGCAGCACTCTCTAGTGGAAAGAAAGTATATAACCAACTTTAACAAGATAGACATTTTTTATTTCAAATATCTCTTGACAAAGATGTTACTGTGACTTAGTGTAAGAAAGCAGTGAAAAATTGCATTCAAGAAATTCTGGTATACACAACTGAATGTCCCTGTAGGTTTACAATTTAGGTAATTCATATAAATGTATTCAAATCCAACATGTCAGTGTCACTCCTTAAGCTACGTGTAGACTGTGCTTTTACTGACTCTTATCTGACCTATTATTAATACAGCAGCAAAAGTTTTTTTTTCTTGATTCCAAACCCTTGGTCTCAGCTTTTTAGCAACAGTAAGGAGTGCTTGAATGCTTCGAAGTTGCATGAATTGTTCTGTGTGAACAGTATACATATATAACATTTACAAAAACACCTGAATATCCACATTATTTAAACACATAAACTGTATATAAAGATATATACAGTATACAGTCTATGCTTGAACAACAAATCCACAAAGAGGCATGTTTTAAGATATTGATGTATGCCTTCTAAATTCGGTTTATGATTTCTGGAATCAAACGAATATCTGAACTACTCCAATTTGTCCAGCAGTTGACGAATGTCTTCCTGGCCACGGTAAATTCTCTTCAGTCCTCTTGGAAGATAACGGCAGGAGGAAAGGTTGAGGTAGCTAAGAGCAGTCATTTGGCCGATGACAGACCTGCAAAATAAAGTACAAATTTTTTTTGTGTCCTTGTGAAATCCTTGAAAAGATATTTGACAATGCTAGACCCGCAGTGCTCAGGATTTACCAACTTGAATGCGATTCTCAGTTTTGTATGCCAGCCAATTGTCTCTTTAAAGTGTTGGTTCATACTTTTTGGGATTATTTGGACTAGTAGCGTTAAGAAGTTAAACTAGCGAGTACCTGAGGGCAGGTGGTGTGATCCTGGTCCCACTCAGGTTGAGTGAACGCAGGGTCTCAGCCTCTGTTGCCTGAGCAAGGTGACTCATTGCTAACTCCAGGTCCTCCTCAGTGAACAGCTGATTTGCAATGTCAAGCTGTTGCAGTGTTTGACTCCATTTCCGGGTCACCATGTGAAGCCCCGCCTTTGGTGACGACAACCCAATGTTGCTGCTAAAATACTGTCCCCAGAACAGACACTCGAGCTCTGCCAAATCAAACACAGGAGGTAGCATTGATTAACAAACTGGGTTTGGATGCAAATCCCATTCAGTTTTATTTATATAGTGCCAAATCGTAATAGAGGTTATCTAATTCTTAATAGAAGACTCATATCACAGATGCAGCTTGGTATAGTAAATTAGAAGAAATTACTATACCTTTCTGTAAAGTAATCAAAGGCACAAAGTATACAAAACTGTCAAATTATGTATTTCTATTTCCTCCAATACATACTTTGTTTACAAACATTGTGGATTAAATAAGACCATCGTTAGCTTTTCGGTATAGGCCCCAAATTAAGTCCCATTTTAAATCATATTTAAGTCACTTATTACTCCAAAATTTACATTACAGTATAAATTTCATGACTTAGCCCTACCGAGGCATGGTAGTGTTGCAAGGCCAGATGGTGTGATTCGTGAACAGCCTCGCAGGTCCAGCACCCGCAGCCTGGTGGAGCCAAAGAGAATGTCCCACAAATCTTTGTCGGTCATATAGGAATAAGACGTAGTTGCGATACATAGCTCCTCCAGTAACGGGAAGCCTAATGTCGAATCAGCACCATTACGCATTGTCTTATGCAGAGGTCTGACATTCAGCATCCGGAAGGTCTGATAAGAAGTACAATAGATAGAATAGATGTACAACTTTCATAGGTGAACACATATATGACACATAACATGGAAAATGCGAAACTTATCAAAAGTCTAAAGTCTTGTTTTGTCCTACCAACAGACCAAAACCCAAATCTATTCAGTTTACAGTGATAGATGACAAAGAAAAGCTGAAGTTCAGCATTTTTGCTTGAAAAATGACTGAAGTGATTAATCAATTATCAAAATACTTACCAATTAATTTCCTGTTGATCGAATAATCAATTGCTTCAGTTTATATAGCATTACACTTCATGTGTACACAAGATTTGTAATCACCATTTTTTTCATTTAACAGCACTGTACCTCCAAAGCAAGGAATTTATAGTGGCACATGCATAAAACACTATCATACAATTACCATTGCAAATGAGTTACATTTACATATAGTCACAAAAGTCACATTGACACAGAAGACTGAAATGTTTGATTAGATTTTTTTTTTTACCTTGAGTTTAGGTGATGCCATCTGTAGTGCCTGGATGCAAACTGGAAGTTCACAGTCTTTACTGTCAAGCTTTGTGTTTACTTCCAACAACTCCAAATCAGGACAGTAGCCCCTCTGAAAAAAAACAAACAAATACTATAAGTTGTCTGTACTAAGTTGATCCATGCTCCGTGGCTTGGGTTGTGTGTAATGCATATATAAAAATAAAAACATAGGAAGATAAAAGGTGGGGTGAGATGGGCTTACGGTGATGGCAGTTAGAAGTCTGTCATTCTTTAGTCCATGAGTGAACAATATTTGCTTTATCTGGCTCCCATGATTTTCAAGGAACTCCAGGACTCCTTCAACCTGAAACTAGAGCAAAAACAAGTGCTCTACAAATCTACAATATTTATCTGTCTATATGTCACCAAGAAGGTTGGAAATAAACATCTGCCAGGACTTGCTTGTTATAAGGTACAAGATAAATGTATTTGTCATATTAAAACAGGGTTGTAAAATGAGATGCAATTTGAAGTTCCCTTTATGCTACAGGGTGAACAGGCTGTGGCTGTGGTGGATATCAATGGTGCATCAAATTGGCTATTAGCTATCCAAGATTTAGAGATCCTGTTATTTTTCATCCTTCCTTCATGTTTGTCTAACTGTTGGATCTTTTTGCTTTTGCTTTTATTGTCCCACATACACAAAGCACCAATGAAAAATACTTTGGACAATCATGTATCGAAGTGAATGAAAGAATATTCTTTACCTGAGGAGGTTTTAAAATTGACAGTGGCTGATATATTTCAGGGTGCCTTCACCACCACCAAAACATTTTTTATTACTGTTAAACTAATACCATCCAATATATTTTTCTACAAAAAGGTTTACTGAGCTGGTTCTTGATGTACCTCTGAATACTGGAGATTTATGCTCTGCAGAGACCGGCTGTGCAAACCAAGGCTATGGAAGGCCCCTGCTGTCAGGCCTGTACAGTAGGAAAGCTTGAGGGAGCGAAGGTGAGGGCAGAACTGCGACACAACCTAAATTTCATCACATCATAAAACAGAAACAAACAAAAATGAACACGAAACATGTTCATAAGTAGAATTCTTAGGGTTTAACCTATAATTTATCAAGCAATATTAAAAAAAGAAAGAAAAAATAGACATAACTCCTAACATCAACACTGGCTTTTATTTTTTGACAGCCAGATCTCTTACTTGAAAACATTTCTTCAAATACAGTCTATTAAGACTGTAACTAACAATTACTTTCATGTCAACAAATCACTTATAGTATAATAGAAAATAGTAATAAAAATGCTTGGTATTTAGCACAATATTTTTTACACAATAATTAGGGCTGGACAATTAATCAAAAAATATTACCGAAATTGCAATATGGCCAAGTGCAATATCCAAATTAAAGGAGCTGCAATTTTTTGCTAAAAGTAAAATTGGGGTGCTTACAGAGATGCCCCGGCCTACAAATCATATTCTCCAGACATAAGGGAACATGCTTGTTTGATAAAGTCCCCCATCATCATTTTTATTTTTTTTTCAGTGAAAATGAAATGCAGAAACTACTATTCCAACTAAAATCGTGACTCATAACACAATGGAAACATCTGTCAAAATAATCGCAATATGATTTTTTGTTGCATATCGCTCAGTTCTACTAATAAAATAAAGGACAGATATCTCATCTTGATGACTTACCTCTACAGCATAGCTGACATTCTTTGTCCAGTGACAGAGAGAGAAGTCTTGTAGCTGGGAGAATCTAAAAAACAAGAAAATTAGCTAATTATGCTGAACTACCTATAATATTCAGAACAGTTTTATTTTTAAGATAGTACCTAGGCCTATATTATATATTATAATATAAGCACAAACTAAAAAAGCTCACATAATGTATGTGCCAAGCCTCCTCATAAAACTAATAATACAGACCTGTTCTGTGCCAACCAGTCAATAGTGTCCTTAATCATCTTCTCAGTTTTAGGTAGCTGGTTTTTCCCTGGTGCAATCCAGCAATGACCTACAGTGACCTTACGCCACAGGACCGGACTGGAGGCAGCAGCGTTCCACAGATGACAAACTCTGGCCATCCTTCACAAGATACACAAGAGGAAAAAAATTTTTTAGATTTATTTCAGAATGTATGGTTCTCAAATAACAGGGTACTCTAGCTGGATGATATAGTTTAAATAAACATCAACATACTTAAAATGTATCTCAGTTAATTATTGTTGAGGCAAAATGTCAAAAACTCACTGAAATCAAATGTGAATCTTTGCTTGTTGGTCAGACAAGACGTCACCTTGTGCTAATTTTTCAATATGTTCTGACATTTTATGGACCAAATGATTAATGAAGAAAATAATCACAGGTTTAAACAAGTATTTGCAGTCCTAATCATGATATTGTAAATGCATACGCAATCATACATATAAACATGCCATTGATGTCTAATGCTATGTAAAACTGTTATGCACAAAAACAGATGAAACTCTTCCCATGTATACATTTATTTTGCTAGTATTAATTAAAAAATCTGAATCATTCATTTGGACAACATCATTTTGTAAGACTATAACACGATATGATCAGAATGATATGTTTCCCCTGAAATCTGAACAACAATAATTTTGAAATAAACAATCTCCCAGTCCTATATGTTGTATCTCAGTCAGTTCATAGTATAAACCTCTTAAGTATTCACTAATCCCTGCTACATCAAATCAAACGTGTTTATTACCTGCACAGAAAAGGTACAGCGCCATCTTGGACAACCACCATCTGAAAAATATTGATAAGCACCTCCTCGGGAAGACTTTCACCCCACCTGTGGTCTGTTGCTTTCTGTGGAACAAACAAATTAGTGTCCTTTTTGTCCTTGGCAACTGGAGTATTTGCCAGTTTAGGTCTGGCACGGGCTGTCTTTTTTTTCTTAATATGAACAATTTTCCCTTTTCTTTTAGTTAGCTTCTTCTTTTTGCTTCCCTTCTTTGGGGGAGTCCAGGCTGAACCATCGTACTGAGAAGTAGAACTCGATATGACAAGAAGCATATCTTCCCCTTGATGGACAGTGTAGCCAAGTGGCGCTGGCCTGGAGACTCTGGCCTTTTTCTTCTTCTTGGCTTTTGCATTTTTAGGCTGATCAGCAGTCCTCTTCAAAGATACCCTCTTTGGCTTCGGTCCATCGTCCCCTTGACCTGATGTATTTGATGTGCTTGGTGCAGTGTCTTCTCTTCTGTCACTGTGTGTTAAAGCCTCTGCTTCAGAGGAATCCATCCTGCGTGTGCTGCTAACTAGTCTTTATCACAAGCTTCATTCCAAGAAAATCAGACATTGGCTGACAAATGACAAATCAGCATCTGAAAACAGAATCAGATTAAGATCAGTCTGTATCTGTGTGGATGATTAAATCTCTCCTGTGTGGATAAGAATGTCATGTACTTAATGGGGAGAAAGTAAATATATTAGAGTAACTCAGGAGAATGCAATCATATCTAGTGTCTTACATACAGAACATCACGACTGACATCTTTCTCAAGACTCTTGCAAATGTAGATCAAACACAAAAGCCCAGATGTGAGGTCAAAGTCAAAGCCACAGGGGATGGTACCATATCAGGAGCATCTGTACAATCTTTGGCAATCCAGCAGAATCCTAAAGTGGGTCGGGTGTGCACTGGTACGTGATGAGGAGTTGTTATGCGATTAACTGCACAAATCAGAGAAACTAGCAATTTTCAAAAGCTCAAGATGGAAATATCCCTTCCCCTTGTTTTGGTTGGAAAATACATGGCTGTGTTAACAAAGAGGTGTAGACAGTGATTCACAGGTGTTTATATATATATATATATATATATATATCTGTTTGCATCCGGTTGTGACCACTGCTGCATGGGTGAAGCTTTATCTATGATACATCATTGACTACTTTAATTGTAGTTTTTGCGCTAGACACATCTCGGGCACGTTTTGATGAAATAACTACAGGGATTCCCAGTGGTAAAAACCATCTAACGCTAAGTATGTCCAAATTTGAGGTACACTTCATTAACTTCATTGGTCTCTTTTTGTTCCTAACCTGTGCTGACCATTCGTCGTCCAGGAAACTGAAGGATGCCGAGGATGAATTTGAATTTGAAAGTCTGATAGCTTGGGGGATTAAGTAAGTAAAAAGACTATCAAATAATTTACACATATTACACTACAACGTTTCCTGTTGCGGCAAATATAAACTAAGCATTTACCCATCATATCCATACCATAATATCAATGGCAACGTTAATTTACTCACGTTAGCTAACGTTAGCTAAATGAATCTCTTTGTAAACTAAGCAAACGTTAACTTACTGTGACACAGTTAACAAGTCGCCATGCAACATAACGCAGAAGAACAATGGCATACAACTAAAACAACTTCTGAAATAAAAAAAATCTTAATAATAAGCATTTCGTACTCTGTGTTGCTAATTTACATTACCTGCAGCTAGTTCACCAAAACAACTGACAACCGCCAGCTTCAGTAGTAGACCCACAATGCATTTCATGTCTCCTCTATGATTGGTGGAGACGCAGACAACATCCCGCCTTTTGTAAAACTATCCAATTACTGTCCAGCCCAGTGTTGACGTCGTAGTGTGTGTTGTGTGAACGAACGTGAGTTTCACGTTGGTCCAGTCTCTGGGTAAGGACTTCTTAAATTCTACTTTTACTACTTTGACTTTTTGAATTCTTTGTTACAGCATGCATCACAGCGCTGCTACTCTGGTATTATCACGAATTATTGCAGTTTAATAAGCTGAATTTTCTGCAGCTGAAGTTAGGTGCTAACACTACCAAGTTGCTCAACAAGGCTAACATTAGCATTAGGGACCACAGTTGAAAATTAGCCTTTTGGCTAACATGGGCACATTTACAGTGTTGATCAATGTGCATTGTTCCTGAAAATAAAATAACTAAAACATAAACAATTGCAGATTGTAGCGTTAATGCTTTTATTCTGTACAATTCGGCTCATAGTTAGTGCCAGTGACTAAACCACAGAGCTCGTCTTGGGCTCTTGTGTACATCTTGATTTCCTTTGAAGGAAATAACGTTAAACAAGTTTTATTCTTGCATGTGTACAGTTAGTATAGAATATGCAGGGGTGCTGGGAGAGTTTCCCTTCATTAGCCTGGACCCTCAACTCCCTACAAGGTGGCACAAAATAACACAGATTATATGAATTTTCTAGTTGATTAGGTAGACCATTCTAAAACTAATGAAGTCTAATACAACTACCCTACACTCTGAAAGGTTGAAGCTGGTTTTAGAGAGGTGTTGATTCACCTTTATGGCCATTTTGGAGGTTGTAGTCTGTGGTGCTGCTGTACTTGTTTTTAATATTTTGTCCACCCTATTAATATCAATGATGGTGGACTAAACGTTACAAACACACATCATCATAGTACAATATAATACAATTCAACAGCACCACCTAAACTATTCAAAACTTTTGATACAATTAGCAACATTAAAGTGTGTGTGTGTGTGTGTGTGTGTGTGTGTGTGTGTGTGTGTGTAAATGACCTCTAACTTAGTAAAATGTAAAAAAAATTATTTTCCTGTTTTAGGGAATGAAAGTAGTTATCTTTCCTACAGAGCTACAGTACCGTGTCGCTGTGCATGCTAATGCCAAGGGGTGGCATTTTTCTGCAGCGTTTCATTCTCCAGGACAACTCTGAAAGTATGACACTGTTCCTGTTCAGTTTCATCTCCTTGCTCTTTCAGGAGCACATACTATATGAAACATTGCATTAAATTAATGTGTATTACTTGTTATCAGTGTTATAATGCATTTTGCTTAATAGCATTAGTGTCTTTTCTGTTGTGATGGTTTAATACATTTCTATTAGCAAAACAGCCAGAGTTATAAAAGTGATGGTGGATGGAAAAAAAAAAACACACATCACAATTTAACTATTCAGTTTCACCCTGACTTTAGGCACGATTACACAAGGTTGCCTATTGGCAATAGCATGCAAGCAATTTATCTTACTGTACACGCCCTCTTCTTTAAGTAGTTATGCTTCTAGATGCTGATGATTGAAACTTTTCTACTCTCTGTCTTCAAAAACAGGACATAATGGATGAGGGGGTTGAAGATTTCTCCCTTTGTGGTAAAGTGGCCGTAACTGAAGCTAATCTGAGTAAGTAAAATGGCTATTTAGTAAAGTTGTTATTAATATATATAGACTATATAAGCCAATTCTGTAAATTATAACTTTATTAACAATTCCTTAACATTCCTGTATTTTTATAATATAATCCCCAGACTTCCAGACTACTTTGCATCTGTAGTGGTAACATTGTCATCTATCAGAAAGCAAAAACAAATTTAATTTAATCCAGTACAAACACTTATTTAGTTTAGCAGTCCCCACCTGCAACCTTCCATTCATTCAAAACATTTGCAGCATTACCCTTTGTATACAAGCATTACTTTTCTGTTCACATGCTAACTTTTTCGTTTTTCAGGAGATGAGTACTATTGGAAGCTTGTTGCAGACTTCATTGGTCCTCAATCAGGAGAAGGATTAGAGCTTGAAAAGGCACCATGCAAGAACAGACTTTTGATTCAAGTAGGACTTATGACAGAGGACAATAATTTTCCATGGATTGCCATTGTAGATTGGCTCAAGAAAATTTTCCCCAGTCATCAGTCAGCTGACTTCCGTCGTCTGATTGAAAGAGGTATCGCAACAACACTGAGTCTGGGAAGCGATGCAAGGCTGACGTTCTTGGAATCAGACGTCAACTTTAACTTTGTCGGCCCGATATGTGATAGCATCGGAGTTGAAAGGCAACATCTTTTGGAAATGAGGGATTTTGCAGAGCGAGCACAGTCAATTGAAGTCACGAATGGATTAATTTTTGAGTTGAGCAACTTTGTCACCAGGGAGAAAATTGCACCAGTGGTTTTAGTTACTTGGCTTAGAAACTTCAACCCTGAGTTTTGTAAGAATGGGAATATTCAAAAGGCATATAAAGTCCTTAGAGCCAAGATAAAAAAGTTAAAACTGCATTACCGCAATTATGAAACAAGAAGTCACAGGAGAAATGCAGCGATGGAAAATCTCCTTCAAAGTCCATTTGAACTGGTGCGGAAAAAATCACCTAAATTAATTGTAAGGAAACGCGTGAAAAGAGACGATACCGTAAATTATGAAAAAGTTTCAATCAAGGAGGAATGTGAGAGCTATGACATCATGCAATGTGAGGGACCTGAGATGAACAGAGGAGTTGTGAAGAAATTAATATTGAAAGAACATGTCTCAGAAAGTGATGAGGATTTGAATGCAACCAACAGCGGAGCAGAAACTTCAGATAAAAATGAGTCCCTGACCCTGCTTGACATTGCAATGCTGTCTGTCCAAAAGCTTTCAAGTGCGTATGGTGGGAAAACAACAGCATGCAAGCAAGTTTCCTTAGATCTCCTCAGAAATCATTATACTCTAACATGCAAGGATCATCCAGCCATGGCCGAGTTTGAGAAAAAACTCGACTCACTCTGTGAAGACATTTCACTTGCATCTCCTGTGGTGTTTTTAAACTGCAACGCCAATTTCCTTGTTGACATGCATGATGCAGTTGAGCAGCAGATTATGAACTTTGAAAAGGAGATCATTCTGTCAAGGGGAGAGAAACTAGGCCGCGACAAGCTTCCAAAATTTCAGAACTTTGTGAATTTGTCAGAAAGTGCCACTTCACGCTACATTCACATGACTTGTGATATTTTAAGCCCTCGCACCCAGGATACGCAAAACTACAGAAAACACTGGGTGGCGTTCTGTGAGGAAAAGAAAAATCCCTCCAGACTGGCAGTAAATGAGTCAAACCGATTCAACAACTACTTTGAAGCTGCAGCGGGTGTTATTCACCATCACAAAGAGGTCGCTCTCTTCTTCTCTGATTTACTGTCACTGAACGACAAAAGCCCAAACATTGTTCTGGAAAGTGTTGCCGCTGATGCTAATGATTCTGTGATACAGAGCCTTGTGTGCGTTCTGGCTATTGTTTACTGCAAAATCCTCGGTCCTTACTGGCAACTTCTTAAAAGTGGAGGAGAGTACTCGCACTTCGGCCAGTACACACTCTGTCTCTACCAGAAATTCCTGGATTGGTCCAAAGATCCTTCCACCCTGCTGGAACCTGAAGGGGCCACAAATGTTTTTCGGCAGTACCCTTTGCAGGAGAAAACCTTTCATGGAGTGTTTGACTACTGTGGTCAGTGGCACACAAATAGGGACCTCATCAGAGCTTGCTTGAAGAGGATGGTAAAGGTGATTGCTGGTGTCACTGAGGATCACCTGAAGGATTTCCTGCCAGGAGGAATATTTTCTCAAGTCCCGCCACCAGATTTGAGCGCACAGCTGGTAAGTTGCACATTCTCTGTCTTGATGGCAGATTATCCCTTTTGCCATGTGAACCCTTACAAGAAGACAAGTCCTGAAAAGTCCACCAAACGCTCCTCACACAGCAACCTGTCATCAGAAAGCTCTCAGGAAGATGACACTCGATCGGGTTCACCTGACAACAGCTCCGATGATTCTTCCGGTTGGGAAGCTAAGAGGTATACCAACGCTGGCCAAAAAGATGACTTCAGTCCGCAGTCAAAAAAAGGTAAAAGAGAAAAGGCAGGAAGGCCACCAACTGAGGAGCGCGAGGAGAACATGGATAAGGACTACATAATAGCTACAGTGAGCAGAAACGGAGGGCCATGTAAGTCACAGCAGGATGTTGACAAAATGCTGCTGCGTTTTGATGGAAAACCCAGAGTAGAGAAACGGGAAGCAGTCCGCTGCGAGATACTGTACCATAAAATGATTCTGAACAACACAGACCCAAACTTGGATTGCGTTTTCCAAAACAGCACAAACATGGTGTTGAAGCTGAAGCTCGCACTTCCTCGCGTTAAACCTGGGTACTCCCTTGTTTGGGCGCCAAGAAAGACAAAAGCAACCCCTGTGCGCCGAGACACAACAGATGCTGCAGCTGACAAGATCAAAAGCAGCCACACATGAGCTTTCATTGCATGTAAAAATCTTGATGCTGAGGGACAGAGGATGATAAATGACTTGGAATGACAGGAAAGAATCTGTGTTATCATGTGACTTCCTCATGATTCTTACAAACTAAGCAGAAATACACACATTGACCTCAATCTTTCCACACAAATAATGTATGATTATGTTTGTGGCAGATGTAGCAGCCATGTGTTACGTGCTGTATTTTCAATGCCAAAAATTTAAATGATGAGGATTAATTTTGTGGCTCTTATGATATGACACATTCCTTGATTTGCATGTTCCTGTATTGTAACAATGCTTTTCTAGTAAGTTAACTTTTTTGTTGCAGAAAAGAAAATTTTTGTTAATGCTAGATTGTACCCTTTGTGATCATGCAGAGGTCATATGCACATTTACCACTGACAAAATAAACATCTTTTTCATATTTTGTTGATATTTACTGTGCCGTCCTGTATCATAAACTAGACAAGAGTTCAGTGTTACAAAATCAGCCTAGCATTAGTTCAAGTTCATGGCTGTATCAGTCAGGTTTTTTGTTTGTCAGCCACATAATAACCTTGTGTTTCTCTGATTTGAAGGGCATTTGTTGTTGCATCACAGGCATCAGAGCTCATACTTATAAAAGTGTTAAATGGGAGGGGCTGAAGAAACCAGAGAGGCGGGGATAACAGAAGGGTTTATTGGGGTCACTGTGCCAAATTGATTTATTTTTCCAAAAATATAGGCAAAGAAGGGAACCAAACCCACTACAACTCTCGGAGAAGATGATAGTCCCCAAGCCTTATTATGAACGCCATTTGATATGATGTTATGGTATTGACCTATGCTTATGCAGTTGTATCCAAGCTAAAGATAACATTGATATGTAACCACAACTTAATATCGTTACACAACCCTGTGTTGTAAAATGATTTATCTGCCTTGTACCTTGCACTTACATATTTAAAGCTACTAAGTGCATACATCATACACAGCAAGTCAAATAAAGGTCCAAGTGTAGGCTTTTTAGGGAAATCCTTTGGTGTTGAATGAGCTGTGTCTCAGATGCCGCCCGCTTAAGATGTCAGCGTGAGCGAAAACAAACTCATGTAACCGTGTGTCTCCGAAGAGTTCTGTGGTGGTGGTGCCTTCAAGTTTCTTGGGAAACGCGTATACTGAAAGAACGCTGTCGTACACTGAACTGGGTCATTTTAGATAAGAGAGAACTTATGGCACGATTTTCATACTAAGTTTAAGGATTGGTTTTGTGGCCAAACAACCACTTTACAAATAAAAAGAGCCCGATAAAATAGCAAGAATGCGGAAAACGCACAATGCTTGAATTAGCTGGTGGGAACGGTGACTTAGGAACTTAGTGGAAAATGAACGCAACCAAAGGGGCGGGAACCTTCCGTTACTTGTCCACCATTCTTCAGGTTACGTTCATCGTGTGGAAGAGAAGAGCACGTTATTGGCGTTTTACCCTGGTTTATCCAAACAAAGTCAAACGGGTTTATCAGCATTTTCTTAGTTCTCTTGGCCGGAGTAAGCGGCACCATGTCCGGTAGCTGGTGGAGCAGTGCAGCGGTGACCCACGCGCTGATAGCTCTGTTCGCCATGGGCTCCTGGATTTCTGTCAACAGTCTGTGGATCGAGCTCCCGGTGGTTGTCAGCGTGCTGCCCGAAAGTCAGTGATCTAACGTCTACAGATAACATATGTAACATTGTGTAAATATGATATTATGGTCTTTAGTACATCTAAGGAACGCAAATCTTACTGAAGAAACGTTACTGTAACGTTATACAAGTACAATTTGAACGTACTTGTACGTGTTGTGATACTTAAAACCAAACATTATACTTATTATCCTACTTGTTACTTTACTGACTCAGGTTTTACATACAAAACATGAGATCAGTTTGAAACTGCTAATTATATATGAATAGCCCATTTTATATACTTATATATATATATATATATAGATACATATAAATGCACCTCCACCAGCTCCCAAAGTGAAAATGCTGCTTACACAGTAATACATTAGTGATAATAATTCAATAATGTATTTTATTCTATTGTGTAATGAGTACTTGTACTTTTGATACAAACAATTAATTTAGCTGTCAGTATACTCTACTTTACTTTTTCATGCAGTACTTTAACTTGCAACAGAATAATTTACTGTGTAGAACTGCTTGTATTACTTAGGTAAAAAATCATTGTCACATTTTTTTTAATTTATAGATATAAATATGTAGAGAATATTGTGTTTTTATCCATACCTCACTGACTGGCTTTTCTTGTTTTAAGAGTGGAACCTGCCAGCCTACCTCTCAGTACTGATAGCGTTTGGGAACATTGGTCCAATAGCTGTGACCATCACACACCATTGTGCTCCAGGGCGTTTAAATGAACGCCTCGTCATCCACTGCATCCAGGTGCTGGCGGTGGTAACCTCTGCTCTTCTGGCTATCTTTTGGTCACACGTTGTCACAATAGCTGGAGAAGAAAGGTCACTGGTGTTCCTGCTCTTCACCTTTTTGTTGTCTTTGGTTTGCTGTACATCCAACGTCACCTTCCTGCCTTTTATGTTTCGTTACCCCCCTCAGTACATACGTACTTTCTTCATTGGTCAGGGATTCAGCGCTTTGTTCCCTTGTATTGTGGCTTTAGGGCAAGGCATTAGCAAGCTGGAGTGTAAAACTGTGAATGGCACAGTGAAGCCAGAGTATTTAAAAGAGAACTTTCCTGCACAGAACTTCTTCTGGTTCTTGTTTGTCATGCTGTCAATCTCAGCTCTGAGTTTCTGGACTTTAACACAAAGACAGACAGAGTCACAGGAAGATGCACCGCCACAGGAGTCTGACAATGCAGCAGCAACAAAAAACAAGGAGGAAACACACCCGCTACACAACGGAGAGACACCGGTGTCTGAGGACCAGGTACAGGTGGAGGAGCAGCCACCTGCTCAGACATTTTGGATAAAGCGGAACATCTACCTGCTGTCACTGCTTGCTGTCTCCAACGCCCTCACCAACGGGGTCCTGCCATCTGTGCAGAGTTTCTCCTGTTTGCCTTATGGCACCATGACTTTTCACCTCTCGGTGGTTCTCGGAAACATAGCCAACCCCCTGGCCTGCTTTATAGCTATGTTTGTTATCCTGAGGTGAGAAAATACGAGTGATTGAGGACATAAATTACTTTTTGTACCTGAGCCTAACAACCTTTTTAAATATTTATAATTAGTATTATTATTATAAGGAAATTATGTTTATATTTGACAGTTGTGACCATTTATCCTTAAAAATTCTTTGGCTGCAGTGTTGTTATTGGCTCCATTTTTGTCTTCCAGGTCCTCCACCGGTCTGGGCTTCTTGTCTTTAGCAGGGGGAGTATTTGCTGCATATCTCATGGCGTTAGCGGCACTCAGTCCCTGCCCTCCACTCCTGGGAAACCCTGCTGGTGTTGCTTTAGTGGTGAGTGTTGATACATTCTTCTAGAACTAGGTATGGTTTCAAATGTATATCCGGGTTTTACTCCTGATACCAAAACATGGATTAGAAGCATTTCTTCCCTCAAAGCCCTTATTTCATTGAATAAAAGTCACACAAGCAGCCATGGCTAAATAAAATAGTCTAAAAGTAGTTATGTTACTTAAATCAAGAACTGATCTGAAGACTTACAGGTGCGTCTCAGAAAAGTATTGTGGAAAAGTTTGAGACACGGATTTTTGATTTAATCTAGATGATTACAGCGTCAAATCGACGACGTAGCTTCTACGTAGCCCCCTACCCTATTGATCTTGACGCCTTGACGTGTAGTTACATTTTTGAGGAGGTGCACGTCTGGCTACGCCGTAGGTGAAGGAGGAGATGTACGTCAGGCGACAGCGTAGCCTCTGAAAAAGGCCTGTAATATTTCCCTGTATGTGTAATGAAACTAGAATATATGAAAGTTTCACTTTTTGACTACAGAAAAGAATGAACTTTTACACAATGTTCTAATTTTATGAGATGCACTGGTAAATTACCAATAGGGATGAAACAATTACCGGTTTAATGATAAACCATGATAAAATTCCCAAAGGTTATCACTGCGCACATTTTAATTACCATGATAACCGGGTTCGGTTACCGCGCTATTATAAGCTCAACGGAAATCATCACCAGCATCAACCAAAGTTATCGACAGTTTCCCAGAAGCAGGCGCGCGTGCGCAGTATGCAACGCGTGTTTGGATCAACGACAACACGGTGGAAGACAGCGCTGCAGAGATTTTTCAGTCACTCTGAAGTCTGGATGTATTTTAGTTGTTAAGAGAGTGCTGAGGGAAACTTGATTGAAGAAAATTACCTTATAGTGAACACAGGGTGAACTAACTTTTAGCTTTGGTTTGTCTGCATGAGTTGCTAACATCTTGTAAACCGAATCTCTCACTGTTAGCTGCACGCTACACGTTGTTTTGCTGCTGTGTGCGTTGTGTCTGCAGACTCTATTCGTCTACTGTACATAACACGTTACACAGTTTAGTCAACCAACCAGCATATCTTGTTCATTTTAAATCCAGCAGCTATCAAATTAGTGACAGAAAGTGTCAGAACAGGAGAAACACTACAGACTGCTCAGTATTTATGTCACTGTCTTCTAAAAACTTATTTGTTTTCATGTAATTGTCCACAGGGTCATTGCATTACCTATATAACATAAAATACAATCTTGATAATGCACACTTAGATGGTTTTCAGAATCAGCTTTATTGCCAGGTATGTGTACACATACGAGGAATTTGGGAGGATACGAGGATTGTACATTGCTCATGATGTGCTTACTCATACCAAAATACCACACACACAATAATAAAATAATAAAATAAAATCAGACACAAACTACAGAATAGACAACACTAATTTAATAATAATAATGATAATAATAATAATCTTTGTAGAGCACTTTTCAAAAACAAGTTACAAAGGGCTTTAACAAGTGTAAAGACAATAATACAAAAACAATACAAGATAAAAGCAAGAAAACATTGAAAAGACTAAAATACATGTTTAAGATAAATATAAAATTAGTAAAATAGAATAAAATAAAAGGGATAAAATAAAGTCAGATAAGATCGGGAAAGGCTCTCCTACAAAAGTATGTTTTAAGAAGGGACTTAAAAGAGTTCACTGACCTGATATCCTCGGGCAGACTGTTCCAGAGCCTCGGGGCCCTGACAGCAAACGCTCTGTCCCCTTTAGTTTTCAGTCGAGACTCTGGAACAGACAGACCTCTACCCGAGGATCTCAAGGTACGTGCTGGTGCGTATGGGACTAAAAGGTCAGAAATATAACAAGGCGAGAGGCCATGAAGAAGAGAAAGTGATCAATAGAATTTGAAAGTCAATTCTAAAACATACTGGGAGCCAGTGTAATGAAGCTAAAATAGGAGTAATGTGGTCATATTTCTTTGTTCTGGTTAAAAGCCTGGCATCTGAGTTCTGGACAGTCTGGAGTCGATCAATAGATTTTTTGGTTAAACAGGTGAAAAGGCTGTTGCAATAATCCAGGCGTGATGAGATGAAGGCGTGTAAAATGGTCTCGGTGTCCTTAAAAGTTAACGTAGATTGAATTTTTGCTATATTTCTAAGTTGATAAAAACATGATTGAACAAGCTTTGTGGTGTGCTGCTCGAAATTTAAATTACTATCAAACCAAACACCAAGGTTCTTTGCCATAGGCTTAATGTGATTTACTAGGAAACCAGCAGATGGCAGTATTTGATTTGCCATCTGCTGGGACCCGATGACCAGGATTTCTCTTTTGTCTGAGTTCAGTTGGAGGAAATTATTTGACATCCATTTTTAACTTCACAAAGGCAGTTGTTAAGTGAACTCAGCATTCCAGGGTCTGTGGATCTGACGGGCAAGTATATTTGTGTGTCATCAGCATAAATATGAAAGAAATACCATGTTTATGGATAAAATGTCCAAGAGGAAGCAGATACAAGGAAAACAAAATGGGTCCTAAGACCGACCCCTGAGGCACACCATATTTAACTGGACTGAACGAAGAGACATAGTTGTTTACAGACGCACAAAACTTCCTATTTGACAGGTAGGATGAAAACCATTCTAGGGCAGTACCAGAGATCCCCACCCAGTGCCTCCGTCTGTCTAACATGATGTTGTGATCAATGGTGTCAAAAGCAGCGCTAAGGTCCAGGAGTACCAGGACTGAGCACATGCCATCATCAGCAGACATTAAAAGGTCATTGGTGACTTTAAGCAGGGCAGTCTCAGTGCTGTGGTACTTCCTGAAACCAGATTGAAACTTTTCAAATAATTTGTTGTTATTTTCCAGTACAGTGAGCAGCTGTTTGGACACAATTTCTAGAATCTTTGCAATAAAAGGCAGTTTTGAAATTGGTCTAAAATTATGTGGGAGGGAAGGATCTAAACCAGGTTTCTTTAAAAGTGGGTTCACGCAAGCCGTTTTAATATAATCAGGGACACAACCAGTAGATAGGGAGCTGTTGAAAACAGAGATCAAATGGGGCCCAACAGAATCTATTACTTTCAGTAAAAACTTGTAGGTATTACATCAAGTGGGCTGGAGGACACGTTCATTTGTGGTACTGTTTTTAAAAGCTCAGACAACCTCTGAGTAAGCGGCCGTGGGGGTAATAGAGGCTCTGATTGACACCACCTTATTGGTAAAATAAGAAACAATTCACAGTCATCATTACTTCCAGCTGAGGCACAAGGAGGGGTTGGGTTTACCAGCTGATCCACAGTCTTAAACAGAAACCTGGGATTGTGTTTATGTGTAGTAATGAGTTCAGAAAAATAATTTTCTTGCATCCTTAACCATGTTTTTGTAGTTAATTAATAAATCCTTCAGACTGAGGTAATGGACTTGGAGACTGGATTTTTTCCATCTGCGCTCTGCTTTCCTGCATTCCCTTTTGAGGCTGCAAATGCTGTCATTTATCCAGGGTTGCTTACTAGCTTTAGACGTAGGCCTAACCTTTAGAGGAGCAGTAATATTTAGTGAAGACAAGCAGATATGATTGAAGTGATCGACCAGATTGTTGGTGTTGGAATCAGACAGGTGTTGGCTTTGGCTCTGAAAGAATGCGCAAAACTTTGAAACACTTTGTTCATTAAAGAAGCGAGAACTCACGGAGCTTGGTGAGGCGGCATGAGGAACAGGCGAATCACAGCTAAAAACAATACATCTGTGGTCAGATATGGTCATGTCCACTAATTCCACAGAGGAGATGCTGACACCCAGGGTAAAAACCAAGTCCAGTGTATGACCACGGTTATGTGTTTGCCCTGTAACATGTTGTTTGAAGTTAAAAGAAGTGGCCATATTTAAAGTCAGTTGCATTAACATTGGTGGGCTCATCAACATGAATATTAAAATCGTCACAAAGAACAATTCTGTCATAATTTAAAACCAGAGTAGAAAGTGATCTCACGTTGAAGAGAGCCATTTTAAATGAGTTTGTTCTGGGTGCTGGAATTGGTGCAGTTGTCCTAATCCTTAAGAGATTACTAATATTTCTGTGTGGGATGTGCACATTTCGGTTTACTGGTCTATGCGTGATGATGACAGGAAATCTTTGGAACACCGCTGGGAGCAGACAGTTTTACATGCCAGCAGGTGGAGACAGTTGTTTGTGGCAGTGAGGCTGCATGAATGATTAGTCATTCACGTAAGTCATGTGTGGACCGCACCACATGCTGTATGTGAGCAGCTAACATTTGTCTATGAACAAAACAATATAGACATATTGACAAATAGTGCTGTGATCAGAGTGCAAAGGATGCAAGAGTAAACTATTATTCTCATTATTTACATGTTTCATATGTTTACAAAAGGTATTGGCTGTTTTTTTTTTGCAAACAAAATGGCAATTTTATTTACACTTTGTATTTATACTTTGTTATCAATATAAAACTTGTTGAAATGGTTTCAGTGTGTGTATCAGTACATTTGAATCTTTTTCAGCATAGTTTTACAATACTGTGATAATACTGATAACCCTGATAATTTTGGTCACTATAATCGTGATATGAAATTTTCATACCGTTTCATACGTAATAATTTCATACTCTTTGCCAGACACATTTTAGTCTGTTTGAAAAAAGTATCAAAGACCCTGAAAACCTAGTTTCTCAGTCACCTTGATCAGTGGGCTTCTACATCAGGGTTTGACAATGACGGTGGCCTGATGGCCTGGTAAAAAGTAACGTTGGGACAGTTGAATTAGCATCTCACTAGCTCGATCAAAAACATTAGTATTAAAAAAAAAAAAAACAACTCAACATCCTGCAGTTGTTGTGCAGCTCGTGGCGCGCACCATTGTCCAATTCAGAGTTGTAGTGATGTGACGAGTTGTCAAATGTTATTTCCCTGATCTTAATCAAGAGGCAACCTCTGGGTCCGAAAAGTGAAACCATGCATACAGAAATTAAACCTGCATTCTCTCTAACAGCCAGCAGGGGGCGAGTCCTCTGGTTGCAAAAAGAAGTCCGGTTCCATTAGAGCAGTAAAATGTTGCTACTTCTCAGCTGAATTATTACCTCAGTAAACACTTTCATAATGAGTTTATGGTCTCAGTCGCTAGTTTCAAGTTTTCTTCAACACACCATGATGCTCATTTAGTAAATAATTGTCCTAGTTAGGGGAAAATAGACGATAATGCAGTGTATGCTTTTGGGTGGAACTATCTTGTGATTGACAGGTCGCTACCATGAGGACCTGTCAATCAGGATAGAGGCGACTTGTATCTGCTGCTCTGTTTAAAGTTTTTTGTTAAATAAGAGAAAGCACGTCATGTATGACTCTGTTAGTATGTTTTGTTTTATTTTTCTTATAATTTTAACTGTGTTTACATTTTAGTTTAGTTTTTTTAATATCCAGGATGTATTTAATAACAGTATAACATAACTTAAGTCAGTAAAAACAGAGGGACAGTAAAAATTGTCTTTGGGCCAGTAAGTTTCAAACCGGTGAGCCACTGGGTTTCTCCCATTTCTCATGAGACATTTCTGAGTTTGTTTTTTTTCCTATTGGTTTGAAGCAGGTGAGCTCAGCTGTAAAAAAGGTGATACTTGTGGTGGCCCTGAGAGCTCAGTGCACTGGAGCTTAAAAAAGCACATGCAAATCAAACACAAACAAATTAAGAAAACATCCTCATCAATTTAACACATTTAATAAATACAGAAAACAACCAAATACAGAAACGCTACAGACAACATCAGAGGACACTAAAAAATAATGAACACGGCTGGGACATGCTTGTTGTTGCAGTTTGTAAATGATGTTGTTAAATTAGCTAAAATCTCAGCCGTGTCCATCACTATTGTAGTGACCCTCTGGAAACAGCTGTCACATGTGCTACGTGCAGCTCTCTGTGCCACAGTAGATCGCACATTTCCTTGCACCATCCTTTGTTCTCCCTCTTCTCCATGTCCGCCACTGATTTACTAATACTAAAAGCTACTCGCTTGTGCCCCCTACAGGTCATCTCCTGGATTATTTTCACCGGCCTCTTCTCCTATCTGAAGGTGGTGATTGGGACTTTGCTTCACGAGGCAGGTCACGCTGCCCTGCTGTGGTGCGGCATCTCTATACAGGCCGGCTCCCTTATCGGAGCCCTCACCATGTTTCCTCTGGTCAACACCTACCAAGTGTTTGCCCGGGCTCAAGACTGTGTGGATAACTGCAGTTAGCAGGAGTGAGATATGTAATTAGTTTGTCTGAATTCTGGTGTTTTATAGACACAGCTCCCATTAATATTTTTTTTTTTACAGCAAATAACAGTTTTTAATCCAGTTTTTGGGTTCCTGTTCCTGAGTGAAGCACCAAATCTTTCTCATCATCCTTGGGGGATCATGCTACCAATGAGGCATCCCCTCCTGATTCAGAGGCCTCTAAGCCTGTGAAAGTAAAAACATTCCCAGATAAAGGGAGCATTGTGCTGCTGCACATTGACCAAGGGGATGTAAAATGCGTATGATGCAGTAATACCACAAGTGCTTTGTGTTGCATTTTATAATGGTTCTCTGTAGTAGAAGTTGTTTACTGTTCATGCTGATGGATTTCTTCCTACTACAGCAGATCATGTGAAAAGTTGTTTACTCAGGGACACAATCATTAACTTTTTCAAAGACATTCGTTGCTCTTGAATCCAATTCATGAGAATCATTCACACATACTCCCATCCATACAGAAAGGCAAGTAGTCTTTTTTTCCCCCCAGTTACTATATTGAAATGTTTGGCTACCTCTTCCCTTTGATCTGATGTAAGCATTAAATGATTATCATTATTATTGTGAAAATTATTTCTCTGGCTGATGAATTTGACAAAAAACTGCTTTCTAAAATTCCTTTAGATGTGACTAAATGTTTTATACCAACATTTTCTGTTTTTTTGTTATTGTACCTTAAGGGAAAAATATCTGGCCTTGAGTAGTAATGAGTTTAAACAGTTTTGTTGAACAAGGGATTGTGTCATCTCAGTCTTTGAAATAATATGTTTGATGTGCACTAATATACTTGAAAGGTACTCTTATTAACTGTGCTGCTACAGTACATCTGATTTAATAAATTCATTAAACTCAGACGTTTACAGAATGTATAACATCACTGAACTCAGTTCACATAGGAAGAATCAGTTAATGTCAGTGTAACACTATATACACACAAACATATTCTAGTGCTATAGTGCTTTTTTAATTTACCTGTTAAATTCAGTGCTGATTTTGAATGGGCTGATTCATGTTTAAATTGCAAAGTGATTTATGGTGCTTTTGCTTCTTTTTCATGACTGGACTTTTCTTTTTGTAAAAGTATTGTTGGTTTTCATGTGTACAATATCATGTGACATGCAATTGTTGAAGTAAAGTTTAGTTATGAAATGACTGGTAAACAATAAACATTTACTGAAAAGGTCCTGAAGCTTTTTTGGATGCACCACAGCAGTGCTGGGAATATTAAGGCTGATCTCGTTATGATTTCTGAAACCTTTAGAATAATCATTGATATCAGCTCTTATCCATCCAGTATTAAAAGGTACTGTGAACTCTGAACTAAAACAATTATATTTTGCAGTATTTTTGTTTAATTCTAGATGGTACTTTACTGCTTTCTTGATGTAGGTGACAATATATAGGAATATTGCTCCATCATTCATCACTGATCAGTATATACATCGTTAACATGCGTTGACTAAAGCGACCAGTACTTAAAGAGCTCGAGAAACTCAGAGATAAAACAATATCTGATGGAGAATTTATAAAGTCATGACACTTAATAAGAGATATTGGTTCCAGTGGTCACACCACCAGACTGCAGAGCTGCTTTTTCCCCCAAGCTATCAGACTTTTAAGCTCAAATTCATCCTTAGCACTGTTCCTCTGAATATAGTTTAGTTGCGTTTACCATTTTTATAATTGTTTCTACATTAATGGATATTGTTAAGTAGCAAAACAGAGTTACAAACTCAATTTTACTCTGTAACCTGTTATATTGTGACAAAATAAATATAACTACTTACTGATGAAAATTGATCTCTAAGGAAAATTACCAATCTGCTGAACAATTTTTTAGAATGTAATGTTTCCCAATGGCACTAAAGAAATAAGAGTGAAGCGCTAAACTCTTGACAAAGCTTGTTATGTTCCAACATGTGATATTAAAGGGTCTCAACATTTTGGGATTTACACTTCCAATTTCTTGCCGAGAGTTAGAAAAGAAGATTGATATCACGCTCATGTCTGTATGATAAATATGAAGCTACAGCCAGCAGCCATTAGCTTAACTTAGTTTAGCATAAAGTCTAGAAATGGGTAAACAGCAAGCCTGGCTCTGTCCAAAAGTTAAAAAAATCCCCCTACCAGCACCCTTAAAGCTCAGTAATGAACACATTATATCTCATTTGTTTAATTTCTACAAAACCCAGTGTAACAATGATTTTAGGAAGGTTATATGCTAGACTGTTTAGTGGCTGGGTGGAATTTATATGGGTTAAAGTCTTAATGCTAAGCTAACTGGCTGCTTGCTGTAGCCTTATGGTTAACAAACATTTTGTAAAAGTGGTATCGATCTTCTCATCAAATTCTCAGCAATAAAGAGAATCAGTGTAAATTAATCCTTATTTCTCAAAGTGCATGGGGATTTGAAATGCCATGTCCACCTTACATCAAATAATGAAATGTCTCCTTCTGCTCCCTTAAGCAGAATTAATGAATTCTGGAAATTCTTGAATGCCTTTCTCTCATTCTCTGTTCAAACGATGAGGCAGCAAATCACAACATGTTATGCTTATTGACAATTCTGACAGTGAAGGTTTTTTAAAGTTGAGACAATGATCAGTTAACCGAACGTGTTATGGTTGGCTAAATGCTCTCACACCCATTTGCCCCAAGGAGGGTTTAATCCCTTGACGCACACATCACAGTTTACTGCACAGGACTTTGGCTTCTTTCTCTCAGCAGAAAACTCCAAGCTCTCCAGCAAACAGCATGTGAGTATCTGCAGGGATGCATACTGTCATCCATTTAATTGTGATACTTTCATGGTTTCAAATTTGTATGCAAAAGGGGAAAACATTGACTGAAGGCTGTTATTTTTATGCATGATGCTGTTCATCTTAATATGTTTTATTGAAGAGTTTCATTTTATAATATTCTAATGTTCAAAAGCAAAATATGTTTAACTATAACTCAACTTTTTCTGGAGATATTTTTAAAATGACGATTATGCTTTTAAATCTAACAGATAATTCTTATTTTTTAGTTAACAGTCTGCTTTAAAGAATCTCTTTTCTGACTCTTTGCATGAATTTCCGAGAATTGTTTTCATTTTTTCATGGATCTAAGACTTCACTCCATGCAGTTTCTTTTCCCAATAAACAATGCACCAGTCAGATGTTTTCCTATGTTATGTAATAGTTACTAGTGCAGTAGGTGGTCATGTTTCCTTTGCTGCATGCTTGGTGTTTTAAGCGGGTTTAACCCACACCTTGCCTTTGATCAAATGAAATCTAATATTTTGCATGTAACATGTTTCAGCTCACGAGGCTGATTGAGCATCTGGACAAAATATAACAATTTCAAAGCTAGTAGACCCAGAAAAGGCAAGACTTCAAGAACATAGTACACATTAACCAAATGTAGGAATGAGTCACATACTGCACCTTTAGAAAGTGTTGGCAGAGGGATGCTTCATTGTGGTAACACATTAACATGTGATGTTGAGTTTACCATTGACATTTTTTGTAAACAAGCTTTTGTTGATTTTTCCTTATTGTATTGCTCACTGTAATTATTCCCATTACTCAAATGATGCAGTTAAATCAAGGATTAACATCTCTTTCTCCCGATTGTCAACCTTATGGTGGCACTAGATGAGAAGTCGCTAAAGTCATTAGGAAAAACTGGGACCATTAATGTTTAATATTTTTTGATTTTTCAGTCAGGATGACAGTGGTGGACAATAGCCTGCTAGCATGGCTCAGATTTGAGGTCCAAGCTTTTAAATTCAGAAGTGACTCAAAGGGTCATTTAATAAACAAGTTTGGAATTAAACCTACCAGCTGATATTCTGTGTCATGAAATTTACAGAGTTTTTTGTGTATTTCTAGAGAAACACTCCTCCAACATGTCCCTTCTCACCCACCTGCTGGCATGTCTGTTCGGGATGGGCTCCTGGGTCTCCATCAACGGCCTGTGGGTGGAGCTGCCCCTCATTGTCCCTCAGATCCCAGAGGGTTGGTACCTGCCGTCTTACCTCTCTGTCCTCATCCAGATGGCCAACGTTGGGCCTCTCTTCGTCACTCTGATGCATCGCTTCCGGCCCGGCGCCCTGAAAGAGACAGTTGTCGTATATTTGATCATCAGCCTGGGTACTGTGGCGAGCTTCCTGCTGGGTTTCTTCTGGAAGGAGACTGTTGTTGTAGCTGGTGCTCCTCGCAGTGTAGCCCTCCTCGTCTTAACCTTCTTTCTCTCTGTTGTTGACTGCACTTCCTCTGTCACCTTCCTGCCCTTCATGATGCGCCTCAAGCCCCAGTATCTGACCACCTACTACATCGGGGAGGGTGTGAGCGGCCTGCTGCCTGCTCTAGTGGCTTTGATACAGGGTGTTGGTGTGGTCCACTGTATTAACAGTACACAGTCATTTAACCACACCCTGAACATCTCCAACAGTGTTTTGACCTTTGACCTCCAGGCCCAGTATCAGCCAGCCAACTTCTCAGCTGAGGTGTTTTTCTTCTTCCTCAGTGCCATGATGCTAGTGTGCCTGGTGGCATTCCTGCTGCTGAACTACCACCCATCTGTGGCCAGGGAACATCCCAACGGTCGATACAACAACAGGGTGAAAGAGGAATCTCAGAAAAACAGGAAGTGGGCCGAGCAAAAGCCCATGATGGATCCATATAGACCCGCAAACCAGAAGCCCAGAAGCACTTTTGGCACTGGCTCTTACAGCTGGATGCAGGTGTTTTATATCTTTGTGATCCTGGCCTGGGCGAATGCACTAACCAATGTGGTGCTTCCCTCGGTGCAATCCTACTCATGCCTGCCGTACGGGAACAACGCCTATCACTTATCAGCCACCTTGGCTTCTGTGTCTAACCCTCTCGCCTGCTTCATCGCCATGTTCTTCCCTTTAAGGTCAGTGTGCTTTGTGTAATGATACAGTGATGCTCACAGTTCAGTCCAAGACACAATACATGGTTCATGGTTTAATACACAAAGCTTTACAATCTGGATAGCCTGGGACACCCTTCGGTAACAAGAAAAAAAACCCACACCCTTCAATGGGGTAAAAAAGGAAGAAAACTCAGAATTAGCAGGAGAAAATTAAACAAAATGCGGATAAAGTAATTTATAATTTGTAAGTTACAAGATGTCAGTCTACATAAACCTAAATAAAGACTTAAATTGTTACATGATAATGTGCTCTTCAAGATAAAGTGAACAATGTCAGAACTTGGTATAATCCTCTAAATATGACTTATTTTTGTAATTAAGAGTCTAAAAACCAAAAGACGCTAAGTTATACGTTCATAATGTGTAAAGTAAAGGCAGCAAATATTTTAAATGACATGCTGGAATGAACAAATGTTGGCAATGTTGCTTGAGAAATAACCATTAGGGCTGATATATTAACAAAATAGCTGCCAATTAGTCACTTAAATTGTTTCAGTTTAAAAATCTTCACAAACACTAATTTTAAATTTCTTGAGCAGGACAAAGACATTTTTAAGACTACAAACTTTCATTCGCATTGGTTTAGATTGATAGATTAATTGTATTGTCGTATATTGTGCCAGATTGTAACACTTCTCATTGTGTGTGATGCATTTTTTGTTTTGATCTTTAAATGCAAACATTAATAGATCCTAGCTCCCAAAAGTATTTTTGAAAGTAATGTGTCACTTCACAGATCTCTGCTGCTGATGGGAGCTCTCACAGTTGTAGGCAGTGGAGTCGGAGCTTATATAATGAGCATGGCAGTGCTGAGTCCATGTCCACTGCTGGTTTATGAAACTTCAGGTGGTGTCATCATGGTGAGTACACTGTGAGCCTTCATTTACTCAAATAACCTTTTATTATCTTATTTTATTAGTAAAAATGAAAGAACTGTACTGAAACGCTACATGTAGGAATCTGAAATGGGAAAATCTAATAGTTTCAAACTCACCTCTCTTCTGCTCCACAGGTGTTGGCCTGGATCCTCTTTGTTCTCACTCTGTCCTATGTGAAGGTGATCATCGGGGTGATCCTGCGTGACGAGGGCCACAGCGCTCTCGTGTGGTGTGGAGCTGTAGTGCAGTTGGGCTCTCTGCTGGGAGCTGTGACCATGTTCCCAGTGGTCAGTGTGTACAGCTATTTTTCCTCAGGGGACCCATGCAACACAAACTGTCCCTGAATAAAAACATCACGCAGAAGAGACTGGAGGAAGCAAAGGCGCTAAAGGTTTCAAATCTTTTTTTACATAGATATTCAATGGAGGAAGCCTATCAATTGTTCTTTTTTATTATTATCTCCATTTATTTACCTTGCAGCATTTGATTGTGAACCTTTCATTTGAGGGCTTCAAATCACAAAGAAATAGGTGCATAGATACAACAAGACAAACTAGTTATAATGTAGCCTCACTGACAATGCTGCTTCACACAGGGTGACACCTTTGCAGATGCTAAAGTGGTGAATTTATGTTGTTGCTGGATACAGTTTGGACTTCAAGAGGATTTAATTCTGGGCGCTGTGACTCTCACCTGACAGCGGTATGTGTGGCTGTACTACATTTATTTACATTTTTTTAGATCTTCAGCCAAGAACAAAAGTAAATTGAACTGATAATAATGCAGGGCAAGCATTAACAAATTCAACAACAGATGATTATTCAATAAAATAAAAATGCAAGAAGAAAATTTGTATAAGACTAAAGTTACTCCAACAATACAGAAGCATATTTTCTGTTTCAACCTTTGAAGTATTACTTGACTTTACCAAAACTGAAACTACACTCATTTGTGAGTGCTTGCCTTTTTATTTGGTTCAACCAGTTTATGTCCAGTTAATGTTATGTTAAGTGTCCGATACCTTTCTGTTCATGTGAGTGGTCTAAAATTTCAGTGTATTGAGAGTATTTCTGTTACGCTTGACTCCATCTGATCAGTACTGTTTGAAGAAAAACTTATCTACATAAGTTGTGTTGAAACGATGGATTTGTAATAATTCGCATTATTGTTTTTGGATTTACACATACATTTGCTTTAATCATGTTGTTTATTTTATTATATGACATTGCACTAGAGAGACATAATCCCAACATAACTAGGAACATAATGCACTGGTTGTCTTTATATGCTGACCTGACAATCAGTGGATCTTGAACACAATTCACAGATGTTTCAGAATAACAAGAGTAATTAACTCCCTACAAAGAAAAAAAATACAAAATGAATAAAGTTAGTAAGTAAAATTAAGTAAGAAATTAATAATATTTTGGGAAGATTACACAGCAAACACACACGTCCAAACATTCAAATCCCCCACCAAATATTCAAATGCCCCTACATACCTTCAGTCCACCCACACAGGTGTTTTTACTTCATTTGCCTGTATATACCTCTTCTGGTGACCGTGAGTAACATGTCCCTCACTCTCCTACAAGCTTTGTTGCACCTGTTAAGGTAGGAAAACTTACTTTTTACTTACTTAAAGTGATGTTCTTATAAGAATATTCAGAAGATTTTGGCTGCAGAGATTTGTTCCCGTTCAGCCATCAGCACATTAGTGAGGTCCAACACTGATGTTGAGAGATCAGTTCATTCCAAAGGTGTTGGATGGGGTTGATTGTCAGAAGTCTTTGCAGGCCAGTCAAATTATTCCACACAACACTCAGAAAACCTTTCTGGCCCTTTGTCACATGGGGCATCGTCATACGGTAACAGGGAAGCCCAAACCATAAATAGACCCAGATTTAAGGTATACACAAACAGCATGGGGGTCTGCATAGTTATGACCACATGGTATGTATCAAATATAAATTATGTACTTTATATAGAACATACAAATAAAACATTTATATATTTCCATCACCACAGACACTCAGTAAAGTGCAAAAGAAACAATCTATCAAAACAAATCTAATTTACATAATATTTTCACATGATGGTATTATATGGTGACCATCATATCTTCCACACTCTATAATCCGTTCAATAATTTCCTTTTTGACATAAGAGGCAGAGCTGCTTTTGAGGAAGAAATCATGCAAAATTGAAGACTAATTCAGTCAATAGAGATGCCATGGCTCCTTATGTTGAGGATTAACACAACCAATGACATTATTTCTCCATCAAAGAATTAAAATCTTCATCCTGCATTTCTTTGGGTATCTAAAACTTCTAGATTACCAGTTTATATTAGATGCTTGTTTTTTCTTAACTATGAATGTGTAAGAATACAAATTTCTAATTCCAAGTAATGGGAATGTTGTTAAGCATTGTCAGATTCAATATTCTCAATAGTAGAAGATTAAAAAAAGGTCCTCTGGCTTTCTTTTCTCACTTGATGCAGGTAAACAACTTCCCTTGGGTTAAGAGGTAAAACAGCGGATGCACAATACTCCCGACAGACAACAAGAATATACATCCAGGTGTAACCATACAGTCATATATATATTCATTCCCAGACATGAGCCTTTGCAGTAAAATAACTGGAGTATAACAAAACAAGGCGATGGCTGAAGTGGCACGGAGAGTATGAAAGGCTTTCTTCTTGGCAGGATGCATCTTCTCTAAACCTGGGCCAGACTTCTTCAGCACCATCGCAATCCTGATGCTGCACCGCAACATTATTGCAATCATAATGCACAACGCATTAAACTGAATAATCTGTAATACTTGCTGATTGAGAAAGGAGGCGAGTGTTTCTGCTAAAACACTCGCCAAAGCAGTGGGCACAGTCAGGAGCCACATTGTCACAACAAAAACCTCCCTGCATCTGTATTTCTTCAACAAAAAATAAGACATGGGGTGAATTACAGCAACATATCTCTCTATGGAGATAAAACACAAACTCATTGGCCCTCCGACTTGTGCATACACAAGCAGAAACTTGAGGATCTGTTGCTGGGCGTTTGGCAGCAAAAACATGGCAGCTAAATGGAAGGTTGATGTCAAGTACTGGAAGTTGTGGAAGAGAGCCAGATTAAAATTCAGGATATCTATGGTTTTCTTGGATGTTAAGGTGATCCACAGCAGTCTGGTGATCAGTGGTTGTCCCATGAGAAAAGTAATGATGTCGATCAGTGAGAGAACCATTATATAGGCCGGTCCAAAGTGACAGACATCAGATTGGTTGGAGTTACGTGTGACATTGCTGAATAAATTCTCCATCTGACCAGACTGGTTTTCAGAGCTGAAAGAAACAAACCATCAGAGAGAAGCTGCTGATGGAGATTTAAACATCTATATTAGCTTAGTGATTTCACATAAATACAGAGACATAAACTTGCATAACCTTTTTCTGTCTGAATCCTTCGGTCTTTAAAGTGTTTGACCTCAGAAAAGTAAATTTTTTGATGCAATTTCACTTATTCTATTCTTATGAGTAAAAAATTATTTTGCAGTAAATAAGGTTTTGCTTTTTAAAGAAATACCTAGTATGTACTAGTATCTTGAAACTATTGATCACTGCGCAAAAATTAAGAAAAATGACAATTTTACACTTGAAAAATGTATTTGAAACAATTTGTTTTGAGTTGAATAAAGTCAAAATAATATCACTGTACTGGCAGATTTCTCACTTTGTTTTGAGAACGTAAGATCTTTAAGACTTAACTACAGACAAATAAACCTGAAAACATTTTTTTCTTGCTGTGTAATCATGTAAAATTAACATTTTAGATTCAGTTTAAGTTGTGTAAGGACGTAAAG
Source organism: Micropterus salmoides (assembly GCF_014851395.1). NCBI lineage: Eukaryota > Metazoa > Chordata > Actinopteri > Centrarchiformes > Centrarchidae > Micropterus > Micropterus salmoides. Next base: position 10,653,199 of record NW_024040817.1, read on the forward strand.
CAGACATAATAAACATGAGATATTGCAATTTAACAAAATTAAATATTGTTTAATAGTCCTCTGTCTTCATGACTTCTGTCTTGTTCTAACTGAAGTTACCCTGAACTGTTACACATATAATATAATATAATATAATATGATATCTCATGAAGTCAGCGCTTACCAGGTATATTCAGTTGCAGCTGAGTGTTACCAAAGAATGACCGGCAGAAAAATCTACTGGCCGACTAAAACTGATGCCTAATTTTCCTAATAGACGTAAGACAGGTGCAAGGCAGCCGAGCAAAACCAACAAACTGCCAATCCAACACGTCCTGATTTTCATAACAGCAGAGTTTCAGTGTCAGACTGTGACACAGTCAGGTATAAAAAAATGTATAAACACCAATAATAGATGATGTGTTGTCGCTAAGACTCATTTCAAGTGTAGATCCAGCAGAAACCACCGAGTGTCAGTGTGCACTGTAACACAGCTGACATCCAGCCACCGCAGCGGAGAAGCTTTGAAGAGTGATATTACATAATAAAAAATAAAAGGTTTGTGAAAAAGTAGATGTTTTTGATGTGGGATTTTATTCTTACTGGAGTAATCTATCATGAAGACATGTGACATTGTTTCAGTTGTGAAATGTTGTTTTTTTTTTTTGCTGTAATCAAACACTGATCCACAGTGAGAGAGTGCTGTGTTTATATTAGTGATGGTTATGGGTTTAATGGATTTGAGATTGATTTCTACTTTCAGGCCACAGCAGAATTGCAGTTACTTGTAAAAAGTAATCAGCTATTGGAAAATTCTCCTGGTGACATAAATTACTGAAATATTGATTATCCTTTTTCTGTTGTTTGGTTGTTTATGTATGTTTCTTGCTTTCTGTTCAACTTTTAGTTATAGAAGTATATATGATTGTTGGAACAATTTCAGAGGTGCCTCTCTCTTGCTGCTTTTTTCTTATGTCCTTTAAAAATTAGATTAATTGTGCAGCTTTAAATTCTGAAGGGTGGACACAAAAATCAAGAACACTTGTATAAAAGATCCGTAATTGACATCTGTTTTAGTGTGAGTGTGAACAACTAACAAAAGTATTTAGTTTAATCTTAAATTAAGGTTTAAACTGCACTGCAACAACTCCAAACAGCAGCAAGACGTAATTGAAAATATTAAACTCACTAAAATGCTGTAAGATGATTTCAGTAAACATCAGTGTTGTCTGTATCCAGATTTCTCTTGACAAAATGCCCACAAACTACTTTGGTGAACATTTTCAAAGGCATGTTTTACACATTAGACATGTATTTTTACTACAATAGGCCTACTACTCCATTTCATTTTTGTCTGTACAATAATTGTCAGTTTTCTTGTTAAGAACCCAAAGACAGATCGGAGACAGCAGGTAAGTTTCTAAAGATTTATTAGCAACAAGCAGAATGAGTGAGATTGGAAAGGCAGGCTGGTATAGAACCTGCCTTTCCCAGTTCCAGAGCTATTTGGTAGGCAGGCAATGGTGAACAGGTCCGGTGGAAATATTCCTGAACAGAAGAAAAGGAAAGCAGACAGGCAGGTATTAAAAAAAACTGGCTTCTTCAAAGTGTCAAGCTGGTCGGCTGACGACATTTCCCGAGACATACTAGCATGACTTAACAATCTAGCTGGGACTGGATGTCAGGTCTATCCTGGTATGTTGTGACAGCAGATTGGCAGATGCGGGTCAGGTGTTTGATTGTGGTGCCAACTCAGAGAGCCTGTGGCAATGCTCATAACTCCACTGCAGGGCAGAACAGAGAGAGGGAGAGGGAAAGAGAGAGAACAAGTAGACAGACAAAACCAAAAGGTGGAAATAAACTCAAAACCTCTTCCATACCAAATGTCACCACAGGTGTCACAGCAGCGGGGTCGTGACAACAATCAATAAGCTTTGTATATGACATTTAAGATGCAAAACCACTGGTATTAACATAACATGTTGCTCAGTGGAGCGGTAACTATGTCTGGAGATTTACACTCCATTTCAGGTAAAAGCAAGAAGCAACTCGTCCACAAGTACAAATGGATGTTTTTAAATTTTAGGCACGTCTTAATCTAATCTAAAGGCATCTTCATCAAAACACTCTCCTTTATGATGTGATCACACACAATAAATTGACAGATTTCTGTCCACAGTAAGACACAGATCATTCAGGTGAAAGAGATGAAGGCTTATTTATTGACAAATACGCAAAATAGATCACAAAGCAGAATTATGAGTTGTAGACTAACAATAACCTCCTCGGTAAACATTTCAATATCGCTTCTTTCATGCCCTTCAGAGACAAGGATTAAGACTCATAAATACATATAAAACTGCAAACAAGTGTGTAAGCCCATTCAGTTTTGCTATAAGAGTGCCATCAAATTATTAGTACCACAGTAAATAGGTAAGCATGTAAAAGAAGCCGGATGATAAACATGAATAAACAGAGCGCATGCTAAGAGAATAAATATGAATATAGAAAAACAAACATTAAAGCATGTATATATTTGTATTGCTGTAAGTATTCTTTGGATTAGAGACCTTCTCAGTTACAACAGTGAATGTTTATATCCTTTGAGAGACCAGTGCTACCTGTGTATTGCATAGCTTCCAGGGAATAATAAAAGTCAAGCTTTGTCAAAACTGAGATGATTTCTTCTTTGATAAAAGTCAAACAATTATTACTGTAGAAATTTACTTCAAAGTTCATGTTACTTTATACACTGTATATTATTTTTATTTAGAAAAATAACACAAAATGACTCATGATTCTGTAAATACATCATCTGGAAAGTTTTATCATTGCTGGGTGACTTCAAGTGACTTGTTGTCTCAATGGAATAACTACAAGTAATACCACAGGTTTAGTGGTTAAGTGCTTATTGTTGGTTGTGAATACAGAAACTGTATTCAATTTTAATTTTAATTGTTGTCCGAACAAATATCCATACAGGCATGCTAACTAAATATGATTTAAAATGAAAGTATGCAACTTTTGTATATAATGTAAATAATCCATTCACCCTTTTACAAATGAAACGCTGAACTCAGCAAATAAAATACACCCCTGATCAATTCAATACACTCAGTTGTTTAGTTGCAACAGCCTCATTTTGTCTGGTATGATCAGTAGCTTCTGGAGGCTACCGTCAGCTAATGTTAGCAAACTTTAGCTAGATACTACTGTATAATGCTAGGTCACATTGCTTACTTTATGACAATTCTTTATTTGTGCATTCAACATTATCCTAGAATTGCCATATGTAGCGACTATTCACATGATCTCCCTTTAAAAATAATCTTGTCATTTTAATTTAAGAAAATGTTGGAAGGTGAAGCCAAACTCAGGCTACAATTTTCTGTTTCCAGTCAAAAAGGCACTTCTCTTTTAAACCGTCTCTCTGTAAAGCCAGATATGCAACTGAAGCACTACAGATACTGTATATACAAATGACATAAATCATAGGCACTGAATCATTTACAAACTGCAGCAAAAAAGACGTATAAAAACATTTTTGGTCCTCTAAAAGCATACTTTGGGTTGGGGATGGCAGGCTTGGTTGGTACATACTCAATTTCCATGTCTTAGAAAAGTCAGTCATGTGATGTATTTCTTGGATAATTTCTGTGTAAAGGCATTATATATGAAAAACAAGGCACACATTGGACCCTGGTCATCTGGACAATAAATTTACATTTGTTCTCCTTGCTCTTCCTTTTGCTGCTTCCTGCATGCTGTAGTCCAAGCATGAAAAGCACAATGTCAGATGTTGCTTGGTGATTCCCTTTACTTTTGTTTCCCATGTCAGTTGTGAGGGTGACAGTAAACTATGCATGGCTGTGGACGGAGATGCTTGACAGATCGTTCCTGATGATCTCATTGACTGCAAAGGAAAAGAAAGGAAAGGATGGTCAGACCCTCTACATGGAGTAAATTTACCGTGCTGAGTGTGTTAATGTACATTTTAATACCACATATAATATCTTTAGAACCTAATTACTCAATTAGCTTCTGCCAGTGGATTTGTGTTTCTCTTCTCACTGGTTTGAAGTGGGCGAGACCATTGGAAAAGGGTGATGTCACATATTTTCATGCACCAATCAGAATTTATAACTTAAACTTAAACTTTTTGGCAGTGCAGCAAGCTATATGCACAACATAGACCTACAAAGTTGATTTGGCTAAAATGTTAGCAGACTAAACAGCTGAGAATTTACATATCCCGCTGACATGGAGCAACATTTACATTTTTTCAAAGTTGTATTTCTTTCCCGACAAATGTATGTCCAAAGTTCACTGTCCTTTTACTTCTGTTTTGGTCTCCAATAACTTCTGAGGGATATATCTGGCTCTTGAGTTGCTTAAATGCTCCACTATGTTTACCCGCTGGTCGCTAACGGTGTCTGTCAACCATTTGTTGCTGTGCAGGTAGGATACAATGGGATTATTATTATTATTTTTTGGCTGAAAATAGATACCTCATGCTGCTGGAAAGAATGGTGATGAAAGTAGTGAGACTGAACCAAAACAGTAAAATTGCAGGATGAGCTGAGGGGAGATGCAGATTTGGGTGATTATTCTTTGTTGCTTCATCACTCTGAGTGACAGCTTGCATTTTTTTCCATTGCTAATATAAAAATATTTATTAGCACAGCTTTAAGGTACTATTTTCAGCCACTGTGAATACAATTCCCCGAGCTCTATTGGACCTGTTATTTCCTCTGAGTCAACATAATAGAATCACTCTATATCTGAGATCCCCAGACCTTTTTTATCAAGAGAGATGATGCAACCTCCTGCCGTCTCTAAAGGATCCAGGTGCACTTGTTTATCTGTTTTTATCAGCTGTGTTCTTTGGCTGGGGGGGGGGCAAGAGCAACTAAGCAAGGATGACTAATGCTAAACTAGGAAAAGAATATAGATATAAATGTACTGATAACAGAAAAGGACAAATCACTCATTTATTTCTCTTACTAAAGGGGATTAAGACGGTTAGTTTTTCATCAGCTTTTACCGTCTTATCTGTGAACTCATTTATTACTCTGAAGATAGTCTCCACAGCTCTTACAAGGATGAGAAATGTGCGACGGGAAGGGGAACACCCCTGGAGCCAGCCCCGAGAAACTAAGCCAGCGGGCCGACGGAGGAATTCCCTCTTACTGACTGGAAACCTGAGATTCCCCTCTACACAATGGGATTACTTATTTTCTTTTTTTCTTAACATTTATTTTCATCACAGGCAACAGAGCAGCCCTTCCCTCGGTGACCCAGCACTGGCACAGCCGCTTCCTAGCAGAAATGCAACTCACTTCCTATCACGAAAAAGATGACGGTGTGTACGTGTCTCACAACAATACTATACAAAAAAATCTTGAGCTGTTTAGAAGTGTACATGAGGCTGCCATGGTAACAAACAAAACACATACATGTGTCATAATCATGTTATGATTATAAAATAAAAACATATAATTGAGAAGGGAATTCAAACAAAACAAAAAATCTGGGTGAAAAAATTGGGTTCTCAGCAACAAATCATGTCAATTCTGAAAGAAGCTGTTAACAATTACAAGGCGGTTTGTTACACTTGTCTAGACATGAGGTTAATGTGTTTTAGCCTACTGATAGACTGCTATTAATAAAAGAACAGGAATATCTCTTGAGAGGTTTGATAACTAGGCTTCAGTACAACAGCGATCTCGCATGAGTATGTCACAGAAACACATGGACACACTGAACCTATTATGAGACTATGAAGACAGGGTGAGATTCACAACAATATGTCTTTGCGAAGAACTTGGCAGTGGGGAAGATGCTTGTCATAAGTAACATTTACATTCAGGCGCTCTAAATCACTTCCTCTTGATTAATTAGAGGCCCAAAAAAATCATTCATGTTCAAAGAGTTAATTTTAAAGAGACATTGCACCAGTTTTACACACAAGCTCTGGATAGACTTAATAAGCCTGCAAACAAACTGGGGGTTAGAAAAACATGAGGGTTTTACCAGCCAGAGAAGGTCATGAGAAATTATGCAATTGGCTGCATTATGGGAAATATAGGCTCTGGTGATTTTAGAGCTTGACACATAGTAGGGTCTAAATGTCAAAATATTGCTGCCTCTGCTGCTTCGATTAGGCAATTATTTTTCAAATCTGTCTCTTATGACGTCCCCAACCTGATGGAGGTGCAATGCTAAATCACCCCTTTAAAAGACCAACCTGGTGGTTTTGCATGCTTTATCCTACTTACTATATTATGTAATATATACATTATGTATCATTTACCAAGTTTCCATATTGCTTTTCTAACTTGTAGGCAGCAATTGGTTCACATTATTTCCAATACAGTGTCAAAATCAACTTGCAGTGAATACTTTTGCACCTTTGCAGTTAAATATTGTGTGGCAATGCTGTTGTGATCTTTATTAAAGACTCAATCATGATGCATTCAGGGACATCTAAGAGTAGGCTGTCCAGTAAAACAAAAAGGAACAAATTCAAAAATATCCATTTTTGCTTTTTGACTTGACTTCTTAGTAAATTTTTCCAACAACAAACATCACAAATACAACAATTTGTTTTTAACTCTCAACTCTTGGATGTGAGACTGACCTTTAAAGCACCACTAAGGGGAGTTGATGAAATGATCTCCACTTACAGCTGCATTATAAAGTAACAATAATGGGACTTCAATTATTAATTAATTACTATGATTAATTAAGATGACTAGTTGATACATTGACAAATAAACAAGCAGGTCTCTGCAACTGAAACAAAGGCAGCCTGAAAGATAGAGAAATCAACCTAACCTGGGGTGTTGTGCAAATAGCAGTATTTGGGTTTTATAGGTAATATAGCTAAAACCATGGCTAAAACATGCAAAGCCACTTTTATTTTGGCTGCATAATACATCATGGATAAATGGGTAAACCCATCTGTTCGATATTCATATAAAAGTGCAGTGTGGAGAATTAAATCTCCTCCCTAAATGAGGCTTGACTTGATTTAATTAGAACTCCCCAGACTTTAGCTTCAGTTTCATCAAGAGCAGTAGTAACTCTGTTATGTTAACAGGAAGATTAGAATGGTCAGATTTTCTGTCTTCTAAGCAATGCAAGATGGTTTCTAACTTTCTAGCTCATCATCAGGACAGCACACTGCCACCAGCCATGTGAATGTGAGACTATGACCAATATTACCAAAAGACATATTTTAACCAGAAGAAATAAACACTCTAACCTCATCTCCACCCTCCTACAGTGTGTCGTTCCGCTGCCATGTGTGCTCTTCCCGGCCCAGACTGAACTGACTGACCTCCTCTTCTCTATTTGATCTGGCTTTGACCTTCTGCGCATCTGGAGGTGGAAGGATATAATCTTTGAGTTCAAACCTCAAGGGGACGTTATTACAACGACCTATCAACGCGCACATGGAGCCTGGATGCTGGCTGTAAATTTAGGACATCAAGACATTGTCAGACCTCCACATCGTGTCATCACCTGTCTGGTAACTATCAAAATCACGGATGAATTATGGCGTACAGATATTTTTTCCTTATGCATCATCATGTGCCACATGTGTTGGAATCGTTTTCACATGATAATGAAAAGTTATAAAGACATAAGTCAGTCGGATTCAGTAGTTAATCCTGATATAAAACAAAGGAAGGCCAGGCAGTAAAACTTTATCTTTTGCCCCACTGAGGCCACAACATTTACTGTTTATGTGTCCGTTGCCATGGGCCACTTTTCATTGTGCTGTCACATTTGATGTGGAGGATCTAATTGAAAAAAAAAGTCAATTTATTGATCTCTAAGTGTGTTTACAACAAGTCCTAAAAATAGGCGCAGCACCAGTGTGACATCTGTGTCATGTGTTCTCTGGTCACATTGATAGTTGAGTGATAGAGATGCTTCAAACAAGCCAGCAAACACAGTGAATGGGTGAATGGGATAATAAACTCTGGGTTCTCTGTTTCTCATTCAGAAAACCTCATTTCAATTTATTTAAAATTCCTTTTTTTATGTTCAGTCGCTGTTGGGATCACTATTTGTCGAGAAGGTCATCCACTTGTCAGTAGTTCACATGCACAGTCTTAGAGTCTGTGGCCTTTCGCATGGAGTTCATGTGAACAGACAGGATTCCTCTACACCAAGCAGTTCTGGGCTTTTTAATCATTAACCGCTTCAGTTTTGGTACAATTGCTTTATGTTTACTGATTTACTCCTTGTACTATTTGTGTAAAATAAAAGAAAAAGATTAAAATGAAAGAATAAATACCGTTGAGAAAACACACATGGTCCAGTTCATGTCACTGTTCCAGAGTTTTCCATCATATCACATCAGTGGATGGAGTTTGCCAAGCTGTCATGGAATTGTGGACGTTCAAAGTTTCATTTATTCTCTTGGCCATGTTGGATTAAAAGCTGAGATTAAAAAATTCATGATTGATACGATCAAAAGCTCCAGAGCAGCTCCTAAACGGACCTTGTGGTGAGATTATTTCCTCAGCTTTAAAGCCCACATGTCGGGAAAGTCTTTAAAGTGCTCAGAAAAGTTGTGAACATCCAATAACAAACGGGCAAATTCCATCTGCTGACGAAGATCATGTGGTATGGCTGAAAGCGCAAAAACAACCACTACACATGGACATTTTGGTGATACTATTTTCTCAACTGCTGTTTCCAAAGTCAAGAATGGACTTTGGACCTCATATTATAAGTACAGCAGAGAATGAAAAGTATACAAAAAGTAATTGTTTCTTCTGAAACAATACAGGCTGAATCGGGAAAAATATGAATATGCAGTAAACTGTGTATACATTGTTTGTGGTCATTCATTCAATATGTGTCCCTACTTAAATCATGCATGTGATATAGTGACATATAAAGCCGCAAACACCTTTGATTAGCCTGACTGCATTGCTATTAATTTAACACAAGGGACTGCAATGTTAATTAATTGGTCTCAAACTTTACAGTTATTCAAGCGGAAGGAAGGTGAGGTTTGATATGAGGCAATCCCATAACTGGTTTCCTGTCGTTTAGAGGTCCACAGTAGCTGGAGCTGACTGATACAGGCCAGCTCTCTAACCAGGAAAGCCCAGACATATGAGGAACTCAGCAACCCAGCACTGTTTGCCTCATTAAGGGCTGAAACGCGTCAACATGACCCTGTCTGTTAAAACACAATACTGTAGAGGAACCGATCAGTCGGTGAGATATTCAACGTTCTTTTAACGTTGTGAATAATCAGATGAGGGAATAGAGCCGAGACAATGAGAAAGAAAGGCTGGAGGGGGGGAGAAAACACCACGATTCTCTACCCGTCCCCCCTTTTACTGCCACGTCAAGTCCAGGCCACAAGCCACGAGATGTTCTTGGCCCACATAATGAGGCTCCTACTGGGTTACTGCAAGTTAGTCCCACAGAGCGGTTCTGTAGTTCACCACAGATTCTGCCAATTTTCTTTTTGAACCCAGGTATTATTTAAAAAGAAAATGTCTGGCCAATAGCATTTTGAAGGACTTAAGAATATAGAATAATAGAAATGGAGAAGACTTTAGCAAAATATCATGACAATGTTCTTTCATACACTGAGCAACCAGAAAAAAACCCTCACAAGTACAGTAAAACAGTATTTTAATAAATGACCTTTGTGTGGTTGACATTGTCACACACATACACACCTACAAACTGTGTACATACACACTCTCGCACCTACAGTATATATCTTGCATACACAGTCCAAAAGAATAAATACACTCATACTTGTATATGCATGCACACACACACTACGTGTTCAGTTGTTTTAAAAGGCTGCATTGCTTCTCCCAAACAGTATCTATCTTTATTTTCTCTGTAAAACAAACTAACAAATAAAAGAAATAAAAAAACAACTCTTTTGTCACTGGCTTTAGTTTTTGTTGTTGCCCTCCATTTATTCAAATCAGGTGGACAAAACACCTTTCTATGACCTTTAATTCAGTCCAGTACAACATCACCACAAAGTTTGGTCTCAAAACCTACAAACTGAGACAGCACACCAACACCTAAAGTAGTACATTAAAGGAAAGCGGTCTTTACAAAAATCTTTTTAAATAAGGTTGTTTTTAATTGGAGAGCTGTTGCATTGCATTACATCATACTGGTGTTTTTTTTCTTTTCTGGTCACTTGTTGCATTTAGAAATGCATCTATAACTGTAACTGGCAAGAAGTAATACATAGCAGATGTTAATGTTGATGAATATGTGGCAACCCAATCATATACGTTTTTCTTGAAGATGCTATTTATTTATTTAGCATTGCTTCTTTTTGTAATGTACGGCTGCAAATAATTTGAGAAAGCAAGTGAGTTGTATTATATAAAATTAGAGTCTTCAGTCAGGTATTCGTCACTCTCAAATACTTTTCCTATGATCATCAAAACTCTCTGGTCATCAATTGTACTGTTCTGGCATCTAACAAGGACACAGCACACCATAAAAAAACATCTCGTAATGCTATTTGGCTCAGATCTGACTTCAAAATGCATGTTTTGCTCATGTTACCTCACCGCTGACAAAAGTCTTAGGCACACTACTGTGCAGTATAACGTATGGCTTTGGCCACCTCTACCAGACTCTCTCTGAGCCAAAGGGGCGCATGCAAACCTCTCCAGTCAGCAACTTTTATGGCAGCATGGCCAGCCTCCATCTCCCTCAGCAGCGGTGGAGTTAGACTGTGTACCCTGCAGCCTATAGATACTAGCTTGGGGCCAGACAACTCTATTTAGACTTTCCATGAGACATTTTTGTAACTTCTCAGTGGACTGAAGTTTTAATTTTAATAGCGAGGGATCCTGATGAATGAGAGAGGGCTGACTAACAGGAAGATTATATTAGCTCTGATTACAGACAAAAGGGTAACAACACATTTCGGTGGGAGATCAAAAACACCTGACTGTATTATTTTACAAGTGAAATTTACTGTGGCAACTTGACAGCATAAGTGGTTAAACATTCATGCATTTCATTGTTCACTTAAATCATTTGCATCAAATTGTTGTGTAATTAAATTAAATTGCACTACATTAAATAAATAAATGCCAATGATTAATCTCGACTCCTGGCAATAATGTACAGACCATTATTTACATTACATTTATCTGACATTACATATATCTGACGCTTTTATCCAAAGCGACTTACAATTGCTATACATGTCAGAGGTCACACGCCTCTGGAGCAACTAGGGGCCAAGTGTCTTGCTCAGGGACACAGTGGTGGATGGGTCACAGTGGGGGATTGAACCAAAGGCATAGTCTTATCCATTGCGCCATCACCACCCAAAATTACAAAATTACAGCCCACAAACACACAACCATCCTATTTCAATGAATACTTCCAATGGCAGTCAGTGTCTCAGCTACCTAAAAGTCTCAGAGGTCGTAGTTGGAGTTTTAACGAACATGGCAGACATGAAATTACAGTAACACAGCACCTGAGCAAGGCCATAAAGCAAAGAGTTGTATCAAACTCAGCCAAAGGTTTTTAATGAAGTGAGAAGCCACTTTAAGTTTGGAATGCTTAGTAAAATTTACTTCAATTTGCCAATGAAAACAAGTGTAATTGTGGGCCCAGCTCCTCAAAAATATCTATTATGGTTATGGCGGCATACGTTAAAACTTTAAATTTTTTACATTAACTACACCTAGTTTGAAACAAAAATCCCAGAGAGACACGAGCAGTGGTGGCACCAGTGAAAGCATTTCACAGATCTTTAGTTCTAGACAGCCAAATATCCACGCAGACAGGGCTAACAAGTGTTAATGTATTTACCCAGACTGTTCAGAGGAAGTGGCATGGGAACAGTCTGAGTCCTACAGTCTGTGGCCCAACAACAGCGTATCACTCTCCATCATCAGGAAGCTCAGCCAGTCGGTTCAGCAGGGGCTCTGGTGACGGATCAAAGCCCCGCTGCTCTGTCCTCTGATAACTGCTGGTTAGTGTTTCTTCATCTACTGTACTCCTTTTCTCCACAGGACTTGCACACAGCCGGGGACTGTTTCTTCTAACCCCCGAGGAAGATCATTTATCCAATTTATTTCAAATCACCGCAGCGCAGAGCACACGGCCCCCGAACCTCAGTGGTGAGCACAGAGGGCCAGAGCAGTGAGATCATAAAGTTTGTGCTCCTAAAACCCTGCTCTCGCCGAGATAAATAAAGGGGCTCACAAAAAACAACATTTATTATATCAGCGAGCTTTAGGCAGGCTTGTCTCATTCAGGGTTTAAAGCTGTATACAGTATATCCAATACTAGACCACCAGGCAGGCTTCTTTGATCTAATTATCTCAGAAGCTAGATGACGAAGAAAGCTGACTGGAAAAAAGTACCACAAATGTGAGAGAATTTGTAAAGAGATATTTCAAAAGTGCAGATGTATTGATCATCTCTTTAAGTAAAGTAGTGATAAACCCTTAGGCACAGAGTCATTAACTACAAATGTGGCCTGTAACTAACACAAACAGCATTAACATCATGGTTTCACAAAGGCTAGTTAACATGCTACCCAACAGAAACACCGACTGAAGAGGTTAACTATCTTTTATATATTTAAAACAATAAATACAAAAACAACAATACCATCGTTTGCTGGTAGGTAGATTTTCTTACCTTTTGACAGAGCCAGGCTAGCTATGTCACTCCTTTTCCAGTCTTTATGCTAAACTAAGCTAACCAGCTGCTTCATATTTACTGTACTGACATGAGAGTGGTATCAATCTTCTTTTAACTCTCAACAACAAAGCAAATATGCGTTTTCCTAAACTCTTAAACTATTCTTTTAAATGACAATGAGCTTTGCTCCAAAACAAAAGAGTTTTTAAAGGCCAAAAATTTCAGCTCCTGGCGAAGTGATCAGTGAGTCATATGATATTGATCAAAAATCCTATCAGGTCCTGCAGATATTTTACAATAATTATATGCTGGAGGTTGATAAAAACCTCTTTTTGTTAATTACAGGGGTTGGATGAGTTTTCAGCTTTATAATTTTTTCCATGCACTGGATGAGACAGTTAAGCATAATTGTGTGCACTAATAAAAACCTTTTCACTCACCATCATCAAGGTAGATCTGGTCCAGCTCCTGTGGTTCTTGTTTGATGCTGACAGTCAGCGTCGGGGGGCTACCATCCTCCTGAATGGAGCCCCGCCCGCTCTCTGGCACTGTGGGGTGCTGCTGAGCTCCTGGACTGGTGCTGCTGCTGACCGGCTGGGCTGGTGTCATGCACTGGGACGGAGAGAAAGGGCTGTCAGTTGGGGTGGAGGGCTGCGAGGTTGGAGAGGAGGAGGAGCTGCTGGGTGGGTAGAGACTAGGCGGCTGGTAGCGCCCTGGCGTCTCCTGGATGATAGAGACGTGTGGGACTGGGGACTGTTGGCCCGGGTGCTGGACTGCTGGACCGGAAGAGAGGCACTTGGAGAACGGCGGCGGTGACAGGTCATGCAGTTTAGGGCTGGTGCTCGGAGAGGACGGTGAGGGCAGCGAGGACGGTTTGGCTGCCAACCTTTGCTGGCTGACAGAGTAAGCCCCACCCACCACACACGGCCTGAGGTCAGAGGTCATCATCGGGGTCATGACCTGAGGGGGGAAGTATGGCTTTGGGTGCAAGGACAGGCCGGGACCACGCTGGCTGCACACCAGAGGGGCGTCATAGTCGTCATGTGGCTCTGTCTTTATTGTTGGAACTGACAGAAGAGGAGGGAAAAGCTAAATGAGTAAACACATATTCCAACCTTCCTGCAAGTGTGAGTGAGTGAGTGGGTTTGTGGCTAGGATACCCGCTGCCAAACAAACACGCTCATCAATGAGACTCTGTGTCTGGGCCTGAGCTCTCCCACCCTGCTGAAAATATTCACAAAAAACAGAAAAAAAGCCGGAAAAAAGGGATGACTCATCAACACGAGAAACATCCAGCTGCTTCTATAATAAAATGTCTGTTTTCTTTGGATCCGTGCTCTGGTGCTAATATCCACTAAATGTGCGATATGAAATATGTTGCTGTAACAGCAGCTTCATACTCAGCAGGGTTTCGCAATTTAAAATAAATTAATGCTTACTCATTGAGACAGAGAAACAAAAGTTTAACTGAAAGTGAAAGCTGCTATTTAACACAAGATGTGGCAGAAAAGGACAAAATGGAGGCTTCAGGGGGTTTGAGGATTGTGGTTGTTGTACGAGCGAGAACCGATGCTGAGTTCAAATGAGGCAGGACTTGTTCTCAGTCGTCGGCATCTTGGCCACTTGTCCAGATTCCAGTGCAAAGCATGTTGGACACCGAATTTTAAAATGTGGGCCGTCAATCAGCTCCTGACACGACATCGATCTTATACAACAAGCGTTTCAGTCCAGTTACAAGCAAACCCTGAGCTACATCACCGCATCACTAACTGGATTGATTCCTTATTTTCTTTGTGCTGAAGCTGTTTTAGATTATTATATGAAGCATGTGCTTGAAATTGAAGCTGAAGTAGTAAATTACTTCATTCTTCCTTCTGCGATTCTTATTCTCATATTTTACTGATGCGCATTGTTGATTGTTTACCTGCATCTTTTTGTTTTTTGTGATTCCGCTTGCTGAGGGAAAGCTCTTGAAAAATATAGTTTTAATCAAACATGCCAGGATAAATGAGGCTAATTAGACTTAAAAAAGAGTGCAACTAGGATGTATCATACCTTACTGAAGCCTCCACTGTCAACAACTGTAAAGGAGAAACTGCAATGAGATGGTTACACCAACCACAGCACTAAAATAGCACACGCACCCCTATTTTGGGCCCATTTGGAGGAAGTGTGTCTGTCTGCCTGTGGAGGATAGGCAGATGCACAGGCAGAGAAAGGAGCAGAAGAAGTGCAAATGTTTGTCTTGCCACAAAAGAGAGCCTGCCCCTGGGTTTCCGGAGTGTGAAAGTCAGCCGTGTGTGTTACTGTATGTTCCAAAATAAATCTCTTGTTTTTGTACGAGCTGTTGTAACACCTGCTCATGCTAAAAAACAAAATGTTTGAGTGGCGTGATTTTAAAAAGTAGTAAAAGCTGAAACCCATTTACATCTCATTATTGAAAAATTTAGCCTTTCATAGTTTTTCCACCTGTCTTTTCATTCACTTGTTTGAAACTTTTCTTGACTTTCTCATTATCTGGAAGGTCTTGATACTGTTCACTCAGCTGGCTTGTTGCCTTTAAAGACTCTCACCCTTTAGGAGACACTGACCAGACTAGCTGTCCTCTAGTCTCTCCCCTCCCCTACACTCTCTGCATCCCGAGGACAATGCTCCACTTTCACAGCGGGGCACTCCATCGCCCACGTTACAGGGCTGGGCCAGTTCATTTGAATCACAGCTTTGAACCACCCACTGGATTTTCACTCCAAGCCCAGAGCTCAATTAGCGGCATTTTTTTGCATTTCAGTTGGTGGGTCAGTGTTTATATTTAGCTTGGCAATAGGTTCTCTATTCAAATAACATGCCTTTCCCATGCCCCCATCCCCGCTCTTGTGTGTCCAGTCACTGTAGCTACAGGTATGGAAAAGAACAGATTTTATAGATTTTACAATGAAGGAATAATAGCATTGCTTTGTTCCTCCCTAGCCAACCACCAGACAAAGGGGAAAACAAACTGTTCTCGTCTTCAGATGTGCTGGCTAAAATGTTTCTAATTAGTCTGGGATATGAAAGGCAAAGAGCAGACTGAGAGTGGTGAAGTGCTGCGGTGATGGCAGGAAAGTAAAAGACAGGCAGAATAAGCAGAGATGTGCTGAGGGTTTAGAGGTAATAAGGGGGGATTTTCCTAGTTTGGTGGCAAATTTGTATTAAATTTATTTTATATGATGATATATTTTTCACCACATGTCAGCCTCATAAAGAGACCGGTTGGTATAGCATAATTCAGTATCCACTACAGTGATTGGCTGACAGGATTGCTGACACCACAACCCCTCCCTTACTAACTACTAATAATTTCTAACCAGTTGTGGATCCTGAATTAGTGAAGTACTGAATTAAATGTTTTTTCTTTCCAGTTGTGACATCACAATGAGGGGTGGTTAAAAATGTCTTGTTTGAATTGTACAATTTCATCAAACAGCAGTTAGCTTAGAAGACATAAGAAGCAGCTTCATGCTTCAACATCTAACTCACATCACTAAATGCAAAATTCATTCCAAGGCCATACAATTATTGTTCCGTCAAAACTCCGAAACTGTTAGTTAAGAAGCGAATAATTCATGTGTAAGAGGAGGAAAAAGTTACCACTGGCAGGGACATAGGTGAAGCGCTGGTACTGGCTTCTTTTCCTCTTGCCGTTGCAGACGTAGAAGTTCACATGGACCGGAGTGGAGAGTCTTTGGTTCCGATAGGGAGGGATTTCAACAAGTATTGAATTCTGCAACAAATAAGATTGAACAACTTGTTGTGAGTTTTTTTTTTCCTACTTACTGTATACTTCACTCAACTTACTTATATATGTATCTGTAGTTAGCTTTAATCTTACACAGTTCTCCTTTTTTTAAATTTGCTCTGCTCTGCTCTGCTCTGTTTTTTCTTTTCTTTTTTCTTTATCTTTATCTGGTCTGTAACACCTAATTTGTTCCTTGGGATCAATAAAGTGTTATGTTTTATCTTATCTTAAATATAATAAAGGCTGGGTGCAAATGTCAATGAAAAAAAGGGAGCCAATTTTTGTTGTTTACTTTGGAGAGAAAGGCACTTTCATATATAAATATACTACACTGTAAATAAAAAATAAGCCAGAACAAAAAGGTGAAACTGAGCTACTTCAGCAATCATTGTAGAGGAGAATGCTTTATTCATTACTCATACTCATTCATAGATTAATGAATTCATAAATTGGTGCATTACAGGAACTGCAAGTCAGGAGCACAGACTTGTGTTTGCCAAAAATGAACAATAAATGCACATTAACTCTTGAGATGTATGTGGTTTAACATGGAGAAACATTATGTATTCATTGTTTTTTGTCAAATGTTTTTATTTCTTTTTCCATACCCTGAAGTTAAGTGTGTTGGGGGCAGTTGATAAAATCTGCAAATCTGGTTGTAAACCCTAATGAGAGAGCAACAGAGAGACCATGAAGTATGGTTATCAAGAGCCATGGTTGTTTGCACAGGGAATTTTCCAGATAGTTTATTTCCCCATCTTAGCTTCCTGCTGTCTGAGGAGAAAGTGAAAGCCAGGAGCGACCACGTTCCTGAGTTCAGCCTGTGGCCATATCAGCCCCATATGTGTGTGTTTCTGTGCATGCATTTGTGAATTTACAGGTCCGAGTGTGTTGGAGGTGCTGCTCAGTAGCCAGGAAGGAAGTCATCTGTCTACAAAACTGTGCTTCGGAGGACGGCTGGCTCTGACATGTACAGGTGAGAGCTGACACACATTATATTAAATCACTGCAATCGTAAAGTGAAGCCAGATGAGGATTTCTAACTTCTCTTATTCACCACCACCAATAAGCTGATAAAAACGTGTAACCTGTAATTGTGTCCAGGTTGAACAGGAATATTGGCAGCATTTCACTTGTGCTGCTGCTGTCCAACATGTTAATTTACACATATTCACAAAAAAGAGACTTCATTTTGAATCCAAAACCATCCAGGAGTGAAAGTTTTATATGCACATGTGTCAATTCAACCCACTGAGGACTGAATGGACCTTCAATTTATGTAAAAAGCATGAAAACTATCACTGATTTGTTTTTTTTCCTGACAAAAGTGATTTCTCTCATGTGGTGGGGAGGAGAAAAATGCACCAAATTGAGCATGAAGGAGCATTTTTGGACTCCTCAAGTGAGTGCTTCAAGACCATTTATCTAACTTTATATGAGTAATCTGATGTATCTAATTGTAAATAATTCTTAAAATCAAACCAAAATGTTCCCTCTTCTCCCAGGTCTACCTCCCTCTTGGGGAAGGTCAGTCTATGCAGGTGACGGAGGCAGTGAGGTATTCTGAATTTGTGGTTTGGTCTGCGTTTATGGTGCAACAGCAGAGGTTAAACCTGGCCAAGGCAGCGTCAGTGTTTAAAATGGGACTAATCCAGCAGACTGGGCTGAAAAGGGAGGGAGCCAAGGAGGGAGGAGGAGAGGGAGGGAAGGAAACCTTTGTCTATTCAAGCAGACAGATGTGTCCCAGCAGTTACCGTATGTGTGTGTTCATGAGAGAAAGGGAAAGTATGTTTTGCAATGGGAAGACACTGGGAGCAGGTGCAGTGCCTCACATATAGACACCCTCTAATCCCCTCGTCTATCTCCCAGACTCCCACCACTACATCTCTCTCTCGCTCTCTCTTTGTCACAGGCCAAGACAGGACACACAGCCAAGTACAAACTCCCACAGGTTGAAGGTTGAACTTTTGAAAACCTTTTCCACACGTTTCAAACACAACACTGCTGTTCCCCCCCCCCCCCCCCCCCCCGAGGGATGCTGCCTCGAGGCCAAGAAAATCAACAGTCATATTCCAGTTACTCTTCTGTGAGTGTGTGTATCCTTAATATGCTTGTGTAGAACACTGTGTGTGCATCCCATGTTCATGTTAATTGTGTTAGGAATGCATGGTTTATAGGAATAGTTCGACAATTTGGGAAGAGGGTTAGATGAGAAGATTAAAACCTCTTTCACGTCTGTTCGGTAAATATCAAGATGTCTCATACTAAAGGCAAATAAAACCAAAATATATGTATATAATGTTTGGTTACCATTAGAGGCAAACAACATAATATATTGTTTTGTGTGTTTGTTTTGCATTTATGGTGAAATGGCCCTTTAAAGTAAAGAGCTGAATAAAATGCTGATGTGTTGTAAATCTAGATTTGTGATTCAGAAATTAATCAACTGAAAGCTGTGGAGCTTCATTCACTCTCAGCTCATTTGATTTAGCTAAAACAGTTGTGCTTAGTTCTGTTAAATGCTTGAGAACAGCTGCTGTATCCTGAGTGCTTTAATCCAGAACTGAAATGTCACGATAACAGTGTCACATGTATTACTTACAGGCTTTGAGGCGTCTCTATCAACCTTGGCCTCAGTCTCCCAGAGGTGGTGACCATCTAAAAGAAAAACAAAACAGAGAGAAACAGAGTTTTTTTAAATGACAAATCGAAAAGCAAACCACCTACTTGGCTCCCAACAGAAATGAAGAAATGGAATGAGTGTTGTTATTATTATCTGTTACATCAGTGATATATAAAACAGCTACAGAGAGTTGAGGGTATCGCACACGTCATGCTGTCTGACCCACTACTCATGAGCTCATATCCACAGTCTAACAGACCTGAGACAAAAAGAGACGAGAGAGTGAGAGAGAGACACAGATACAGACAGAGAGAGAGAAATCTGATGCAATACTAAAAAAAACCCAGTCATACCAAAGACATGAGCGAAATCTTTGGTGGATGAGAGAAACCTTGACTTCATCGCTGTGTGGAATCCCAACATGCTTGAGCAGCTGGTTGGCTCATTAATACACAATGACTGGAAAACGACAACTCGCCTCAACTTTCAAACTTCTTATTTCTTATGTTCTCATAGGAACCTTTCTGCTCTCCCCATATAATGATTGTTAAATGGGATTTGAATTTGCTCTTTTTCTGGTAATGTGTTTTTTTCTCCTTAAAGTTGCCACAATAAAGAGGTTTTCCCATCAGGCAATAAAACGATGCATCATACGAGCTGTTGGAAAACACAGACCTGCTAAAAAAAGTTTGATTTGTCATTCTGCCCAATGAGGTGTGATTAAATCTATATTTTTACAAATTTATTAGACACAGAAGGAAACCATTGCAGTTTCTTTAGACCCCTGGCTCATTAACAAGGCCCTAAAAAGACATTCAATGGCTGTGAAAATGACTTTTACGTGAAAAGGAAACTGCAGTTTAAAGAAAAAAAGGTCAGCTGTGGCCAAATATTCTTGAAGAAAATTAACTGAGATATGTGCTATGTTACTCACCAGGCTGTCTGCAGTTTGATAAGTGGAGAGTTTGAATTGAAGAGACAGCCCGGTACAGATGGATGGAGTAGCGCTCGTTTGTGTAGGAGTTGTGAGGTGGCAGAGATGGAGGAGGTGTAACTTGGCACTGACAGTTTCTATTATGTCTGAGAGGACACTGGAAGCCTGTTTACCTCTCTGTGATCTATTTTGATCTCACTTCTTTTTTACTTTCTCTCCCTGTCTGGCACACTCCTGGACTGGAGTTTTAGCTGCTGCTCTCCAGGAAAAAGTAATATCATGTGCATCACCTAAATGAGAGTGGCCGCTTAATGAAGAATTCTGGAGTCAAATCTCTGAGATTTGTGCATAAATTCTTTTTGGAAAGGAGCTGAGTTAAAGTCAGCTGTCAGTACGCAATAATCAATGGTAGAGACAAGTAAAGGAGAGGCTCACTCATAACAATTAAGAGTCTGTCTCAACCATTTCTTTTGAAAATGCATTCAAATTAGTTTGTGGAATTGGGGAATGGTCTTAATAATTACATTTTTGGCAAGATTCTCTGCAGACCTATGTGAGTCTGATACGCTAGACTGAGTATTTCAAAGTGCACCCAGAGACTGCAGCTTCAAAAGATGACATCAGCTCCACAAGGTTGTAGAAAAGGTCTGCCGTTGTGTTAGAATTAGAAATTAGTAATAGGCAAGTACTGCGTGAACAGAAAAACAGAACCTAATGTCACTTCTGCGTCTCATCTGGACAGCAATTTAGCAATAAAGAGAGAGTGAACAGAGCAAAAGAAGGTAGTACTACTGTAGCATATCACAGTCTATTTTTCTAAATTATATTTAGTGGGTTTTTTTAGCCAAAAAGCTTCTAGTTGAGATTTGTGACGTATAGACCACTAAGCCACCAGACTACCAGACTATTTTCCCTCTTCTTACAAATACATGTAACAATGGATTCATGGCGACAGAAAACAAATTCTGCAGCCTTAAACCTACAAAAAATTCACAAATAGTAACAAAATGTGGACATGGAGTAAAACAAAAGTAGGCCTACTGCATTTTCTGGACACCACAGGAACAATTGTGACTGGTGCACAGCAAGGTGCAGACATCTGGCACGCAATAACTTACACAAACCTATGTGTTGTACTACAAATCAAACATAACATTTGAAAACCGTGTTACAGGAAGCCTATGTGTAAACAATAGAAATGAAAAGGGAAACAGTTTGTCATACAGGAAGTTGTCCAGCATCCTCGTCAGAACGGTTCTCTGGTGGTGTACAGTGGATTTTTTAGTTTTATGTTATAAAGGCATATATAATCTATCACATGTCAGCAAGGCAGCAATGGCTCTTCTTACTTCTTGAAAACATTATAATAATTTATTATATTCTATTCTGACTCAAACATCTTGTCAAAGGAGTTCAGAGCAAAATGTGACCAGTTAGCAAGAAAACAAAATTTTCATTCAACCAATGAGAATATTCCATCCTCCATGAAAGCAGTTTTGTCTCTAAAAATTGTTTGTTTGACTAAAACTTCAATCAGCCAGTCTGCCTCTGTGTTTCTCCCCCTCTCCTGCTCTGTTTCTCGCTGCCTCTCTTCACTTTGGGAACCTCTCCAGAAGGGAAGCCTTTGCAGCCGATGTCAATCCACAGGAGGTAAATATGTTTTTCAGATCTCCCTCTACGTCTCTGTTTCTGGCTGTCTGCTTTTCTTTCTCTCTCGCTCTCTGACTCACACGCTCATCATTTTTCACATCAATGCAGAGATAGAAAAATTCAATTTAGCACTTTGTTTTCTGTGCCCACCTACTGCCAGGAAACTTCTCAAGAGCTTTGAAAAGTTAAATGCGTGGGATGCCTTTGTTTGAAAAGAGTATTCCAGATAATTGATAACCACAGAATGTAATTGATAACCACAGAATGTTCCAGAGTTGTAGAGCAACATCTGCACAACGCCTGCACCGATCCAATGAAAAACTTCAGCAACAGTTACTCTCCAATTCCCCTCCTACCAAGTTTCAGCAAGCACAATATGGTTTCTAACTCCCCAGCCCACTGTGCTGGATAATATCCAATATTATCTAAATTAAACAACTCTGCCTAAACCGCTCCCCCAAAACCACACGGACCATATAAACCCAGTACCCCTCTCCAACTCTCACAACGCCCAAGCTCCACTCGCCTTGGCTGCATCCCAGCCTCACAGAAGTCTTACAATTCACATTTCGTTAGCAATGGTCTATACAAATCATTACTTTCTCAGAACAGACATAACACAGAGCAGTCAATGACAGCAGTGGTGTGCTGTACAGAATCATGGCAGCCGAGGGGGATCAAACAATATACAATACAGTTATTTGTCATGTTGGGTTTATAAAGGGAATCAAACAGTGCCTTGTGCTCCTTAATTGGGGCTGGGTGGAGTGAAACTTTGGTGCCCAGAGTGAAACAGCGGGGTGGCATGTGCCCAAGCCCTCATAACGTACAGTAAATATAAACACATGCTCTACCCAGGCCCATGTGGCATACTGAAAGAGGTCCCTTGTCCTCTGACTGATGACTGAAACTTCTTCCTTCCTGCTGCCCTGAAAACACGTGGATTTTGGAAGTTGCACGCAAGCTGCTGCGGTGTGGAAGGGGTGGCGACTGAGCCGAGCTCCGGGCTGATAAATGGCATCAGCAGAGGGGGAGATATTGACATGCACTCTTCAACAGTGATACTTGCAGCTACAGTGGCGCCTGTCACCGCAAAACATCAGCGCTTTCATCAAGAACTCACTCTCTGGAGTTTCTCAAACAGGCCTGTGATTTTTATGAATCATACACTGTAATTTATGAAAACATAATCCCTGCTGTTTATGTGGCTGTAATTGATTTGTTTATGAAAACAGCCATTGTTCTCAGAAGTGGCAGAGGCAGCCAAACCACTGAACGGCTTCAAGTGGAAGTCATTGTTCTATGAATGCAATGAAACCAAAGCCTGTTGACCAACACTCCTTCCAAACAAAACCACTGCTCAAAGCTAGCAAAGCCAACCGAGCTAGCACAGAGTCCATGTTAAAATCAGCCTCATTCCCTCCACTGTTACATTACTGTCAACTTGCTCACAGTTCTCATGAGCTTTAAGGAGGATGATTATCTGTAATTTTCTGCAGGTAATTCCAGACACCATCTGGCAGCCTTGTAGCACGATAATCCTCTCACAGTTCAATTTCCAGGGCCTCTCATTGTACAGCGGCTCTGGCCAAGAACAATCAGACAAAACTGTCGGTGTGTTCCAGTCAGACATGGAAAGCTAGTTCAGGTCTCTACCAGTTTGAAGCTCCAATTCAACAGCTCAAAGAAAGATAGAAAGGTGAGGAAGATGGGTCAACAAAAACACAGTTACCCCGCAGCTGGGGACTTTGATGGATCAGGGAAATGCTTATTCACAGTGATACGGATTGCAGCAGACCAGGCAGCTGTCGAGTGCAACAGGCCAGATGTGAAAGTGCTCTTTTCACTAGAGGGTTTCTCCTCTGCAAGGATTTCCTTCAGGATCTCTCACTCAAATTAAGCTATCATCAATCATGGTGGGGAAACACTGAGCAGAAAACCACACTTTATGAAAAGTAAAAAGACGTAAAAGTGACCAAAAAGAAAGTACAAGGAGATACACAAAACATATCCATACGCTTTATACAATGGCCAGATAATGTAAAATTACTGTAATGCATGAGTTACAATAATCTTAAGGATAATATATAATATAATATAAATAAAGTTTTAATAATTTAAAACATTTTCCTGATTATACTTACATACTTTCTACTTTATGTAGCATTTTCAATACAGGACTTTTACTTGTAATGGAGTATTTTTACAATGTGGTATTGGTACTTTTATTCAAGTAAAGTAAACTTTACAAAGTATCATTACAGAGTTGCATCTTCACTGTACAATGAAAACCATGTCTAAATTTGGTGATTTTGAAATTTTCAGGTAAACATATAACTCTCCTACTTTTTCAGAACAAACTATCAAAATCCCATTAGATTAGCTGATAAATGTATTGTTGCAATGTTGAAAACATTCAGTAATAACTATTAAGTTTTTACCGAGTAACTGGTTTTAAATAAAACTTATTTAAAACCAATAATTTTTTTCTTCACAGTTCCTGCCCTGTGTTCAATCTTTGCCCCTCACTTTGTCTTTCATTTCTATTTGGATTTTGGCACCTTTAGCCTTAAATAACAGACAATAAATTACATCTGAGAACTTCTCCAGCAGAGCCCAGAACATTAAACCACTAAAAAAACAGAGGTGAATAAAGGACGGTAGGGCCTAATTTCCCAAATGGAGTGACTGGAACTTATCAAAGACAGAATCTTCTGGGCAGGCCGGGGCAAATGAAAGCAAGGTGAGATTCAGTCAGGTTTAGATTACAGGCTGATGTCTACAGCGCCGAGGCCATAGAGTAATCTCTCATGACTGATTGGCTGTAACCAGGAGTGACAACTGAACTGATGCTATCTTGTTTTTTTTCTACTGAGGCGGCACTGAGGCGGGAGACAGGAGGGGCAGGAGGGTGTGATAGAGCAAAGCTGATATGCAGTTACTGTTTTCAGATGTTGTGCTCCCATTGACTAGCAGGTGACAGAGTGTGTCTCTCTATGGGGAAAACATGGGATTTCCTTTTGCATGAGTCATGGGTAGCAACAACCACACACTCAAAAACATGGATATGAAACTGGACATATTGTATGAGCCCTTACAGTTACTGTCTCTTTCTCTGAAACACAAATAAAACACATAAAATGTGTCGTTTCCCCAGAATTTCATTTGTCACTGGAGTGGAAACATCATTTAGATCCAACGGACACTAAAAAAAAACCCAAAACAAATGAAACTTTTAGTTTGTTGGCAGCCTCTTGCAGGCAGCATCCTGCCTGCAATGACATGGGAAACTGACACACACACACACACATGCTTTTGAGCATGGGATGCAAGCAACATACACAACATGTCAATGCCCACATGTTCTGTTACCGCAGCTTTGTGAACGGTATTTTGTGAGAGTGCTTTATTGGAAAATTTGCAGGAAAATCGCCCAAATTAAATGCTTAAGCTCCTTATGGCAACACAATCTACCACTTTGGATTTATGAGTTTGATCGTTAAATTGTTTCTCAGAGCTCTGCTTTGAGCATGAGTAAAATAACAATAAAAGCACATTGAATATCAAAATTCTATTAGTTCTGCTTGAGGATGTAAGAGCAGAGATGAGTTGCCTGTGTTTAAAATATGCAAATTAATGTAACAACATTAACAACAATGTAACAACATTTCACTCTAGAGAATAATGAAGTCTCTATTTGTCTAGTGTATCTATTTGCCTATCTATTTATACAGAGAGCAGCTGTAAAGAAGACCCAGTATGATCCATAGGGAGCCCACAACTCAGAGAGTTAATGAACTGAGAGCTGGTGGCACAGAGGCAGCTTGGATAGAGAGGTGGAAGGATGGAGGGAAACAGAGGGAGGGCAGTGTTGTGGAAGCCTGGCTTAAGGGTGTTTCCATGGTAGGATTGCCCAGGAATCTGATGCTGGTGCCAGACACGGGGAAACCCTCATCAAAAACAAGGGAGCACACCCATTAACACCAGTCCAGAGCCTGCACATGGCCCTAAAGACAGCCGGATTAAGAGCTCAAACGGAACCAGAGCAGCTACTGACCCAAACAAGCGTGTTAAGTTGTGTTTCTAGTCACATCTTTGATGCTACAAAACAAGTTGCCCGATTCCTTGTCTTTTAGTTAAATTTGTCCTGGAGGCAGAAGTGAACTCGTTGGTTGGGTTAAATTTTATGGGGTAGAGCTCAGGGAAGCAGGGATGGGCTTTGAGTCTTGTAAAATAGGCAATTGGTGTGAGAGGATCCAATAATTAAGTGTAAAAGTTTATTCTTGACCTTGGAAAAAAGCAGTTTGACAAAAAGGAATCTTAACTTCAAGTCCACTTATTATTTTTTTCTGTCACTTTCATAGCATCTCATGGTCTTCCTCAGTGTATGGAGTTTAAATTATTAATATTATAGGATTTTTTTTCAGACGTTTTGAATTAAGAGCATATCAGATTAAGAGAGGCATGAATGTGACATTTATTTACCGTATGTTAAGATGAATTCTACGGATACACTTTCTTTACTTTCATTTACTGGAGATTACTAATGTATGGACATTCATTTTGAATATTTTAAAATATCTTAATCCCTTTGTACTTATTTGAGAAACTATTTTACTTTGCTCATGTATCCTGTAACTGAGTAGTGAAGTGATGCGCCAACTAGTGACATTATTGTTGTCTCCAGAGCAGCTCTGCCTTTGTGAAACAACTCTGATCTTGCCTCCTCTCAGGAAGAGATCAGGGTTAATCAAAGGGTTATGTTCATTTAATCACTTCTTGTTTTGATAAACAATCTCACTTCTCCATTGTACAGAGCTGGGGGTGCAGCTTTGAATTCATTCTTTCACAGGTGGAACAAAGAAAAGGCTTCTCTCTTTTTTTGAATGAGTCACTGGGCTGATAGGATCACACGTGTTTACATTGCTCAGCCTTGGCCCAAACTGTACCTCACGTTGCTTTGCTAAAGCTAATCAAGGAAATTGCTGTTTGTAAACCTCCTCGTATCAACATCTGGGAGCAGTCCCCTCTTCCTCCAAACCAAAATGGCTTAAAGTAAGAAAAGGAGAAACAAATACTGAGGCATGGCACACAAAAGTGCATGCATCCACACCATGTGCACAGCTAGCCACCCACCCTCAATCTCACACACACACACACACACACACACACTCACCTAAACACACACACACAACACATGCTGCATTTGTGATCCATTCCTCTGCTGAACAGGCAATGGAAACTTCTGCAAATGTAAATCTGCTGGGTTAAAAATACAGTGCATTAATGTGCACCACATGTGGCACTCTGGCAGGATGGAGGATATTTTGACGGCAGGGGGAGAGGAGGGAGGTAGTCCTGGGGTTTCTCCAACACCGTAGAGAGACGCACACACACACATACATATATACACACACAGCTGCACTGAGACAACACCGTGCTCCAGGACTCCTCCTTTTTTACCTTGAGCCTTTTCCACGAACACCACCTTGGAGTCGTGCTGGAAGTTGTGTCCGTCGATGAACATCCTCTCCCCTCCGGGGGCGGGACACGTCTCCAAACTCTGCTTATCCACCAACGGCAGCTCCTGGGCCGATCTCTGGGCTGTGGGAGGGAGAAAAGAAACCAGCCTCATCGTTCAGCTAATACACACCCACTCCCCATGCAGACCTGAGCATCCAGACGGAGGCTGAATCACTACCTAGACAGTTTTCACAGAGCTGCTGGTCAAGCTGTAAACCTCTTCATGTTAGAGTTAAGCTGCCTCTTTGCCAGTATGTAGACAGAGGCTCCATGTTGTGTTTACTTGTGTTTTCCTCAAATTATGGTGGATGTTTTGTCTCAAATATTTAATTTGAGAGTATATTTCCTTTCCTCATCTTTTTAAGTCCTCTCTCTTACCATTTGGCTTCTGATTGCCTGCTTGCTTTTAGTTTTTCTAAAATTATATACGACTTGCCGTGAAATATTTACAAACATTTTCTGTCTAAATGTAACCATGATGTCTTGGCCAGCTCTCTCTTGTGAAAGAAATGTGTAATTTTATAGTGATTGACCGGGATACATAAATAGAGGTTCAATAAAACCTGAATAGTTTTCTCACATGAGGACCATCTTTTTGTAACTCGATGCTTCTGCTCTCTGATTTTGATAAAACTCTAATTCTCTTTTTCTGGAAACCATCAATCTTTCCCACATCTCTGTTTCTCTCCCTCTGTCTGTCTGTCGTTTCTGCCTCACTCACACACAAAGTGAATTTTGGTCAAAACAATTGCTTTGTGGCAGTCGTTCAGAAACTAACAATGCTCTATTTCAAGGGGCTGAGATCATGGTTTAACTACTGTCTTTCATTTACCTCATAAGACTTAATCTCTATGGCAGCTCTCATTGCCAGAACCACATGAAGTGGTTGATCTGCCTGAGTTTCTCCCGGTCCAGTGAAAGGTCAACTCCCGTGCAATGCAGAGAGTCAACAGAGTTTATCGAGCAAGGCCTACATAGGCTTTACACACTGTCAAATTAAAACATAGATCACAACCGCATGCACAAGTTCTGCAATAGCTCTAGTTACAGGGCTGAGTAAAATGATTGCTATCTTTATGAGTAAATCTTATCTTTTGATTTAGTGAGTCATCAAAACACCAAATCCCCTAACCCAACAATATTTATTTTACAATGACAAAAGAACACAGAAAAGTTTGAACCAGTGACTCTTACATTTTTGAGTGACAAATTACTTTAAGGGTTAATCTATTATCAAAGTTTCTACCTGCTGACTAAGTGATTAATCGAGTGGTTCCCAAACATTTTGTCTTTTAAAAAGAGCAACCACCCATTGTCTCATGTGTCATTTGCCTATATAGTGTTTTTTCCCCCTTCTAACCATAGATTGTCTGATTTGAGTAGATATATAGAGGCCTGAAATAGTAAAGCTATCCACTATTTTACAGCAACACTTAGAGTCTAAGAGTCTACAGTAATGCTTCAAGGTAAATGCTAATGTCAGCATGCTAACATGTTCACAATGACAAGGCTGCTACCAAGCTTTATCTTTAGCTTTATAAGATTTATCATGTTCACCATCTTAGTTTAGTGTGTTGCTAACATTTGCTAATTAGGACTAAACCCAAAGTAGCGTTGTAGTTAAGACCGCCCAAACCGAGACCGAGTCAAGACCAAGACCAGGTGCCTGCATTGCATGGCACACAATAAAATGTGGAACGAGATCACAGGTACTTCACAAATTGATGTGAAAGATCCACATTCCCATTAAAACATCCACATACAAACACTAAGAGCTGAAATCAACATAAGCATCGCAGGGAGGGGTGACAACCGTTAATTAGGGTTATTGGTTGCATTTGAAGCAATATGTTTTACTTCCAATCAAAGTTAGGATGTTAACAAATCAGACAATGCAAAAGCAATTTATTGATATTTCCAAAGTTATGGTCTTGACTGGTGTTGAACAAAAATCCCGAGTCCTGAATGTCCAAGAACGAGACAAGACCGAGTGCAAATGCAGTAGAGTCTGAGACAAGACCAAGACCATCAAAAAGTGGTCTTAACCAGTCTTAAGACCAAGACCGGTCTCGAGTACTGCAACACTAACCCAAAGTACAGCGGAGGCTGAATGGGAATGAATTTTTCAGATATTTTGGTCATAAATACAAGAACTGGACAAATTTTGACTTGATGATGGTGCTGCATGAAAAGGCAGGAGATCACCAAAGTGAATGTCCATCCAATAGCCTGGCGAAAAAAAGATGAGGGAAAAATAACTGAAACAAATTAATGTACTTTTGTGTAGCAGAATGTGTTTTTTTTACCTTTTTTGTATCCCACTGATCCTGCAACCCCAAAAATATATCTCCTGACCCATAAGAGTGGTCTGGACCACCATGTTGGTAGCCAATATGGTGACTAATTTAACCATTTACACGCTATTCAAGAGGCCTTAGGGGACTGAGGAGTTCAGGCTTGATATTTTTAAGGAAAAACAATATGAGAAGACAGAGATGGGGACTCGAGTGCGACTTAAGTCGCACACACAGTGACTTCAGACTCGACTTGAGACTCGTCCTCAAAGACTCCAGACTCGACTCGGACTCGAGGTGCGGGACTCATGAACAATGTTTACTCTTACGAAACGTCTGATGAGCTTGCCGTTATTCCCTCCCTCCGTTACCTATAACCTGCCTACGTAACACGTAGCATCTGCTGCGCGCGCCCGCACGTGAGAGAGGACAACAATCACCGGCAGCTGCTCCGCCATTCATCATAAACTTTGGCTGAACGCAAATAGGTTAATAACCTGTGGTGAGTAAACATGTTTAGCTCAGGATTGGCCATCTAACGTTAGCTTGCTTCTTGCTTCAGCTATGACCTAAGAGAGGTTAACTCCGACTGTCGTTCATTATGAAAAGATGAATGAGCGTTTGTTTACTTGCCAAATTTGCGGTGGTCGATAAATGTAATTATTTACGTCCCACTGGCTGCCATCACGTTAATGACTTGACTTGGACTCTTGCTCAGAGACTTGAGACTTGACTTGTGAGCATCTCTGTGAGAAGACTTACAGCACTCAATGGGGTTGGATGAAGCCTGCAAGGACACCGTTCTCCCCGTGGACTGGTTGATGTGAACCCGGAAAACCATCCGCACACGTGTGTTCTTGCGTCCAATGTCAGTCTCCCCCTTTCTCAGCTCAATGTCCGAATTACGCAGCTTCAAGATCCCTGCGCAGTCGATCCTGTGTTTGTGGAGACACAAGACAGTTTGAGTTTGAGTCTGTCCACAAGACAAATCATCATTTGCATTAACGCTATATACTCTTAACAGTTAATCAGACTGTTTATTGTACAGCATTGTAGCTAAATCAAAAGTGATTTTAACTCTGGACTCCATCAACACAGTCCTGAAAGAGGCTGCAGCCATGTCAGCAGAAGATTAACACCACAAACCCCCAACAGAGCTTCAATGCATCCACTTTTGGGTTACGTTTAAACTCTACAGACACAAATGGCTGGGAACATTCATCACATGTTTGTTATGATCCACAAGAGATGCTAAAATACTGTATTCCTCCTTCCACAAATCTTACAACCGAGAATTGGCTGTAAAGATATTTTTACAGTGTCAAAGTCTTCATCGGACACTTAATAAAAGCCCCTCCTCCTCTTCCCTACTCCCCTCTGTCTGCTCCGCACTCATCTAACTTTGTCATATTTAAATACCTTGAGCCTCTCCAAATGGTTTCTGGCATTTCCATCTCCATGCTACTTGATGCCGCATTCCTCAAAGCCTAGTTAATGTCAACTTTTATACACATTTGAACACTCCCTAACATTCTTCTCGCCAGACACCAGGGTCTGCTTCACTGGCAAAGTAATCAGGTGTTGATGCTAAGGACCCCAGCTGTTGAGCTCTCCGCCTACGCAGACAAGCTGAGTGCGAAAGGCGTCTGTTCAGTGCCTGAGAAAAAAATTTTGAAAGAAAGCACGATACCAAGAAGAGGGCCAGTATTTCTTTAAATTAATTACTTAAGAGTTAATTGGAGTCATACCAAGTTGACCAACGCCATTTGTGGCATTCATATTAGCTAAAAACATTTGAACTGGTGTTGATTAATGATTTAATTTAAGTTCTCCTAAATCATCATGAGTAACTATTTCAGAAATATAATAATGCCTGTATTCTATACCACATATTAAAACATTAATATGTCATACTGGTGTACATGTCAAGATGAATAAATCTCCCACAAATCCCTGGCCTGCTCTGTAAGTACTCTGAGGTGTGTCCTCTGTGAGGAAAGAGAAACCATATCCTGAGGTGAAGTCGTTGTATAAGGGGAGCTTATGTGTTACATCCATTAAAACGCAGAGAAAGTGCTGATGCTAGCAGGCTGCTACTGCCTGCAGCTCAGACAGAAACTCTGGTCCCTGTTAGCCGCACAGAGCTTCCCCAGTAATCTGATCTCTGAGGCTTAGAAAATGGGAAAGCCACCCATCTGTGTACAGAGGGCAACACTTGCGTAACGCATATACACAAAAATCAGACACTCACAGAAAACTGTACATCGGGAGCAAACTTCATATCTCCAGATTGTTAGCTTTTTTTTAAAGAAAAGCAGTAATCTAACATGTTTTAATATGGTTTAATTAGCCCAAGAGGAATCCAATTTCCCCTTGCAGAGGACCAGAATGTTACCTCAGTTAAAGTAAACTCCTTAAAGCTGATATCTAGAATTATTTTCAAGTCTTTTCAGGAGGTTAGTGTCAATTCTCAAGCCAGTTAAGTCTGTTACTGAGTTGTGACTTGGGACTTGCTATGTAAAAAACACAGCTTTGAAAGGAAGATGTTCAAAGTCTGTGTCATTACAATGGTCACCATTCACACATAAAAAACAGAGTTATTGACTGCAATTCACTTATGGAGACTTTTGATGTGACTGGGACTTGCCATTAAGGACTTGTTTCCACTGACATGAGACTTCACTTGGACTGTACTCGAATGACTTGAGACTTATTTTCTTGAATAATGTGAGACATGGCTTGGACTTGTCTAGAAGTACTTACTTGGCGTGGACTTGGACTTGTTTCAGATGACTTGAGACTTTAGTTAGACATGTCTTAAAAGACTTGACTATAGCTCTAAATGTCTAAAAAGTTACATCCAGCCCACACATCTAAAATTATTGGCAAGTCTTGAATGAATAAAGACTTGACGTCCAAGACAAGTTAAAACTGTAGATGCTTAAAAAAATTATTTTCCCCTGATTTGACCCTTTGTTTTGAGTTACTGTATGTGAACATGTTTTAACCTACAAATGGCCAAATCAAAACTCCCTGGTGGGGTACAGCCCTTGATACTCACATGGCCCGCATGTTGTTCTCTGGCAGCAGTGGGATCTCCAGAACCTTGGTGTTGTTGTGCAGGGCCTCATGGCTCGGGGTGGACACTGTCTTCCCGGTGATACGGTGGACCTGGTAGAAGGCGTGGGGCCTCAGTAGCCTGTCGTCAGCTGTGCCGATGAACAGCTGCAGGGTCAGAGGCTCGCTCTCCATGTAGCCATGAAGCTAAGAGGCGAGAAAGAAAGAAAAGACACAGTTGCAGTTAAGCCCTCATGTCCTTTCCTGAAAAAAGCATCCACTTTCATTCTGTTAACTTAAGTCTTTCAAAGGTTTAGGCTCTTGGTGCGTTGATTTTCAAACAAAGTACCTATTTAGGATCTTGTAATCACCCTTTTCATCTTCTTTAATTTACAACCAATGGCCTATATACACTTCCTCCATCAGTTCATGTCAGGCTGGCCAAGATGTTGATCCCACAGTAGCTGAATCTCAGGGGCAGCCGCTGCCAGACAGCAGTGAAACCACCTACAGCGAGCAGCGCTGTGATTTGTGAGTGCAGCGCTCTCCTTGTGACAACACTAAGCTAGTGTTTCAGAAAAGTCAAGGTCATGTCAGTCCCACCAAGCCCTGGCCAATCAGGGTAGAAAAATACTCTCAGTAGTGACCCTGCTCTGATTCATATCAGTAAAATGATCCCAGTGCAATGGAGCTGGAGACAGCACCAAAGTGCTTCTCGCTGTAGCTGGTGGGCTCAACTCAGAGTATCTAAAGTACTCCCAGACCTCCATAGGTGTTACTTGACAGGAGGCCTCCCGCCAGGATGACCTCAACCACCCAAACTGCGGTGTGCAGGCATGAAGCCCAAACCCGCAGGCTGAAATCTGAGAACAGCGGCTACTACTGACACACTGTTTGAGAGTTATGTATGTTATCCATACATGTGTGACCGGGGAGGAATTAGAGCAAAAATACTTGTCATTTTGACATCAAAACAACTGAAAGAAACAAATCTGTATATTATAAATCAGCGAGGTGCGTGAAAAACTTCTCTTTTTTTTACTGAAGAGATTAAATGTGACATTCATTGTCACCCAAATAGATGAGACCCAACAAACCTGGTCAACATTTCCATCTTCCAACCAAGTGTCAACATCTGGGGCTGAAAAATGAAGCCAACACAGAAGGGCCAAAAACTGCAGTTCCTCAAATGGCCACTTAAGGCTGGCTCCAAAAGTGAGTCAATCCCCAAAGACCCCCATGTTAAAATGTCCAGATTTAAAGCAGACACAAACATGTTTACAGCCTGGAACCAAAAAAACAGTTTTGGTCTATACAGCTAATTTCTCCATTCAGGACAACTGTACTGGGTTGGATTTTTATATAATGCACGTGTTTAATAATTTTAAGGCTTAAAGTCATGCATAATTAAGGGCATGGTTGCTTTGAGTGACAGGTGGGTGCTGTCATAGGTGACTAGCCACAGCAACCGACCTACATTCGGCTCCACTGATGCCGCATCTCTGCCCATTTCTGAGAGGGATTCTGCCAAGACGGCGACAGTGTGAGCTATCCACATTGAGCTTCACAGTCACTCTTCAGAAACCTATGTGAGACTATGTTCAAGTTTCATACAGTCTATGTTTCCAACACAATAAATACGTTGTTTAAAGTGCTTCAGCACATTCCACCATACATACTGATATAATGTAATAATGAATCAAGAAATTTATAATTTTAGAATTTAGACATTTCCCAAATCCCTCCATTTTTCAGTCGAAGTCGAGTTAAAACTGGCATGAAAAGGAAAGAAAAATGGACAATATGTGCACATAACTATCCACAGACCCTGTTAAAGTGTTACAGAGGCAGACACTAAACCCCGCTCAATTATGTGCTGCTGTGGATAAAATTATCAGCTGAAACGATCGGCAGGGAAATGTTGAAATGAAGACCAGAGTTTTCACTTACATAAGAAGAGCACTCGAGGCGAGGAGTGCCCGCAAGGAGAGTGAAAGTCTCAGACCGGGGAGGCACAACATGTGATTTAGAGGAGGATCCCTGTCAGGGTTAAGAGCCTGCAAAAGCCCTGTATATTTGTGTAAGGAAATGGGTTGCTGCCTAGCAATGCTGTTTATTTAGGCAGCAGGAAGGAGTGTGATGAAGTGAGGGAGCTTGTTCAAATGGTTAGATGGTTACCTTCAAACTGTAATTACTGATTATCTGAAATATTATCAGCATCAAATCTAGGCAAATAGAAATAATCAGACTCGATAATTTCATCTGAACAATTTCAGCAGTTTCTGATTGAAGTCATAAAGTCAAAAAGTATGCGTTTGTAGAGACATTTGTGTTCATGTCATATCGATCATTTAAAGACCAAGTGGCAATCTTGAATTCAAGAAACCTTTTTTTAGCTCTTTGATCTGAATCATCTGTATAAAAAGCAGCTGCAGCAGACAACATCTATGATTTGTTGATGCAATTTAATCATTGTGATACCGCTTGATGTAAACCCTCTGTTCCTCTACCCTGGCAGTTTGACATTGGCAATGCAGCCACTCCTCCCTAGTTCATATTATCACCCACAAGAGGAATGCAGAGACTCTGGCTGCTCAAGGCACCAAAGAGGAGGAGAATTGGGTGAGGGTGAACGGGGCTCCATCTCTATTTCTATCATACCCTTCCAACTCTAAAAAGATGATTATACACACAAACACATATATGGACTCCTGTGTTTCAGTTTTGTCGGGAGAGGGATAGCTCAGTGCTCAGAGCTCAGTGTGACAATTCATCCTGTCACGCTTTCTGCTTTGTACGCTTTTTATTTGTTAATTACACTTCGTTTAAAAATCTAAAGTCAATCACAAGGATCAAGGCCTAGAAAAGGCACACGACTCCAAAACAATAATCTACAAAAATTACTTCAAAACAGCTTTTTGGATGTGTTTTTTAAGCAATGAGCAGATCGTGAAATCTGACTTCAGACAGAGAAAGAAAGACCTCACAGACTTGAATAGGGGGTATTTCCTCTCCACCAAAGTACAGCATGAAACCCTGAGCATTAACTGCGGTGAGGACTGCACACAGCACTTCAGAGGGGCATACTTCAGTCTGCTGTTGGTGTAAGGGCGGGTGTGGTTGAGGCAGGCAGCAGCGATGGCATTGAAAAAGAACAGAAAATAGCTGGCTTAGCTGTGCTGTAGAAAAAGTGTACCACACAGAACAGGACCGTCCAGAATAAACTCTGTAAAGTCTGGGCAGGGTTTGAGTCAGAGGAGTGACGGGACGAGCCACAGAGGTTTAGTCAGCCAGCGTCCGTAGCAGAGGTTGCAGTGTTGTGTGTACCATGTAATCAGGAAGTCACACAGAAGGGGCTGCCTTTTCTGAAGCTCCCTCCAACATCTCCATCAGGGCCTGCCAGAAACGTGTGTGGTTTAGTTGCTGCCGCCTCCACAGGACGCAGTGCGCAATGATGTCAGCGGTACACACGGGAACTTTCCTAAACAAAGGGAAGTCTGTGTGGTTGGGGTGGTAGCTGGCGGAAAAGTGTGTGTGTGTGTGTGTGTGTGTGGGGGGGGGGGGTGGTGGTTTGGGTTCAAGTTTAAGAGAACACACACTCTCTATTTCAGCTGGGGTGAACCCAGACCCCCGTCATTAAATCATTAGCACCTTCTCATGTACAAATACACACATCTTGTACAGATGTGTGGCTGAAGTTGCAACTTGCTGGATTGTACAATATGTTTTATGTTGTGTCCAAATGTCTTCCACAGCTGCATACAAATAATATAATATTTCTGATCCCTTGTTCCAGTGCTGAGAGCTAAATATATCACAACACTGTTTAATTACCTTTATAGCATTTTCAAAAGGGGCTATTTTTACTCAATGATATGATTATATATAATATGCTTAAATATCAATTCTCAAAATGCTCAAAAATCCATTATCTCTCAGGTATAAAGCCTGCATTATTGCATGCAT
The DNA here is from genome assembly GCF_014851395.1 of Micropterus salmoides. Taxonomy (NCBI): domain Eukaryota; kingdom Metazoa; phylum Chordata; class Actinopteri; order Centrarchiformes; family Centrarchidae; genus Micropterus; species Micropterus salmoides. Next base: position 10,689,687 of record NW_024040817.1, read on the forward strand.
TCAGTGTTTGGGCTACTTGGGGAAGAACAACAAGCTAAACACACACACATTGCCATATTATCATCACATAATGTTGATAACAGCTAATTTACACATTTTGCCAATACTGGGCAACATTAACATATTTTGTCGTTGTGTTTCTGTCCAATATTCTCTTTCTTTTAGCTCTGATTTTGGTCTCTACCAACTCCTTAGGCAAATATCTGGATCTTTGACTATGCTCACTAGCTAGTTGCTAGCTTTGTCTCTCTTTCATTGGGCATATTGAGTACTAGTATACTACTACTAGTACTAGTAAACTTAATTTTGTCACTTTTCTGGTGTGAACATAAATCTGCTTATAGTTGGTATGTAGTATGGAATCGGGACACAGCATGCTTCTCCTTAAAAATGCTGCTTAGCAATGTTAGCATTCCCCATTCAAAATAAAGGGCATAACTATCTAACTGCTCCTCTATGGCAAGAAGAAAAACTACTCACGCCAAAAAGAAATATTTATCAAAACTGAAAGGCAAACACAGAAAACTCTGCACTATATGTGACGAATGTCTGGTAAACTTATTGTAATGTATTAATACAATGTCAAAAGGTTTTAATTAAACTGACAGCCCGCCTCACCACTCACTTTCCCCCAACTCCTTGCTGCAGACCCTTTATTTATTCAGAGACTGAGGTCAGTGGTGTGGAGTAATGGCTGGGGGACCAGATGGGTTTATAACCAAAACATTTCTGCAGTTGTCCACATTTTCTTTTCTTAAGACTCGACCACCAGAGCTACTGTGGTTAAAGCTGATGACTAAGCTCTTACTGGCCAGGCTACATCACTTTGTAACTGTCTACGCAGCACTCGACAACGCAATGGAAATGTCTGAGTCACCCTTGTCTGGACAGGAACTGACGGAGTGGACTGGTCTGTCTAATAGCATACCTATGGTATTCCATTCAGAAAGGTGACATCTTTGAATAATATAACAGGCAGGCCATGAAACACATGTCGCCCCAATCTATTTTAACACATAGGAGGGAAAAAGGGAGTTGAGGCGAGAAGTGAAGAGGTAAGGAGCAGGAGTGAAAATGAGTCTAATGGCTGCGCCGTGTGTTGGTCTAGTCATCACTGAAAACCAAACAGTCTAGCTCTCAACATATGGTTTGGGCCCCAGAGTGGTTTGAGACATTTATCTGCGGAGCCACAAGATAATTAATGTGAAAATAATGTTGTTTTTGAAAGGACTTTTCCTTTTTCTTGTGAAATACTGGATTATTTTACCTCTAAAATTATTTATGACACAATCTCGAGAAGGAGAAATCCGTCTTTGGTTTAGGTGCTCACAGCTTGCAGAAATATGCAGCCTGTGATCAGGTAGATACTGCTTTGTCTGACTATATCACAAGAAGCGCTGGTTTAGCAGACCTTAACGACTGGGTGTCCTCCTGCCAGGGCCTTTACGGCTCCCCTGCTGCCCTCCGTCTCATAATGGGCTCGGTGGTGGGACTTGGGCTGCACCTCGATCTGCAGGCTATACGGCCCCGAGCTAGATGGTAACTGCCAGTCGAGTGCTGGCAGGGATGGGCTGTCGGGGCAAAAACATGTCCAACATGTCAACTTAACAGGGAGGGAGGAGGCACTTATCAAAGTAGAATGTGCAGAATGTGAACACAGTGTTATGCCAGGCCTTGTGAAAAACTTGTTTAGAAATTACAAATATGTTTATGAGTCCAGGCAAAAAAATGCATGTATGGATAAATTCTCACTTAATACGTTAATATGCTCAGTTTCCAAAAATACTGAAACAATCTTGTATTTATTTGCAGTTATATGCTTTCATAAATCTTGAGCACAAAAATTCCCCTGAAGCTTTTTTTTTCAGGTTTGATCAGATATTTTTCAGTACTCAAATCTTCAGCTGTTACTCCTTGCTTACCTGACATATTGCTTTGGCTTGGACCAGGAGTATGGGTGTTGTGGAACATCCAGGAACCCGCCACAGTAGCCCTCCTTCTTTAATGGCAGGCGGTGCTCGTCCAGACAGAGCTCCCCTGGACTTAGCTCCTCACCTCCAGGCTCCACCTTTAGGCTGACTGTGGAGTTGTGCTCCTGGCTGGTTTTCCTGGCCTTCATGGGGATTCCCTCCCCAAGCTCAGCCACTCCATCTGTGGTCAAGGCGTTGATGGCTGCTAGAATGGCCGAGTTAGTGTACTGGTTGGTGTTTGGCAGCCAGGTCTCCTCTGTGATGCTAAGGCGAGGGGAGGTCTGCGGGGATGGTCCAGGTGAGTGGTTGGGCGAGTATGGGTAGTGCTTATGCAACGCCCCACTGCCATTGAAGCTGTACTTCCTCTTCGCACCACAAGGGGAGTTGGGTCTGGAGCCACGCTGACCTATCCAGGTGTCATCTGTTACGCTTGTGCGTGGTGAGGTGGAGGGGGAGTGGCGAGGGGAGCCACCAGAGGTGCAGCCATCACCTGGCAAGGCGAGGGTGGAGCCCTTGGGAGACACAGAGGGTGACTGCCAGGGGGAGTTCTGGGGTGAGTTATCATAGTTGTAGGAGAAGCCTGATTCATAGGAGGAGGCATCAGACTGGCAGCTGCGGGATGAAACGCTGCTGGCTGGACTCAGGCAGCTGGGGTCGCGGTAACCATCTGCACTGGGGAGGGTCAGCGTCACTATGGAATTGACTCGCTTGGCAACAGGAAGGTTGCTCTCCTCCACTTCATCCTCAGGAAACTGACCGTAGGCTGTGATCTCGATGCGAGGGCTCTCCAGGGTCGGGGCTCCGTTCGGGCGGATGCTTGAGGATGAATAGTAGCCGGCCACACTCATGTCATCCTGGGTGTCATAACTGTGAGGCTCTGTGACAGACACAGATATAGTAGGGCTGGACTGGAGGCTGTGGTACTGGGAGGGAAGACAAGGGTTGCCCAGTGGGAGGGAGAGACTGACATTTGGCGTGTAGCCATATGCATCTGCAAAGCAAACAGATTGAGTTTGTTGCCATGATAATCAAACACACATTCACTGGCTCCCTTACTGAGAGGGAGACAGTTGCCAAGTTGAGTCTTACGAGAGCTGTTGGAGACGTGTTGCCTATAATGGCAAAAGAACAGCTTGCCTACCAGATTAGGCCCTGGCTATTTCCCGATGCAGAAGGCATGCAAGTTAAATCTTAACCTCATCCAATGGGGATCCCCAAACACAATGAGGCAAGTGACAGAAAACATATCTGATGTCTCAAAATATTCAAAGCAAAGGTGGGGGACAGAATACAAGACCTAAAAATATATCCATCCTAAAAATAACCAAAGGCAAGTCCAGGTGTTTTTTTCCACTCTACATTGCCAGATTTATGCCACTTAATGCACATGCTGTAGCCCATAAACTGTAACATTATGAAAACACACACTGATGCTTTTGTTGGCCAGTTTCATGTTCCAACAGCCATCGAAAATAAACACAGGAGGGACATGATTCGTTTATTTGCATGCTGTAGGCTACCCAGCCAGGGGAAGCTCATGGTGCTGTGCCAACGCTCCCGCTGGGTCATATGAAACTCTGCCCGTCTGTGGCGAAGGCTGAGGTCACAACCAGGGGCAGAGGAGGGGGAACATGGGAACGGGAGTTGTGGTTATATGGTGGCATGAGGCTGGGTGAATGTGACCACAGTGGGGCGCATTGATATGGATGGAGGTGACTGCTGCAGACACACAGATGCAGTCAGACTGCCTGCAGTCACCACAGCTCCTGTCTGCTGTGAATTAGGGGCCCCGCCATAAACACTATGACATCAGTGCAGCACCATATGACTCCTTGTAATAAAAGAAAATTATACTTAAATTTAATACTGCTTGCGGTGTGTGACACAGTAGCACTAAAATGTTTGTTTTCTATAATTAGACTGCTGTGAATTAGCTGACATCCTAACAGGTAGCCTGAGGGGCTGCGCCATCAAATGGCTCTGCTGAATACTGGCATCTGAATCGCTTCCCACAGTGCCATGTCAGTCATTAGCACCGGCTCAATTCTGACTATTTTGGGAACACTTTTTAGTCACGAGAGGTTCACAGGGGCAGAACCACGCCCACGTTGCCCAAATCAACAGGGAGGGGCGCACACTGAATATCTACACCACCACTTTAATACTGCAACTAACTGTAATGCACTGAGGCTGAATACAGGCATTCAGCTGGGAGCAAAGTGCAGCTAAGACCCTGATTCAATATAACATCATAGTTTACTGTATTGCATCCGGGAGTAAAGTGTTAAACAATGATGAAAAGTTGAATAAATGCCACTTTAATAGCTTTACCGCTCTGCGATGATAATAAAGAAAGTCTAATGTAATAAATAAAAGTCAAACATACCCTCTTCAGCAGATTTCATGTTCTTCTTTGAGCAGAGAGCAACGTCTGAGATCAAAATCTGAGTACAGCTGCAGATGGGAGCGATTCCGTATCCATATAGCGGAGTTTATGTATATTCCCCAGCTGTTTGCTCCGGATCCTCTCTCTCACTGTATCACCGCAAACAAATAACGAGAATGAGAAATAACAAAGTAAAAAAAAGCGCTTAGATGAAAAAATAGCTGTTACTACTTCAAAAGGGGGAAAAGTCGCACCCAAAATGGAAAAAATCTAAGAGATGTGCGTAAAAACATTAAAACATGTGGCAGACTGATGTAGACGTGTTCTCTTAGAAAAGCTATTTTCGTCGCTGTGTTGAGCTACCTGACTCTGTGTCGGGGGATCCTGGATCTGTTGGGTCGCTGTGACGCACTGCTCCGGCGCACAGAGGACTTCTGTGCTTTTAAACTCGGGGATCACCTCGGCGGCGGCTGCGCACCGCCCCTCCGCACTCTGACGCATCTAAACGTCCGACCAACAGATGGGTCCACGGAGAGTATCTCTCACACTGGGGTTTCCGGAGGCCAATTAGCGACGCTGGCAGTGAAGCCTGAAGGCTCCAAGATGAGTAAAATAAACCTCGCCAGGATAGAGCTAAATTCAAACCTTCAGTGATTGAACAAAAAAAACTAGAGCTAATCCAGCAGAATTTGAGCCAGCCATGGTGAACATCCCTCTGAATATAAACAGTGAAATTACACACAGCACAGCATAAAACATCATGATTTGTTGGGTGACAAATGTTAAAAGACACCTTGTAACTCAAACTATGTACTCATGCATGACTGACTTAATGAGCATGAACAGAATTAATCTGGAGTTTCCACCCACTATATCTACAGTATCTGTTCCCCTTGGCATCATTTACAAAGGAGTCATCTACTTGCTACTGCAAGATACTGCACATGAAATCTCCCAAATCAAGATTTATGTGCAGACTTATCCTCACAAGCATTTTACATTAAGCTGCTGCCGTTTTCAGCCTGAAAGAGTCATTCATCAACTGGTTCTAGCAGATGGATGTTGGGTTAAAGGCTGCTGGGTTTTCAAGTAGCAGCTGGGGCAGCAGCAGATGTAAGGAAAGGTGAGCTGAGCCTGAACATGCCAGAACATATAGCTCAAGTGCTGCTTCATGAGACATAGCCTACTGTATAAAAAACTTCCTTCAGATGTTGTATTGGGCGTCTCATGGGGTTTTGAAGTTATTGCAATGGCAAATAATTGTTTTTCCACTTCCTCCTGACAGACTGCACGTCTGCAGGGCACAAAACACATAATTATCTATACTTGCATAGAAGTACTATATAAAAATCAAGTCCTATACCCAGTCATTTGACACGCTGAACTGAGAGTCTTCATAGAGTTTGCTCTCTGCGGTTGGTGTGTACATATTCAGCTTCTCTCTCTTCAGCGCATTCAGTCCCATGTAGGCAGGGTTGTTGCTATCTTTGGCAGGTCTGGACCTTTCAGCAGCTGGCAGCAGGCCTGTGGTTTCTGTGATGACAATAGTCACATGGTGGCTCTCAAAGTCTGTCCATCCTTGGAGGTAGAAAGCTACATTACTGCACTACATCTTATCAGCTGACCCTAGTTGGTGTGATTCTTAGTGGTGGTGGTGGACTGGAGGGTCATGCCACTGCCACTCTTAGCCAGGGAGTGTTAATGTGTGTCTTCATTTATAGGCCATAACTGCTTGTTGTCTTATAACTGGAGTGCCCAAACTTATATATTTGCAGCAAAGCAGTTTCCCTTTTGAGATAATTCTATGGTGTGCGTTTTACATTTATTATGGGGATTCTCTTCTGTGTAATTTCCAAGAGTGAATTGGGGGAAATCACTTGCATATCCAATACTTCTTATGCCGGTGCATTGAAAGAGACGCTATATGTTGTAGACAAGGAGATTCCTGCAGGCTGCACTTGCATTCCACTCATTTTTTTAATCAGCACCTCAAAGTACCATTTTGGTCCCTGCAGACGTTTTCCAGAGAATGAATTCTTTGTCAAAAAGACCAGATTTATCCCTTTAGTACATTTCTTGTAGAGCTAAATTTACTGTTTGTTGTTACTGAAGGCATTGATTGCATTAATAATCTGAAAGAAAACTAAGAAAAAGATAAGGGTCTAAAGCCATGCTGGATGCTCTGTGAGGCGGTGCCTCAGCGGTGATTTGAGCTAAATACTAACGTCAGCATGATGACATGTTCTAATGTTTAACAGGTGTAATGTTCAAGGCAAGGTTATTTCTATAGCACATTCACATAAACAACAAGGCAATCCAAAGTGCTTTACATAAAAGCAACGTAAGGCATTATAAAAAGGCATTTAAATACAAGTAAAAAAAGAGCTAAATAGAAAATAAAAACATAAAGATGATACAGTACAGGTTGAGATGATGTGATGTGATCCGCTTTTCTGGTCAAAGTGAGGACTTGAGCAGTCCTGATCGACCGATTCCCAAATGGAAAAGATACTGTAGTTCACTGTCACAGTTTAGCATGTTAGCATGGTAACATTTGCTAATCAGGACTAAACACACTAAACAAATTGTCATACACCAAAGTATTTAAAATGTTTATGTGATGATGGCACTAGATGAAAAGTAAGAGGTTCATCCTTCAGGCGACACGGATGTGTGTACAAATTTTATACCAATCCAAGTAGTTATCGAGACATTCACTCAAACCACAAATCTGTATCTCAGGGTGGCGCTAGTGGAAAAGTAAGAGGATCCTTAAAGTCAGTAGTTGTCTGTGTCCTGTATCAAAATTTTTGACAGTGTGTGCATGTTTTTCATCTTGTGTCTGTATCAACATAGACTATTTCCTATACCCGGAGTATCCACCTATTCAAAGTATAACTCTTTCCCTCTTTTTCTGAGATTTTAGTGATTGGTTGTAGAGAGACTGTTTCAGAAATCAACTCTTAATCCAGACATTTGTCTCCATTGCGCAACAACATGGCATGTACACCCCACATCCAAAGCAATATTCCCTCCTCACCCACTGGGATCTCATTTTGGCAGAGCTCTCTCTCCAACACAGTATCTGAGGGAGTGACGGCACATGTGAAATCCTAGCTGTCTGTTTCATCATGGGGACGTGGCTTGGTGGCTCCCCAGTCATTTGAAGAACCCCACTTGTTTCTTTGACCTCATGGAAATCTCTCACGGGCTGGGGGGGCCTAATTGGGGCAAAAGGGGGGATTGCCACTCCACATAACTGAAACATGTGCTGCAGTAAACACCTACACTCGTCTGCAGTTAATAAATAGCTCTGCTGCTGATTGACTCGTGGACCCTTCTACGTCAGGGCGTTGCTGGGGCTTGTAGTTTTTCCAGCCAGGACTGGTGTTGGTTAGTGGTTACCTTGGTAACAGGGAGCCACAGACCGGATGGATCCAGAGCCACAACTGAAAGAAGCACACTGTAGATAATGAGAAGCAACACCAACATCCTGTGTTGATAATGTAGACACGATAGAGTGAACAGAAGACTCACTTTGATATCTTGTGGGACAACTTTAAATCAGCCCACGTCCAGTCTCAATACTTATTTTTACGAGCCTCAGAGAGTCCAAGTAAAGTCATGGATCACGAGTTTTCAAACTGCAAGTCTCCGAGGTCTCTGGTCTTCGAATTCTGACTATTAAAATGTAACATTTCCCTTCAAAGTAGTTTTTAAAGTTCCCATTTTCACATAACTGAGTCTTTTTAATGTATATGCTTATCAATTAAATAGGAAATGTTCTGCTTGTTGCTGTCAACACTTGAGGTTTAAATGATTTTGCTTTGAAGTCTCAAGTGAAGTCTTTGGGGATCATCTCGTCAAGTCCAGGTCGAATCTCAAGTCCTTATTTTAGAGACATAAAGCTGCACTAATCAATAATGTTATATTAACAATGGATTAGATAACTATGCATAGTATAAAAAGGTTATCTTAGCGATGAACCCACAGATAATTATCACAATCTTTGTTAGCATCTTTCAGCTCATTGTTTTGGTTTAACGGCCCAACACTTCAAATCAGTTTAAAGAGGAACTTCTTCCCAGGCTGAAAACCAGTGTTTCAAGTTTGTTTGGGTGCTGTGTTGCACCTGTAACCACCTAAGGCACAGCATAAGAGTACATGTCTACATTACTGAGGCAAAGTGAGAAGTTTAACCATTGGAGGAAAGTGAAAAGATTTTCAGCTACTGGTAAATTGCCATTTAATAAAAAATACTTTTTACATACGGCATTGAGGGTTTAAGGCAGTGATACACAGGGCAACTGTTGGGCAACATGGATGAGCAGCAATAAATTGGCTCAGTGTTGTCACTTTATTCCCACAGGAACATCTTGCTACCAGGCAACAAGTGAACAGGCCCTGTGGCACCATTTTTTGCCCATTTGTCACAATCGTCCAAGTGATTCTGTTTAACTAAAATATTTAAGATGGTTTAGATGTGAAAACATGTGTTTGCCATCACAAGGCTGTCACATTGTAGCTGTAGCAGGTTTCAATCCCTGAATTCAAACTATGTTTACAGTGACACCTTCATACTGTGCCAATGTGTGACCTTCACTGTGAGCTAACAGTTCAGCTTAGCGAAGACAACACACACACAAAACAACATACTGAGCACTTCATCGTTTATGGTGCAATCTTTTTGGCTAATAACACAATCACATTGCTAATTTAATCAGACTATAGATCATCTTGTCTCTGGGAAACATTAACATATTTTTGATCCCACGTTTCACTGTGATCCTCACTGCTGGGAACATTGCCCAACTGCGTTTTCCAAAGTTTTGCCTGATGTATCATCATTTTAAGAGTCTGGGAGGGGCAAAGTATTGGGGGCTGGCGGTGGTCTCACTGTCACAAACCCACACATTTTTGTTGTCTGCCATCCCGTATGTGCCCACTGCCATACGTTGTGTAGGGCAGCGGTATGACGTTGTTTGGCTACAGTGAGGTGGAAAAGACTTCAACTCACTTTTCTTTCCACAGTTCTAACCCTCAAAATCCAGTGCCTGGCTTTATTTGTGTCTGAACAAAAACACGACGGAACATTGGATAGCGGTGTAAGTTATTCATAAACTAAGAAACAACCGGCTCAAAATGCTGGCTTTCACACCGCTGAATCACATGTTTGTTTTGGAAAAATGAATTGGAAGGAAACTGAAAAAGTATTACTGTACTTCTTTGTATTTTTGAGCCTGCTCGCACACCCATCTCTCACCATAGGTGCATTCGTAACTGCTATTTTATTAAGTGTTTCTTGATCTAGAATAATAAAACATTTTAAATAGTCCCTAAGACCATGAGTTCAGACAGTAAACAGAAAACTGGTTTCAGGGAACATTAAGAAACCTCGCAACCTCTATTGACGACCAAAAATTGGCAGTGACTTCAAAGGGTCTTTGACATAGCCTACAGCTGAAAAGACATGAAATGAAAAGAAAGGTAGTCTGAGTTGACAACAAACAAAAGTGTTTGGTGAGGACATTACATATCACCATGCAAAAACACAACATGAATAATGCTGTTTCTGTCACTGCTTGAGAATGAAATGTTGAGTTTTAGAAGCCAGAAATCTCACCACTGGTGATGTCATGGTTGAGTCACTGGTATTGATCAACCCTGTATTTATATTATGGTCAGTTTGAGCTATTAGGGAGTAAATGTTTCTTTTCACCTTTAAAAAATGTATTTTTTTTTTCTTGGGGTAAGTAGGATATTTTGGTAGGAGTGGTGACCCCCATCACCACACCCCTCCAACATCCCCGCTCTTTCTTACAGGCAGACTTCCTGTCTCCCATCAATGTTCTCCTTTTTTCTCCGCCGCTGCTGTGACGGAATCCCCTGCTCTGTTTCCTGTTGTGAAGGGCCCGTTGCTTGGTTACAGCCAAAGGAGGAGCCGAGGGAGCGTTTGCAGAAGGCCGGGAGGTTCATTTTCTCTCCCTAACGGTCTCAAAGCTGGCGTGAAGCTCGGGCACAACACTAAGCAACAGCTCCCCAGGGCACATAGCACTATACTATCTTTCAGTAGTTGGCCATGGTTGCGCAGGCTACACGTGTCCAAGGTCGTTTAAATAAATCAAGAATTGAGCTAGTGTAACTGCAGGGAAGTGTGATTACTTCAGACCAGTTTGTTACTGTGGTACACACTGAGGTAGGCCTGTGGAACAGCCTGTTGATATGAGGAAGTTTACATGATTCTGGTCTAAAACACATTCTTATAAACATTACTAGTGATTGTGACAAGCAAAATAAGTGTAAAGATACCTGTGGATTTAGCTTTTTGAACATATTTCTTCACTTTGGTTAAAAACAAAAGAATGCAAACACAAAAAAAGCGCACATACACTGTGTTTTTGGTAAAGAGGATGATAATCACATAAAAATTATTTCCATGGGTCCACAAACAATCATTCAGTGGGAGGAAGAGAACAAGAACAATACTACTGAATAATTAGTAGTATAATTTTCAAAAGGTGTGATGTTAATTAGTATGAACAATTATTTATTTATTATAATAAATAAAACAGAAAAGGCAAATGTGCTCGCTTACACAGAGAATTGTAGGTGCAAACACTTTAAACAAGTAAAAAGATCTTATAATAAAAAATGTTTGCAAGTGAGACATGTTAAGGGGGTTGATATCAAAGTTGAAGCACTTATAGCAGTTGAGGTGAAGTGCCAGAGACAGTTAAAATAGGTTCACATATCCTAAAATGTTAGTTGCTTGCATGGGAAATGGGGAGATGATGTTAAAGTTGAAGCACTTAAAGGGTGAAGTGTAGAAGACAAAAGCAGTTGAAATTATCTTAAGTGTAATTATGTTTTTATTTAAGCCCTGAAGGCAGTTGAATTGTCAGTTTGTATTTAAGTAATGAGCTGAAAGCTGTTTAAGCGCCAGAGATAGAAAGAAGTAGGATAGGATAGAAGTGTCAGCGGTGAGATCAATTGCCAAATATGAGAAGCCACTTAGGCCAAAATTGAATACTTCGCTTGGACATATACTCATCATGCACATACATACACACTCGCACATACAGAAAAAGTAAAAATGTCAGAATGATGCTGAAAGCAGTTGAAGTGTCAGTTGAAAAGTGATAAATTAAAGCTTTAATCATGTTTGAAAAGTTATCTTGAACATTTTCCAGCAAAAAAGTTGATTCTGTTTGCAATTTTGAAGCTACAGCAGCTGCTATTCTACTTGTATGAATTTTGTATATGTATATATAATTGAATGTTGGACCCCTGGAAAGAGAAATAGTCTGATCTTCCTCAAGACATCATAACTCTTCTCCACCAACAAGCCAGTCAGAGAATATCATTACCAGTAACTTTAGCTCTCCTGGTTGTTGTTTCTTAATTCAAACAGGGTGCCGTGGAATTTTATAACATGCTCAGTCAGATGGAATATGGCTACAGAAGCCACTTAGCTGCTTAGTAACAAGATAGCATAATGGCATAATGGCAGGTCTACCTCCACTACATAAAAAAGCAGCAAAAATGTGGGGGAAAAACACTAATTTGACAAATGTTCTATGCATCTGAAATTTCTGCTGCACAAGTGTTTTGTATCCCACTTATGGGCTGGATAAAATCTAGTTTAGAAAAGAAGTGTTTTTCAAAAACGCACCATTGTGCAGGACTTCAAATTAAGTTATGGAGTCATTTTATATGACAGATGGCAATTTCCTGTACAAGAGATGAAACATTGGATTATTATCTTCCATTATGACAATGTTCACAGCTCCACTGTTGAGTTTCTGCACTTACACAATTCATTCTGTGCGTGCATCTGTGTCAGCAGCTTCTACGTCAGAGAAAAGGCTGAGAGTTGTTGGCTTTGGACTCTCATTTGTGTAGGTTTTACATGGAGCATGCAGTGAATGTATGTAACCACATTTGACTGTCAAAGTGCTGCAGGGACTGAAAATGATATATATAGATATAGATATATATATATATATGAGCTCTAGTATTGCTATGTATAGTTCATAACTAAACCTACATCTCTTGCTAAGGAACACAAACAAACAATAGCCCTTTAATGTGAAAACTCTCTATATAACTCGCTATATAATGTCATCTTAAATTTGATAACTCCACTTCATGTGTTCAACACATAATGTTTAATATGACGCCTTATATATCCAGGTGTGAATGAAGAAATACTGTAACTGTTATATAAAAGGCTTTTCACAAACTACCTATGATGGAACTGCATCATTCATTCATATATATATTATGATATGTATGGTCAGTATTTGTCTTTTTTTATATTAATAATCTGATATTATTGTAATAGTTGTTTGATCTCTGTCTGAAAAACATTTTCTTTTCTGTGACCAGTTTTTTCCTCTTAAAGAGCACCTTAAAGGTTAGCTGGAATTACTCACTTACTTAAAGGCTGCGGCTGGAGTGATGATGGGTGTAAAGACGAGTCAACACATCACTCCTGTGGTTGCATCCTCACAGTTTTAATTAAATGACCAAGAAAAGTCAATCAGAAGTATTGATGCCAAGACCTCAAACTTATCAAATCTGCATTACATTTTAAGTCTTGTCAAGGTCACTATACCCATAGAGGCTTTTAATGAATGTATTTATCTATCTTCATGGCTTTAGCACTGTTTGTATTTTTTAAACCACAGTAAAATGTTTGCTCATGTCATAAGCTCATACAAATTTGAAAAACATCAAAATATACATGGAGAAGACCCAGACTGATCTCAACATAACAATAAAAACACAACAAAGACAGACTGTTAGTACAATAAATCATTAGTCACATGAACATTATCCGGCCCATCAAAGCTCCTCATGCAGCACATTAACTGCAGCTGGTTTGGAAAACACACCACAATGATCATCCACAGACGCACATGCTGTAGGAACAGATAAATACAACCTATAGTGCGGCACTTCTTTCCCTCCCGTGGATGTGCAGCTAGTGAAAACAAGATGAAAGAGAACATTTCTTAACATGTTAAAGCCATCAGACCATCACATTCATCACTGGGTCACAAACTACTTCCTCCTCTCTGGGGAGAAATTGATAACACATTGTCTGTTTGCTCAATGACTGCCTTTGATTACATAGTAAAACATCTTTTTTTACTGTATACATTAAATGTTCATCCACAATGTTTGCATTTAAAAGTAAAATCTGTAATTACTATATGGCTAGGCTTATTTGAAAACTGTTTTCCAACTGTGGCTCTCTTTACATAAAGCAAGATGTTATTTTCAAAATCCCCCCCAGACAAGTTTGTTTTAAATTACATCTACTCATACTTCATTTCAGAAGTTTAAAGATCCCCTCCAGACATGTTTTAAACCTAAAAATACTCTGCGTTCAATAACAATTCAATTCAAGTTCAATAACAAGTTATGTCTAATGTTTTAATTTCTACAAAACAGTTTGACTAACCACTTAAAATTACATCTCCCCTTTTCCCCCTCATTGAAAAATCCAGAATCAATGAATTGTCAAATATTAGATGACTCCTGCTTTACTCAAAATCCCTTTCCCAGTGTTGGTCCACTGGAGGTTTCAAGTTTCCACACCACACTTGTGGAAGTTGCATACTTGACTACTAAATTTGTGAGGTTACAAAATCCTACTAGTACATTCACAACTTAAACGGAGCTTTAAGTTGAGCACAGAAAAACTTTCCACCTTGAGCAGATGAAAGTGTCATACTCTGCACGTTCTGTACATCATTCTGCACAGTGAAGCTAGAACATCCAGGTAACAATAAGTAAAACAGATCTGAGTGGAGAGGGACATCAAGGTGTTACTCAGATAATGGACATTTTGATATAAAAGCTGTCAGTATGTATGTAACGAGTACCAGAGGTACTAAAGCAATACTCATTAAACCTAAATACATTAGTTTGTTTTGTTTGTCTGGGTTTAACATTTTGAAAAAAAAAAAATGTATGTCCCATCTTCAAAGTAAGTACCCAAAATGTACTTTTCTAAACATTTATTAAATTCCCATATATAAATGCACTGAAAAGCAATGGTAGTTTTCAAGTTTTCATATTCAGGTATGAGTCTCTGAACATTTATATAGTACTTATAATCTCAGCAGAGCATAGTATTTTAATAAACTAAACTTGGAGCAATAGCTCTAAAGGTCAATACTGTCATTTTAGCTGACGCTCCTTTACTTTGAGCCACAGCCTCTTGTCAAGGGTTTAGTCTCTGGCTCCATCTAGTGGCCACATGGTGAACTTCACAATGAATAAAACTTCAGTTGCCATTGATTGAAAAAGTGAACTTATTGGCATGTGGCGTTTATTTTTTTTATTATTCATCAATATTATAAATAAAAAGACAAACTGTTAGAAATTGCAGTGTAGGACACAGAAAGCAAGTTCACGAGAAATCAAAGTTTATACATCACATACACAGAACAAAGATCTAAACAGCACACAGGAAATCCACATTTGGAATTGCTTTTCATAAGAATGTAAATCATAAATTTTAACCCTAAATGCAATTTGCATTAAAGTGTCGCTGTCACACCAACTCTTTCCCAAATAACTACATCCACTACTTAGTGTAGCTACATTTTACAGTCCGGTTGCCACAATTTAAATAAAATAAAACAACTGTTTAGGAATGATCAACCTGAGATCAACTCAATTATGATTCAGAAAGAAAATGACAACCTGACTTATAACATAGCTAAACTACACCCTGTTTACAAAACTGTACTTTAAAAAGATCCGTTTCCCCCCCATCTCCATTTTTTTCCCCCCACTGTGCTCAAAACATTCTCAACATATACAGTACATGGAGGGAATGATAAAACTCATTCCTCCTTAAAAAGAGCTGAATGTCTGCTACAGGCCAAAGACACATCAAAGCCCAGGGAAGCCATATTGTCAATAAAGGCCTAAAAATACACAGGCGACTATGTTTTAGGCTCCTTTGTTTGTAGTTTTACTATCAAAAAAAATTTCAGAGAAGCTCCTGAAAGTTCAGATCTGGCTGCAGAGGTAACAAAAACGAACGCTAACCAAAACCTCTGACTGATTGCTTAACATCCAATGCTGTGAGATGCAGTTTCAGCACATTAAAATACATCATAATGAGGCACAAATCGAGCTGCCATGTCCTGACGAGAGGACTGGTGGCCACTGACAGACATCATAAAATGTAAAATTATGCAGTATAATCAAGGCCAAAAATGCTGACGATACAACATTTAATGTTGCTATGGAGTGCTGGTTTTATACTACGGAGATGTACTGATGAGGTCATATACCACAGTCTTAAAATTGTAAAGGACATAAAGCAGCAAATCCACAGAAGTTCCAGCATTTTTCTAACATCTTTGTGAATGTCATCGTAAATGGTCTTATTGTTGTAATGCACATTTGTACAAGAGTTAAGCGCAGTGAGGATTACATTGACAGCAGTAGTAATCAAAGCTGCATGTAGAGGCTATATTTACAGTGATGTAGGAATTCCCTTACAGCAACTCAACACTGTTCACAGATGCAGGCCAGCAACTGTAATTAATACCTAGAATAAAAAATAACACTTAAAAAAAGTCTGAACTCCACATATAAAAATTTAAACATTGAAAGTAATGCATCAGAACTGTATAAAATGACACTTGAAGCTGATTTGTCTGAAAATCTTCAAAACAAAAGAAGGCAGATTGACCCTTTCTGACAAAATGGGATCAAGTTTTTCAGGCCTTCTAAAAGCAGTCACTCACACCATTTTGCTCTTCTTTCCGTCACTTTATAGGTCTTTTTTATGTGCTCCGTTTTTTTCAAGTTATCCCAAGTCTCAGTGATATAATCCAAAAATCAATTATTTAATTTCTCCCCACTTTCGATTGTTCCAGTGCTTCCTTGACCTCCACAGGTCACCTGTCCATCACAGAGGATCACTGAGTAAAAAAAGTGCTGAAAATAGAAAGCTCGGTGAAACATGAAACTACAAAAAAGCACAAGTAATCCAGGTTTGGCTCATGAGGATAGTTTAGAGTAGCTCGGAGGTGAAAACTTGCGCTTCAGGTATTTGATTATGTAGAGAGGAAGACAGCTGACCAACGTGATGGCGGACACCTTCCACAGGAAAGGCCAAGTTGTGATGAACGACAAGTCTGGGAGAGCAAACAGAAGAAAGGATGTTTAGGTACACATGTCTTAGTATTGTGCTGTGATGAGTACGGGCAAGTAATGCAAGAGTCAACATCAAGGGATAAAAGCATAATGAACAGTTGCGATACAGCTTAGAAAGTCATAATCAGATGCTGGTCTTGATGGGTTGAATCCAATCACAACATGTTGGATTTATCTGTCACTGCACTGAAAACTAAAACCATGGAATGAATGATATGACACAAACAAGAGAAAGAAGGCCGATACTGCATACGACTCAAATGAAAAGGAAAAATGATGACACAGTCAAACATTATTGGAACATACAGAAACCACAAATACAGAGAGATGGATGAAGGAATGAGGAGATGAATTTACAGGCTGCACACCTACCAAGGAAAGCTCCAAAGGACACCCTGCCTATGCCTGTTGCCAACATACAGAAGCAAAAGAAATCCAGCAGAAATAAAGTGAGTGCAGTACAAAGGTTAGCAGTAGAGCTGCAACATTTTTTTTTCTCCAATTAGTTGTCAGATTTTAAATTAAATCGACAACGGTTTTGATAACTAGTTAATCTGAGTAAAAAAAGAAAAAATATTTTATGTTTTCTTTGCTCATCTATGACAGTAAACTGAATATATTTGGAATGTGGACAAAAGAAGACATTTGAGGAGGTCATCTTGGGGTTTGGGAAACATTTTTCACCATGTTCTGACATTTTATAAACCAAACAACTAATCGATTAATTGAGAAAATAATCGTCAGATTAAAGGACAATGACAATAATTGTAAGTTGCAGCTCTAGTTAGCAGTGAAGAGAGAAACAGAAAGGGACAGGGGGGGGGGGGGGGGAGCAATAAAAGCACAGAGCTGAGGTCTGAGCTACTGCACAACACTTGGGTGTCAGGTTACATCAAAGTCAACACAAAGCAGGCTCATTGAAGAAGAGCAGGGCCCCTTAAAGTGCTCAGCCCATTCAATACTGAACTTAATAAACCAGAAGTAAAGTTATTCTTCTACTGTGCTGAAAACCGACTGTTAATTGCAGTAAGCAAACATTAGAGAAAGTCAGCAACATGCTACATAAAAGCACAATTAGTTGATTAATCCATTTAGCCAATTGATGTAAAAATTAATTGGTAAATGCTTTAAAAATTTATAATTTCCATCATTTCTCAAGCAACAATGACAAACATTTGTGGGTTCCAGCTTTTTAAATGTGGTAGTTTGCTGCTTTGTCTTTGTCACTTCTGATGATAAACTGAACGTCTTGTGGTTTTGGATGAATTACTTGGACAAAACAAGCAATATGAATACTTCTAGTCCTGGGTTCTGGGAAATTATAATGAATATTTTCTGATATTTTACAGTTTTGTTTTAGATTTGGAATTATTTAGAAAATAATTGAGAGATCAACTGATCACAAAAAGATCCAAAAACTTCAGAATCAGAAATATTTATGAGAAAAGTTACATGTGACAGTCCTTTTGTAGGTTGCAGTTTAATCAAGCTTGAAACTATTCAAACATATTTCATAAATGCATTTCTAAATCAAAAAAGCTTTTTAAAAATATAATTTCAATATAGAAGAACTAGAATCCTCTGCGGGGGGGTTAATACCTACCGAAATACTCGTTGAGGAAGGCGAGTGAGGCCAGGTAGCAGCCCAGGCTGAAGAACTCAGCCACCACCATGAGCCAGTGCCAGGTACGAATAGTCAACGCCACCATCAGCAGTTCGGTCAGGATGAGCGCTGTGAAGGAGATGGCGACCACGTGCACAAACTCCGACTCAAACAGCACCAGAGCGCCGTACATGAGGATGCCACCTGGTGGCGCCGAAGGAAACAAATTGACCACATGACATTACCAGACCAACTTAGTTTACTTGCTTGAAGAAGTGGAAAAGGCTAAACTAGAATCAATGTTGTGTGTTGTGTTTGAGTAAGTTTTCTTAAATTTTAGCATTCTTCCTCAGGTCTGCCAGAGAAAGTACAAACAGTTGACTGGGACATTGAGGTAAGGATTAATGTGTCTGGAGATAACGACTGATTCAATAAGATTATTTATTAGGGTAAAAGATGGACAATGTGCTCCAGTGTGTGTCACTTTGGTTAACATCTTTAAGCGTCCAGACACTCAGTCATCTTTGGGCGCCTACCTTATCTTGATAGCCTTTCATTTAATCATAACAATACACAAATTGAGGTTAATAGCGTATAACTGATCACATAATTGCTTTTTCATAAACTCTTTATACAGTGCATTCCAGCGAGTTAAACTCTGTAATAAATTAAGTGAGATTGGTCCCTAATATTTTCCTCCTCTGCAGTCATTCTCTCATATCGTCTTCATGTTTCTTTTCTTTTTTTCTTCCTACCACAGACCTGGTATTGGCCTTTAATTAAAAACCTCGAGCTGTCAGGAAGTCACGCTCGAGCAGAAACATAGATCTTTCTCACACGCTGCATGGCTTAGCGATTACAGAAATATCGATTTACTGCACAGGAAAAAAGCCTGCATGTAAAAGCGGATGGCGGTTGGAAACCTAAGATACTGAGAAACTGACAGAGTTTGAAGGGGCCCAAGGACCCTGGTATTGGGCACAGAAGAAATTATGAAATGGTGGATGAAGACTTGCTTCGACAGTCTGCAATTCCAGACTGGTCGTTCTTTACGGACACAGACATGTTTAAAAACATATGTTGTTTTCATGAAGCTAATGTGTTCATCTGCCAGATAAAATGACTGATGGTCAAATATAACTTTTGAGTCCGTGCACCTTACCTTGATACACGCTGATTAAAACCCAAATAAGGAAAGTCTTGAAAGATAATGAACGCCCCTGAAAGAGAGAAAACGCCATGAGTGCAACATACTGTCGATCACACGGTAAGCTCAACTACATGTTGTGGATAAAGAGAATTCATTTTGTCAAGTACACATATTTCAAAAAAGGTCATACCTTAGTGAGATCTTTATAAAGCTCAGGGTATAGAAGAGCCATCTCTGGCTTCACATCTTGATCCAGAACCAAGGAGAACACAGGAAACATGGTGTACATGGTGGCGTACCTGCACAGAATAAAGCAGTGAGCAAAACATCATCTGTGCTGTGTTATTGTGAGGCTGTTAGATTTTATTAGCTTTTTATATCTCAGTTGTCCAAAGATTAAAGTATGTAATTAATAACTTTGGGATGCTAACAGGCAACTAAAAGATTGTCAGTATAGCCAGCAAGTTAGCTATACTGGATAAACTGGGTGTATCTGGCAGGTGGTGGATAAAATTAAAACAATAATTCCTTTTATCCCCTCCATAAAATTAAGTCATAACCAAGACGGTTTGTGGACATAAAAAAAAAAAAAAAGGTACATACCCAACCATGAGGAAACCCTGGTACAAGGGGACAGAGGCAAAGAAAAATACAGAGGAGAAGACAGCCTGAGGATAGAAAACAAAAATTGTGTCATGAAGTTGCTTAGTTGGGAACCTTACTGTCCACAATGTGGAAAACTGTTTATTAATTATTACTGTACCTGCATTGCAGAGATGATCATGCCTCTGTGCATGACGAACTGACCTAACGCTGCAGAACGCTTGTAGCTGTTCCTGCCATGAACCATAAGCAGACGTCCAATGTGCTTAAACTGGGTGATGGAGAAGTCTGCGGCCAGAGACGCCTGCTTCCCTTCCTGTTTGCACACAAAGTATAAAGATGTAATGTTACTGCTGGGTTGTAAAGCAATACCATTTAAGTACCACCTGCTTCTAAAAAAAAAAATAAAAAAGGCAGATACAGTACGTTTCACTTGGGTTTCAAAAGGAGACACGGACAATGTTACTTCGCCTGTTGTTATAAGATATGTCTTTGTGATGTTAACCGTTGTTCCAGTGCTCCTAAAAGTTCTTTACACTTTAGATGTGTGGCCTTCAGGTAAAGATACCACCCCTGAAAAAAACGCTTAATATGTTTATTCAATATTATTATTACCTTTCCTTCAATTCCAATACCACAGTCTGCAGCCTGGATCATACTGACATCATTTCCTCCATCACCTGTCACATAACGGGAAAAACACAAATTAAGAAAAATCTATGCATTAGGTTATAAAAGTAACAGACTTTGCTGGGTGCTTCTCTTAGAGAGCTTTGACTGCCACCTTGTGGATATAAGAAGTAATGTATATTTGCTCTGGTTTCTGTGTGTGCTCGCTACAGTAATACATGTCTTCCTTGCTTAAAAGGTCAGTGCAGTTAAATAGCAGAGACATCTGGCCAATAGAGGGTGATAGGGCACTGCCCTCCTCCAAAATTTTTTAAATAAATTAAATTTATTATCATCATCATTAGAATGTTTTTTTTATAATTATGCAAATGTTCCAGACAGTTTCCTGCCTGTGAATGTCATAGACCAGTCAGTCAGGTTGTGTTTCATGGAGTAACAAAACACAGTCTGGTTGAAAATCTGATAGACTTTCATGTTAGGGGAAAAAGTCACCCGCCACCACAGTTGAATAGTGAACGGAGATAAGTCACTTCATCAGTATCAACCAATTCATCTTCTCAATCTGGACTGGACATTTCAATCTGTCCAATGGATTGTTTTACACATTGTCTAACACTTTCCTCCCTAAGGAACTGAGCTGAATGTTCACAGACATTTTTCCCCCCCTGACAGAATTTCCCAGGCTGTCTATGGACCGAAGCCAACAACCGTCCAGTCTCGCAATGCTGCTGCCGCGTTGTCTGTCAACACTCACCGATGGCACAGGTTCTGTTGGCTGTGTGCTGCTGTAGCAGTGTGACGATCTGGGCCTTCTGAGTCGGGGAGCAGCGACAGCAGACCACCGCTGGACACTGACATGCCAGCTCTACAAATTCATGCTCATAATACCGCAAACACACCTGCAACACAATAGAGCGGTCTATCGGGATCAAAACCTCTCACCACAAAAACGGCTTCTTCCCTTCTGCAGCTAGCCTCATTAACAAAGCCTGGGTCCCCCCCTGATACCCCCCTTCCCTCTCAAACACTGTATATCTTTGCACATGTAAATATTATTTCATTTCATGTTAATTGTTATTATTTTATATTTTGTCAATTTATACATTTATACCGTCTGTCTATTCCATATTTATATATTTCTACATTTATTTATGTCAACTGTATGTCTGTCTATGTGGTGATTTGTTTTCCTCTCCAAATGTTCATGGAACTTCACCGTATTCATTTTGGCTGAGAAGTACTTTATAATCTCTCATCGCCTGTTTGGCTGCATCCTCAGCATCATCTGCTGTGCAAGGAAATGTCACTGTGTACTGCACTGTGTTGTAGTACCTCTAAGGAGTCTCCAGAGATGACCAGAGCACAGTCATGTTTCCTTCTGAAGGCGTTGAGTTCCAGATGGGCCTCTCCTCTGTTTGAGACCTGATCGAGAGCCACATAATACAATTAGCTGTGAGGATTTTATGGCTTTTTTTATCTCACATTAAATATGCGCTTTAGGATTACATTAAAGCACTGGGAAAGAGGGTAAGTAAACAGCATACCGGTTTGAAGACATGGATGTCTTGGTTTCTCGAGACCAAATGGGAACTTTTGGCAATGCATGTAGCTGTCTCAAGCTTGTCCCCTGTCAGCATCCAGATCTATGTAAAGAAAAAAAAAAAAAAGAACATACAGGATATAAGATGTGGCATTTAAAGGCAAAGAAACTGAGTGAAATTCACTTTCAGGGTAATTTGTCATCTATTCAGTTGCTTTTACTGATGAATTAAGACAATTGGGCATGTTTCTTCTTAATGGTGTCTGGTTAAATGGATATACTTTACTATTAATTACCAGAGGGAGATTTTCATTCTTTTTGTGTTTCTGATAACATTTCTAAATCAATGCTAAGGTGTGTGGGATTCATTTCTCTCCAACAGATCAGGCTTATAGTGGAAAACTTTTTGGCCAGCGACAGAATTTACCAGCAGACTGGTGGCCGGTGTTTAATTTCCTTGCAAACCTTGATGCCAGCGTTCCTGAGCAGCTCCAGGGTGGGCCTGACGTCTGCTTGTAGCTGGTCTTCCACTCCAGTTAGACACAGAAGCTCCATCTCCCTCTCTAGGCTCTCTACCACTGCTGCAACCTTCAGGGCTCGGTCATGGATACTCAGCTTTGCCTGGTTGTAGCGGTTCTGCACATACAGGGAAGTGGACAGAGGAGAAAATATGGGGACAAAATTGTGGGGTAAAACAGCTGCAAAGGACCAGGCAGTTGAGAAATAAATGTGTCAAAGTCAGCAGAAATAAAAAGAGGGAATGGTGAACAGTGTTGCTGAATGTTGCTCAATGTTTTATATCTGAAGGGAGAAAACAAGCACATAATAATCAGGTTTGAGTTTTATTTTTATTATTACGACAACCAAGATCCAAGAGGAAATAGTCTAATGTTGCCATTATATTCATACTGTATAATACTAACCTCTCATTCCATATCAATAAAACATGAGATCCATTGAAATACAGGACATGCTTGTATGGAGGGCAGGATAAAAGAAGCATGTACCACACATTTTGTAGTGTTCATCCATACCTCAAAGTCCTGATACTGCTCCTCAGACAGAGACTTCTTGGCCACCACCAGCGTCCTCAGGCCTTCTCTGGCCATGTTCCCACACTGACAGAGAGGAGAGGATGATGTTGGTAAACACAGGTACACAGAGTTTTTTTTTTAAACTTACATTTCACATATCAAGTAGTTGTCTGAAGCTTTATTTCGCTGCTGAATTGGAAGGTTTTGGTTATTTAAAATAAATGGTTGTGGATGTTTAATTACGTCTTTTCCCCAAGATGAATAAATATCAAATACAGGGCAGATCATCTGTTCTATTAAGAACAGGAGCTGTATTAAGCACACCATGTACAGTGCTGTCATCAATAGCAGCATATTGTTACCAACACCAAAGAAATCAATAGTGAATAACATAGCCTCTGGTGAAATTCAGAGGACACAGTAAAACAAAGGGATGGATAGCGGTTTATTTTTGATATGAAACACCGATGGAGTGAATCTGTTCTGTTGATTGGTTATTGACAAGCAGAGTAACTGCAGCGGCAGCTGATTTGACAGTGGGATATTACAGCCAACAGGACATTGTTAGAATATGACATACTGTAATTACTTCAACTTTAAGTAGGTCACTAATTAAATCAAACACAGCCCCCAGTGCTAAATGACTCAATAATGCCAATATAATTATGAACATATGCACACAAGACCTTCGACCACCAAACCGCTATAGACACGGCCCGCTGATCTCTCAAATGTCCTCAATAAGAGGGTACTGGACTACAAAATTATCCATAAGCATATGTTTATTCAACATGAGATTACATGCTTGTCATTTTGCTAATGTCCTCATCCAGAGTGGCTCATTTTCAGTGAACAGATAAAGGTTTATGATCTTGCTAAAACACACTTTAAGATTAGACATGGCTGCTGACGGACTTGCTGCTGGGTCCAACCAGCCAATTAAGCTTAACAAGAGACAAAAAAATGTTTTCACAAAAATAACAAAAAGGTATTGCGTTTGCTGAGGTGTTCCTGAAGCTATTTTCTTTCTTTCCAGCTACTAGAAGTTCCTAATTTTCTTAGTATGAACACTGATTGTTCTGAGTATACTTTTTATTTTTCAAATATTCTTCCCGGATTCCTGTCATATTGTTTAGTATTAAATTACAATAAACCGAGTCAGGCACGCTAACCCCAGACTTGTAATTCAGAATTGAGATATCAGGAATTTCTCACATTGACTATATCTTGATGAAAAGAGTAACAGGAGTATCAACAGACCTTTGGCAAAAAGGCTGCAAAGCCACCACTGCTGGAAGTTACATCTACATAAAATCCAAAATAATAGTACCATCCAATCAGGTAATTTACATAGTGCTATTTAGTGCGTTTCTATCCGTTTCACTTTTATAAGAAACTGCTCCACAAATTTGACACCACGAAAGTTGTTAACTTAAAGGTGTGGAAATAATCAGATGAGCATTGAGAATAACCAATGTGTAAAGACTTCCAAGTCAGAATTATAATAAAGAAGTTTTCCTGTACTTCTCCCCTAGAGTCTCTTACCTCTTCTTCCAACCAGTCGTTATACTGGACGATGCTCGCCATGGCAACATCAGCACCCTTCATGTAGAAAGTAATGTCTCCTGTTGATTCCTCCTAAATCAAATTACAAATCTCAATTAGTACACTTCCTGTGTATAAGTGCAGAAAACTCTCAACAGAACATTATATATTTCTACGATAATCATCATGCAGCATGTAAACTTCACCAGCCAGGTTCCATGCAGTTCAAAAGATACAAGAGGGCACAAAGCATCAAGGTGATAGTGGGTTTCACACCAAAAGAACTACAATATGTAAGTCTGGTTTTATGATTGCACATGAATCAGCAACGAAAACACCACACAGGAAGGAGCATCCACACATCATATTGTTATATACAAGTTCCACACCCGGACGATGATGCCCATCCTTTTGCTCTCAGAGGTGAAGGGGAAGATCTGCAGGATGTAGAAGGAGAGAATCTGTCCAGAAGGAGTCTTCAGCTGCAGGGAGGTCAGGTCTCTGTTCACCAGGGTGAGGCCGACACTCTCTGTCCATCGCACCAGCTCCACCTGAGGAAAACATAAAAATTAAAACTGCTCACAGAAGTGTAGAAGATAACAAACTTTGACATTTTGAGCCCTACACAACGAAACATATGCTCCAACTTCAATACATAGCAGGGTGACAAATCTAGCCAATTTTACACTACCTAGATTGATGAGGTACATGTAACTTAAGGTCCCAGTGAAACTTCAAACACCTGACTCCTTCAACACAAGGGTATAATGCACTGAATCCATTTTTGCAGTTTTATGCATTTACGTCATTACTTAATATTGAAAAAGCAAACAAGAAATGTTCGAGGATTTAAATAAATACATTTATGGATAACAAGTGACAATTTATATATATATTCATAATTTAAGGATCATCACTCTTTCCCAAATATAAAAACAGGTTAACAAGGAAATTGACTTTATGTAGAAAAGAAAATCCACAACAAATGCAGTCCATGAGCTGATTGAGTCCAATTCCACTTGCAGTACAAAGACAAGGCATGAGAGAGTTACGGTATCTCCAGAGCTGCCGCTGAGCTCTTCGCATTCAGCTCCAGATAAGCGTTTTTCTGTTTCTCTTTCCTCTTTTTCTCCTCAGCAGGAACTGCGGTCCCCGAGTGAGCGCTCAGCTGCACACGACTCAATTCTCAATGGGTTCATTTTCAATTTGCTCACTCAAAGGTTGTTATTATACTCTGACCTACAAATTGGAACTTCCTGTTAATACTCCATCATTTCTCCTGCTCCCCCTTTGAGCTCCGTAAAAAGGCCTGCCTATATTTACTTAACACACATCTGTGTGTCATTATCCTGCTGTGTGTGTGTGTGTATTTAGCTACACACTCAAATGGACACATACACCCGTGTGCTGAAGATCCGAAATCTATTTTATCGGTTCTACAGAGACTATTTAAAGCTTTGTCAACTTCAATACAAACTGCACGTGAACCATGTACTACACCAGTAATAGAAAAGACCACTTTATGACAATGGCAAACTGGAATAAACAACCAGATCACAATCATTTCGGCTGTGGTCACAATGTTCTTGTGATCATGTAAATCTCAATGGTAGCACTGCCTTTAAAATTAACAGCAGCTAAAGCATGTCATGATTAAAATGGACCCCTAACAGGTAAATTCTTCAAGAATAGTACATTCAAGAACTGATTTTAGACTATTTCTACTCGACTGAAGATCAGAGCTCAAAAGTAACAGCATTTTTGGATATATATAAACCACTTTGTTCTCCCTGTCCTTGCCGGTAACTACTTGTGCTTTGTAAATACATTTGGGAAAAAGAATCTTCTTGCTACGCAAGAGTTAAAACTGATGTACGCTACTATAAACAGCAAGACAAATAGTGTGTGATAAAAAAAGTTCTAAACCTATAAATATCACAAATAACGTCCATGATAATACTTAAATAGTCTAAACCTAACAAAGAGAAGAGAAGCGTCCCAGTATTTAGAAAGAAGAACTGTGTACAAAATACAGTACTCTCAACAGTGGAAAAAACAAATGTACCTATTCTTTGTAGATGAGTATTTAGATCTATATTAGATTAACAGGAGAACGAAGCCAAAAACAACATCAGAAGGAAGAAAGCGAGACAACAGGAGCATACAGGACAGACTGGCATGGTACTTTAGAAAATAAGTGCAGAAAATCACCTTTTAATATCAATACTGATATAATATTATAGTTCATTGTGGAATACTGTTTTTTTTTTATGTTGTTTTACCCATTTTAGTTCATGAGTACTTATTGCCTCTGTTCTGTAATTAGTGCTGGTTAATTTAAATGGAAGCACTTTAATTTAATGCTTTTAGAGACAAATAAAAAGAACCTTGAATCGTTTTTAGGTTTTACCTTATTGCTACAGACAAAAATGACTTATTTGCCACAACTGACAAGCTCTAGTTAAATGTATAGGAGGACATTATTCCTTCTAGTGTGTGCATGTATATTACTATATGTGATTATATCTGTTAACATTTTTGTCATCAATCTTTTATTATTGAAATATAGAGTCTAATTGCACCAATCCATTATTGGAAATGAGAAAGCACCTGCTTCCCCGGACATGGCAGTCATTAAAAGCTACAGTGAAATGCTCCTGTCTGATATTACAAGGGTCAAAGGTTACAGGAGGACTTTGTTCACAGCATGGCTGACCAGCAGGTCATCTGACCCGTGTTCTGACCTCGGCAGTACGCCCACTTCATCTCCTTAATGACAGCTCATTACATTAGAGAGGCTGAGCAGAGAGCCAGGGCCAAACAAACTATCGCTAACAGAGGTACGGTGGCCAAGTTCTGACGCTGCAGTCAATGAGAGTGAAGAGACGAGGAGAGAGAGGGTGGAAATGAAAGAACAGACAAAGAACAAATTATATAGTTTAAAGGAAGGGAGAGCTCCACCAACAATCACAGACCTCCACCTCTCATCGTCTCTAAGAGAAAATTAAATATTGATCAATCCAAGCAATGTGAGAAAACGGAGAGAGGGGAGATAGAGCAGAGTGAACAGGAATATAAATAAATATATACATCAAACTCAGGGGGGAGGACACAAAATGGAAAACTGAGATTTATCTTTCACCACCTTTTTATCTTCATTTTGAGTGCTAGACTTGGCTGGGCGTTCAACACAAAGTACGCAAGTCTCACAAAAGGTTTTACGAAGACTCACACGTCATGGGTGATAAACATGCCAACTGTCTTGCTGGGTGGATGGGAAGATTTACTAATCTTCAATATAACTTCAGACATCTCTAAACAAATACTGACTTTTCCAGATCAAAATATGTTTTCCTGTGTTCCCAGTATTCAATCAACATTTCCCTTGGACTTCTCTATTGATAAATTCTGTATTATGATTAGAAAGGGCTACTTATAATAGGCTTAGCAGCGCCATCAGTGATAAAAGCTCCAGCTCCTGGGTTACAGAAAAATGGCCAGAGGAAAGGAAGCTATAGGGATGCCTTTGAGGATTGTTTTTGTGCTGCATTCTTCCTTCATTGGGAGCAGTAAATTCTTGGGAAGCAAATACAGACAATTAAATAGCTTAACCTCTACAAGAAGTTCATGACCTCTGACATTCTGTTCATGAAATGTCAATTATGAAAAACCAGGGATATTTAGGATCACCAATAAAACATTAAGACAGAGAGGAAACTGTAGACAGAGGCACACAGGGTTTTCTCCTGATTATCTCCCCTTGTTTATTCTTGTCCGCTGGGCAAAAGTGTATAATTCTGTATTTAATCTGGATAAGAGACACTTTAAATGACATGTACAAATGGGGCCTAAGAATGCAAAGCCATTTATCCACTTTTGTTACCTCCATATGGGTTCTGCTTGTTCGTGGTTTGTCTGAAAAATAGCATTAAACATATAGAAAACATAGCAAAAAAAGAAATACTAGATCTAAATGAACAGCAAAGTCTCAGCAACCGATTCTTGTGTACAGCATATTTACAGATGTAAACACAGCAACATGGATATTTCATCAGAAGTGTTAAAACACAGGTGAAGCATGTAGTGTGGGTTTCAGGGCTTTGCTCTGTGGTACTTGACCCATTAAACTCATTGGACACATTCACCCTTCTAAATACCAGCTGCACGTATAACTATAGTCTTATCTTTAGCAGGAACATGTGAAACACTTTCAATTATTTGTGACCCTCTCTATGTTTAAACCAATCAGTCCATTTTTCTTTTTACTTCTGAAGCTGGAAGTGCTAAAACTTTTCAGTGCGTCCCATATTTACCTCATCAGGACTGGAGGCCTGGTAGGTGCGGTTGTCATCACTGAAGTCCTGGTCAGCTTCAGCAGACTCCGTCTCTCCATTTACGCCTGCATGAGACTCATAGACGGGCGTGACATTGTGACACAAGGCGATGGCCTTTACAGCCTCGTGGATGCGACTGCTGACACTCTTACGGACTTTGGGGCCTGACGTCTGGGTTTTCCGTGATGGAGTGTTGCCACTGGTGTTACCATTGGAAGGCTGGGAGGGTACCTGACATCACAATAAATAATGTGAGCCACGGAGTCAATACATTGTCTGTCACTTTTCAAACTTTGTGGTTGACCTCTGATTGCCCAAATAGGATGCAATATTTTAATCATTATTTGGAGGGAAAGTTTTACCATGCCATCATAGCTAAATTAAGTGGGTTGGTACCAAAAATCTGCACCAAATTATTTCAATGTTGTTTTATTGGTCAATTCCTACAAAAGGGTATCTAGAGAAACCGCTACAAACCAAACTAGAAAAAAAGCTGCCTAATGATTACATATGATTGACAATTAATAAACAGTTGAAAAATTGCACATGAAATATATTATATAATCTATTCAGAGCTACACAACATATTTCACATGTTACAGCTTCGCAGTCATTTCCTAACTATAGGATCCCTGCACATGGTTGACACCTAGATCTAATCCTACACTTGCAGCCAATTCACTCCGACGGCCCTTTTCAGGCTAAATGACAGCGACGGGAAGTGTTGTATCACAATCTTTATCGTGTCATATCTGGTTCGAGGGTCTTCAGTGTGTCCCCACTGTTTTGACATCAACTATCAGTATAACTGTGTGGTGACTAGCGCGCAGGCACACAGCCCACTGTGCCAGCTGCGTTTGACAGGGACGATGCGCTCTACTGAAGCATTTGATTTTGGCTTATTATTAACCTTCAATCCTGCCAGGCAGAGAAAGAGGGGCGATTGGGGAGTACAGTAAGGACGCCAGATGACAACCTTCATCAAGAATGACTGAAAGATCAATAGAGAGATCATTAAGTTACGTTGTTATGTTGTCTAGCATATAAAATTTCTCTTTGTTTCTTTGTCTTATAGAGCTGAAAATTATTTCTATTTAGTCTGTTCTAAAAACAAAGCAATCAGAATTCATTTACTCTGGGAAGTATTTATCAGTATTAAAAAAAAATAGAGCAAACAGTAAATCTAATGAAAATGTGTAGTTACTGCCCTAATCTGGAGGGAATAATGTTAATAATAATGCTAAAAACAAAAATAGCATCCTGTAATTATGTCACTGACAGTAAAGAAACAACGTAGTAAAAATCAACTTGACGGATGCATTGCTGCTCTGCCTTGCTTCGGCTGTGCAGCTCTAAAAAGACTAGTCATTTTTCATTAGCTGAGATTACACATAAGGGTGTGAGGCAGATGGTTTCACTGTCGACCAGCTGTTTGGAGCTGGCTGAGAATGAACAATATCATTCTGTCAAGACTGCAGCCAGCTTTGAGCCACCCAGTGAGGAAAACACTTGCTTACAGTATAAGGAGTCGCTCAGGGACACTCCATGATGAATGAACAATATGGGCTTCTTTCCTGGAAAACTTACCCTTAGCTAAATATAAAAATTGATTAAACTGGTCCACAGGGAGAAGCAAGAATAAGCAAGACAAACATGGAGTGAAATATAGTACATATACACATCTATTTCACGTATCATACTGGATCACATAACATTTATATAATTTTATAGAAATTAATAAATTTGTATTGCTAAAGGGTTCAAAAAGAGAAAGCTGAGACACTCCCAAATCAGTGTTGAAACTCTATGCTACAACTTTCTGAATGTGGATGTCTTTATGGACAGAGTCTTAACTGAAAAATTCAAAGAGAAAAAATTATGAAATAATGAAAGTGATTACAGCATTGTCCTCCTATATGATATTCAAAATAAAGACGCTCAGTGGTTAGCAGGACTGTGTTAAATGTTTTTAATGTGACTAACCTGCCTGTAGCTGTAACGTGGCAGAGAGGCGTTTGTTATTTAGTCTACACTCATTGACATACATGGGGTGGACAAAATATAAAGAGACATCTCTCACCATAGCGCAATACAATTCAAGACAGCAAACAGTTTCAACAAGGTAGGATTTATTGCAGGATTGTTTTTTGACTGCATTAGTTTTAGCTAGGTGTAGCTAATAAACTGGCAACTGAGTCTTTATACTTTATTAAAAAGACGCAGCTAAATAAAAAAGTCCCAGCTTCTCAGATGTGAGCATTTACTGCTTTCCTCTGTATCATTGTAAACTAAATATCTTTTGGGTTTTGGACCATTAGTCAAGACAAAACAAGACATTTGGAGATGGCACCATGGAATTTGGGAAACTACAACAGACATTTATACACTATTTAGAATTTTATTTAAAAAAAAGGATTCATTGAGGAAATAATGAAGTTTTAGATATAGCTCTATTGGACAGCGATAAATCTTACCTGTGCATATGACTGGATTATGTGACTCTGTATCTCATCCATGGTGTCAGTGCCATAGGATACTGTTCCCAGGTGCAGCCGCTTGAAAATCATTTCGTTCTGTGTCAGAGTGCCTGCAGTTCAGACCAGTTTAGATGTTACAAATTAAGAAATCATAAAAATAAAAAAAAAAACTACATCACCTATACACTTATCCTTGATTACTGCTTGTCACATGAT
This sequence comes from Micropterus salmoides, assembly GCF_014851395.1. Classification (NCBI taxonomy): domain Eukaryota; kingdom Metazoa; phylum Chordata; class Actinopteri; order Centrarchiformes; family Centrarchidae; genus Micropterus; species Micropterus salmoides. The sequence goes on from NW_024040817.1 coordinate 10,721,364, forward strand.
TTACATTTACTCATTTAGCTCACGCTTTTATCCAAAGCGACTTACAATTGTTATACATGTCAGAGGTCGCTAGCCTCTGGAGCAACCAGGGGTTAAGTGTCTTGCTCAGGGAAACATTGGAAATGTCACAGTGGGAATTGAATCCCAGGTCTCCCACACCAAAGACACGTCTCATTTCTTGTTTCTGTACGGCAATTTCTTGTTACTGATCATCTGACATTTACAAAATGTACCTGCAATAAGCTAATATTTTCCAATATATTACTCTGGGTGATTCACCTGTCTCGCTCTAATCAAAAGCTGTACACACACACTGTATGTACAATATATAGTCAGTCTGTCATACAGGCTAGAAAAATTCTGACACAACAACATTTGGATTCCTAATTCATTGACATTTTAAAGAGGTCATATTATGCTTTTTCCCTCTCCTTTATCGAGTTACATATCATTTTTGTGCACGTAATAGGTTTGCAAAGTGAAAAAGCCCAAAGGGAGTTCCCATCTCCAACAGAAAACACTGCTCTGAACTCCAGTTTTTTCTTCCGCTTCCATGTGACGTCACAAGAAAACACATATCATCATAATACTCGCCTAGGTGTCTTTATCATCGCTAAACTTCATAGTAAAACATATTCAAAGATATTCAAAACACCCACAAACATAAAGCACATCATTTGTCCTCAGATGGGTGCCTACTATGCATCATGGGACCTGCAGAGTGGTGCGAATGCCTTCTCATTGACCTGATCTCATTACCAATATGGACTGCATGTCCTCTCTAACAAACAGACAAGACACAACATTGCATACAAAAAGACTGAGTGAATGGTCAGACACTAAAAGAAAAAACAAAAACAAATGAAAACGAGGGCAATGGCCTTGTTTAATGGATGTCTGTTGCCAGAATGTGTGCTGATAGAGCATAAAGCTGATTAGAGGGCATCTAAATTCCAAAAACATTAGGGCCACAGGGTTAACCAATTCTATTGGATTGATTGTTTGTTCTTCTTTCCGTGTGCTTTAACTATCAACCTGGATAAATAGGCTCTACAGCTAATCTATTCCTACCTAGATCAGCGGGGTAAGACAAAGAAGCATGTTTGGACCACAGCAGAAGTTTATCACTCTGACACATTGTCTAGCATTAGAAAACAGCAGCTATTTGTTACTAGAGAATCGGGCCATGATGGTGAAATGAGAGCTGAAGTAGGCCTAAATAACCCCTGGAAATTCAGAAGATGTGTTTGTCCTCAGTTCTTTTCTTTAACTCACAATAATGACAGTTTAAATCAGATTGGATTTGAAGCTTGCTATTAAACTAAGATGAAGTGGCTTAATTTCCATATAAAATAATGATTTATCAATTTATTAAGTCTTGTTTTTTTCCCCCCAATGATGAGCAACTGACTCTCAGCCTGGTCTTACAGGAAATATTATCACCTAAAGTTTACAAGCAAGTTGTGGTGATTTCTTGTTCATTTAATTGGGGATTTGACATTATTTAGTTTTATCATGTGCATCATTTTAATAACATTAGGTTCCTGTGATGTCAAACACAGATCCACCGAAATCAAGTAAAATGTGTATAACTTATACTTCCATGAAAAACAGCTGTCCTTCTGAATTGAATTACTATTTAGCTTTCAGTACCATAAATCTATTGTGTAATCTTTCTTCAGTATGTTTGGACACCTACCCGTCTTGTCCGTCAGCAGGTAGACTAGCCGGCCCAGTTCTTCTGGGATGGTGCTGGTTCTCACAACAGTTCCCGGGATATTTTCGTCTTTCATGATCATCCAGCCATAGGCTGACTTCCCCATATCCAGGTTTACACGCAGACTACACATGGGAAAAACAAAGCTGTAATCTATCACAGAAAATGGAACAATAATATAGCAGTAAAAGTCTGATATGTTCTAAAAACTGTCTTTGTACATTGTAAAGAGCTGAAAAGAAGCAGATGTGGAGCTTAGGTTTGAAGATTTTCTAATTTAATTTATGTATTTTACCCCCCATTTTGAAACCAAATGTAATGGTTTAAAATATGTCACTGTAAATCCATGGTTATTTGGTTGTGGTCACAAAATAACAACAGCATGAATGAAGAGAAGTACCTGATGGGAATAATGTAAGAAAAAAGCACGACAAATCGAAAAAGGTTGCGGAACCAAGGACCCACAAACCCCTGCAGCGCTACCATGACAACAGACAGAACCACCTGGGCCAGGAACAGGGCTTTGGTGAGGCGGTTCAGCTCTAGGTCCAGAAGGCCAACCTATGGGGACAAGAGGTCAGAGGTCAAAACAGCAGGTATTACAGCATTACTTTAATACTTATATAATGTGACGGGTGTGTGTATTAGATTTGATCCATTCTGCTTGAGGACAGTTATGTTTTCCTTTAGCGGGAATCACACAATTTGTGAACTAGCAATATTAAGTCCAGACTGTAGAGTAATCATCTTATTCCTTTTCTGACAACTTCTACTAGAGAACACTCTTTGTAACTTTCCCCATCTGCTCCTAAAGCCTTACAATATGCTACACAGGGAGAAAAAAAAACAAAGCCAATGAAAGACATTCTTGGGTGCAGGCTTTTATCATGCAAACTGTGTGTACAACATAAATAAGTTTATGGGTGGCACTACTTTGTGGTAAATTATAAGCTGCATTATTGTCATGCTGAAGTATTGTCCTTGAATGCAACAGAAGGTCAAAAGGCTTCAAAAATAAATAAAGTTCCCATATTGAGATGGCTCTTTGAAAAAAAAGACAAAAAAAGGGGTCAGAGTTGTCTTTTATTTTTCGAGTGTATCTCCCAGCCAATGGAGCATGTGGGAAAAAGATGTCAAATAAAGAAGTGCCCTTCCCCTTTCTGGCAGCGCTCACAGCAAAGCCTTGTACACAGAGGGCTTTCTTCTGACGCACCACGCTTACAAAAACAGCAGAACATAACATTTCTCGTCCCACAAATAAAGGAACTGCTCTGAAAAGGAGGGGAGGGGGCAAGCACATATAAAAAGCAGCAAAATTCCTCCACTGCCTAAACCCCCACCAAGCCCATTCCCCTGAGGACTGGGAGAGCTGGGAGACTAGTGTGACTGATTTATCAGTTGCTCTTAAACTCCCAGTAGCAGAGTGCGGAGAAGGGAAGAGTAAGGGGAGCGAGCGGGTGGGTACCTCCCCACCCAACTGCCTCACTACATGGTTGAGCTATTGAGAAAAATAGGGGGTTTGGGTGGATTAAAATGAAGAAAAATTAAGACAGACAGCACAGTGCATGCCTGAAAAGCAAAGGATCCCCTTCTGCTTGAACAATGGCTAGTCTAAATTTTCCAAGCCTTGCCGGGGATCAGATGAAGTCATTATTCATTCAGTCAAGGGGGGAAAAAGGACTCAATTACCTCAACCTAAAGATGCTATCAATGAATAAAAAAAGTGCATATTTTACTCCATTCATCTCCAAGCCACTAAAAGTGAAAGGAATGATTCGATCTGCCTGTGTGGCTTGTATCTTAGTACGTGTGTGAAATCTGATGAAGAATTGCAACCCCATGACATGAATATTCATTGAGTTAAAACCAAAGAATATCAGGACTTCAGCCAGTAAGTAGTGTATTGTTCAGTGACTGTGACACCAGCAAATCAAGGAAGTCAAGAAAATAAACTTAAATTGGTTCTTCAGATCTTAGTAAACAACTTTAAGTTTCCATTCCCCCCCCCCCAGAGTAACACAGTTTGAAGAAAGCAGAGGTTTGGGAGTTGGATATGTACTTCAAACAAACAATCTTTTACTCAAGTGCAGCCTCTTGTCAAATGACATTGTTCTGCCTCTTTACTCAGACAGAGGTCTGTCTAACAACACGGACACAAAGAATGAATCTATGTCTGACGTCGTGTCAGATTGATCAAGTGCAGGCATTGTCCCGGCCGGTGTCACAACAGATTATATGAGGCCAAAACGTTCTTGCGACTTTAGCCACACTGTATCGACTTTCTCCCCCAATCTCCAGTCTCCATATTGGCACTTCTGACATCATCTCCTTGAAATATTGAATTCCTCTCAACTGTCGAGCTTACACAAAAACAGTGGCCCCCGCCGTTCGACCGGCCACATCAGCGTTCTTAATAAAAGACACTGGTGTCAAAACCGTGCTGCGGTAGGTAAGGGCCACGGCCATGTTGTGCCACGGAGAGCTTTAGTGGTGCAGACAATTGTAGGTGAACAGTAAAAGTCATTGCATGGCGGATGCACCGCAGTCAAAACACAGCCCCTGAGATCCCGCTGATGCCGCCTTTATCAGTTACCCATGTCTATCTAGCCTAACCATCTTCCAGGTAAAATCTTATATTTACAATCAGATTTTCATTAATCTCCTCAATCTGGGGACAAAACGCTCGATGGGGATTCTGTGGGATTAACTTTCTGCTGAAAATATCATTTAAATCCTTGGTTAGTTAATTTCCCTTTTGGTTAATTAGCATCTGGCGCTGACCTTTTGCCATGACAGGTCCAACTTTATCTAGAAAGTCAAGGTTAAAAAAAAACACCTCTCCGTAGTGATTGATTAGTGATTAGAGACAGGGGGAAAAAAGATGGTGTGAGGGCAACTTGAAACAGATCTTACTTTGTGTGAGGTTTTTCACCCTCTAAAGCTTTTACAAAACATTTATTTTTATGCTCGCATCAGATGACAAGCATTTAATATTTTTTTTGTATGTTAATGCTAGTGAAAAATATCTTAAATTCTCAGGTTTGCCAGGATGCAAAACCAAGATATCCTTAAAAATATCTTTGATAGATTTGCACTGATTTTGTCATCGGAATGAAATATCTTTGGGTTAGTCAGAAAACAAGACATCTGAAGATGCAATCTTGGACTTTTATAAATTGTTGAGGTTTTTCCTGTAGTTTTCTGACATTTTAAAAACCAAACTACTTATCGATATATCAATTTGTTTTATTAAGATAAACAAGTCACAGAACTTGCAGTCTTTCCTGCAGATATACAAAAAAAAGCATTCACCTTATTCTTGGCATAGGACGTGTTCAGTACGCTTCTGGTCTCTTTGCCTGTGTAGATCACCACCCCTATCACAGTGCCTGCCAAGGAGAGAGACAAGGAAAGTAATGCTGCTCATTAACTGCACCCCACCCCCACCATCTCTCTCTCTCACACACACACACACACCTTGGTCAAGTAAGATGAACTGCATGAGAGGAAACACAATAAGGCTGAGCTGAGGCAGTTTTGTCTCATTGCCACTCAAGCCAACAGACAAGAGTTTAATACGCTTAGAGTCTCAGGGCTTTCAGCCACCCTATGGAAGCTCATAAAACCTGATCAATACACTGCCATCTTTATTTGCCAATTCATTACGGTGGCCTTATTACAAAGGATTAATGAGTCATTAATATTAAATGAGCTTAATGGGGGAGCAAAGGCAATAATAAACCTAAATACAGCCTCTGAAATCCCCAACCTATAAAAATGGCAAGAAAGTTTAAAACAGGAAGAATACAAAACGAGGAAAGTGAAGTGCCTGCAGGGAGAGGAAGAGAAAAGACATCAATGGTTACAAGACCTGAGGAGAAAGGTGATGAATTGCTCTCGTTGACTTCTAACTTCAGAAATATTGAACCAGGTGACAAATGGTGTGCGGCTCAGCATGCAGAGGGGCTTCAATTTGAATATGCGAACAAGTAATTCTCTTGTCACAGCTGGACTGGGGCCTATAAGAGAGTGAATACTTGGTGATCTGGGCCAGTTCAAGTGCCCAGAATTAGGCGATGAAGTGTCTTGTCAAGGAGAGGCTTGTGAGGGACAATGACATTCCCAAGCAGAGATGATGTAAAGGGTCTAAGTCAGGCTTTTTGTGAGAATGTGTGTGTGTTTGTTCTTCTGGTCAAGGTCAGGCCAGAGGGGAGAGCAACACCACAAATCAATGGTTGCGGCCATCACTGGGATGGCGTCACAAACACTCTCAACTGACACAATCGTTTCTGTGGGGAATCGCTTAGTTGGAGCGAGGGAGGATTACCTCAACTGTGGGTATTCTCAGAGTTCCCCAAACAAGCACACAGTGGTATCAAGTCATACACCTTCAAGGTTTAATTCCCTGCAGGGATTGTTTTTGTTTTTCTGTTCTGCAAAGTTTCTAAAATCCCAGCAAAATAAAATGTGAACCACTGTGTGTGTTTCCATCCAGTACGTTATGTGAACATAAATATATCTATTCTGATCCACATTTACCCCTGCTGTGTTCTAGTATGCCCCTGTCTAGACTTGAACCAGGGTCGTTGAGGTTACAGACACTTCTGGCACCCCCACTATTTTTATTAGTTCTTTCTTTTTTGGTTGAGTGGCTGCATGTAATGGTCCCAGAATGACATGAATGCTCTGAAGTCTAGGTGTTTAAAGTGTCAACGAAAAAAAAAAAGTCAACATTTTCACCTAATCCAAGTACAAAATACGATTTTTTTTTTTTAATATGTAAATTAAAATTGCGATTTCAAAACAGGTGGAAAAACATGGTAGAGATTCAATGGGCAGCCGACCATACATAAAACTCTCTACAGTGTTACTGGAAACCAACATCAGGTAAAACAGACTTATAAAAGTAAAAGTTGTCATTTACTTACCAGATGCAACGACTGTGCTGGCCCAAAGAGTGTTTTCAATGCTCAGACTCTCATTAATCTGTGGATCTGTGTCTTCCTACATAAGAAATAAAAAAGGAAAAGCATTGCTTCAGAATTTGTTTCTCTTTATAGGCTTTTATCAGTAAGATATGGCAGTATAGTACACAGTCTAGCAGGGCAACAATTAAGGGTGCTCCGATCGATCGGTTACCGATCATAATCGGCCGATAATGGCTTTAACTAGTTTGATCGGTGGTCGCTAAAAAGGCCGATAAGAAAAGCCGATCAGATGATGCAATACTCGCCTGACAAATTTTCAATGGCAGCTAAAATGTTTCACTACGCTGTGTGAGCGGTTTTCAAAGCTAGCTAGCACCAAAGTCCGTCTCAGACAAGAAGGGATTAATGCGCCCACATAATCATTTACAATTAGAGTTGAGCAGAATTCAGACAAGTGGAGCAACACGCAGGAGAGATCATGTGAAACTGTCGCAGCTGTGCTCATCTCACTCACAATCCACCCGCAACCGGAGTTTAACAGACATATCAGGCAGAGAGAGAGAGAGACTCATCCTGCAGTGTGAGTTTCCTGATGCAAAGAGTGGCGCCAGTCAATCAGCTGACTGCCTCTCTCTTTCTGTTTTCCTTACAAAAACGGAGACCTTTTACAAAGTTTCCGCCTCCCGTCCAGATTAAAACGGTGAATCAGAAAACGCTGCTGACCCGATGGACAAAACAGAGGACTTTATAAAACGATGACACACACTCACATTTGGCTTATCAGTCATGCAAAGCAAAAACACGATGCTTCAAGGAGTTTTAGTTTTTTTGGTATTTTTATTAAAATATAAGTGCTGTGTAAATAACACTTAACAGTTAGCCTAGCATACTGTGCATGTCGCTGTATTTACTTTGCGACAACTCCCAGTCTGTTTTCCGGCGTTACTTTCAGTAACACTTCCACTTCGTTGTCGGTCAATGCAAAAAAAAATAAAAAATAAAGCCTGGTGGGGTTCTTGGTCTGTATTAATGTCATCTTTCGCTAATCGTCTGGAGTAAACCATCTGCTTCATGTTTACACTGGCACGCGCATGCCCAGTGTAGCTACCTGAACGGCCACTAGATGTGTTTTCAGTCCAAATACAGACAGAGATCAACTCTGAGATGCAGCTGAAACGCTGCTGTGGACGGAGAAGATGGTTTTCGTTATAAAACTGTTTTAAAAACGTAGCAGTGTGGATGTAGCCTCACATAACCCCACTCCTCTCTCTACTCCTCTCATGTCAACCCTCCCGTTTTCCCCCCCGAGATTCTCCAGTATTTTTCCTGTTCTCACCCGTTAAATGTTTCCCCGTAAATCTCCCGTGTATTTAACCTTTATGAAATCAAACCTTCTGGCCGTATTTAAAGTGTTTGCTATTCTCTCCTCTGGTAAAGTCGGTGGCAGCATGTAAGATATGTAGACTGTGCTTCCTGCACAAGGATTAAAAATGAAAACAATCCACTGAAATAATATAAAGGCCTATAGCCTACTAATGGCAAACCATATGAAATTAGAATTAATATAGTAGCCTATGTAATATTAACAACTGACTGTATAATATGGAGTTTACATTGTAGCCTATTCTTATTTTTAAAATTTTCCTTATTTTCAAATCTCACTGAAGGCAGTTTTGACTCCTCTCTGTAGCCCTTCTCCCTGTCTCTGCTCCTCTCTCCCCCCTAAAGCCCACAGAGCCTGCCTGAGCTTTCCAGAACAAAAAGCAGCTACTTCAGAGTTTATCTTCGACTCATGATGCCTGTGCTCCTTCATCTCCTAAATATTTTGGCTACAGCCTTTTTTGTTGCAGTTTTTATGGTTGTAGTAAATTTATAAAGATGCTGTTTGTTCTGTTTTTGTAGTTTATTCCACAGGTAAAGCTATATTTGTTAAGCAATAAGATGTTCATAGTAACCAGGCAAAGTCTCTAACAAAGATTGAGCTGAATTTGTTGCCCATGTTTCCTGGCAATAAAATAAACAGTTGTCATTTCATGATACTTTATCATCTGTTCACTTTAACACTTAATACACTGTTTTTAGGACCAATTAAATAAATATACAGTATACTGTATAATGCTACATGATAAATAAAAGACTCCAAATAGACCCAGTGATCGGTATCTGCCGATACGGCTTTCAGCGATCGGCCCAAAAAATCCTGATCGGAGCACCTCTAGCAACAGTGTTTCAAACTGTATCTTTTTATTGAACCCATGTTGGCATTATGTGTCCATGCAACTCTCCAACTAACACTAAAGCCAATTAATTGCAGGCACCAGAGTTCAAAAATAGTTAACAAGAAATGTCACGCGTTTCCTCAAATGTGACAGATAAAAGACAATTGATTGATCGACTTCTTTTCAAAAATTAAAAAGAAAATTTAGGCTGAAATTTATTTCGACTTTCACTTTTTGATTCTATTCATTTCTGTGGGCTCAAATTAAGATGGAAAGGGCGATGGTAAAAGCAATACAATATTTTCAGCTGTGTATAATACACTCTGGTGGTGTTTTTGGTCATTTTAAACCCGATCTGAAAAGAAATTTCAAACAAAATAGTAGAATTGCACAGTGGATTATTTCTTTTGCCATTTTATTCACTGCTGTGGGCAAAAGCACACAAAACGTCCCTGAAAATAGAGACTTCAGCTAAACAGAACCGAGCAACATGAGCTCAGTTGACAGAGAATACAGCCTGACCAGAATGGCCGGGCTCTGCTGTGCCATTAATTTTCACAAGCACCTGACACAGTTGTGCAGACTGAGGCAATACAGTAGTCCCTTTATCAATACTTTCACTAGATTTGGCATGGCGATAGAGGCTCCTCTTAAAAACAGTATAGAGAGTGCACGTAGATGAGATTTCAGTGATAAATAAGCCCCTAGAGAGCCTCTTGTTTCACACTCCCCCCATTTTACCCCTCTCTCTTAAATAAAGACGAAAGCTGAAAATGGCTTGTGTCAGTAGTGCAGAGTCAAGGCTCCAGTTTCGGCTCAAATTGCCTCTCTGATATGATAATTATGATACCTAAGCACCCACATCCTGTCAAGTCACTCAAACATGGGAAGAGGTGCATGAAAAATAAATGTCAGGTTGCAAAATGCTTGACCGCTCTGTCATTGGCATACTACGGTGTTCATAACTGCAGAGGGTCTCAATTAAGACCACAGAAACAAAGCCACCATATCCGTCTCAAGCGGGGGGGGGGGGGGAGGAAAAAAAGAAACTCTCATAAATAGGTAAGTTCATTTGCTGCGGATCTGTGGGAACCCATTTTTTTCCCATCCTGCTCAGACTAAAAGCACACGCTATGCAAAGGAAGGCCGCGGAGGATGAATGAGCGGAGGAAGTGCTCGCTCACTAAGCCTGGTGTGTGGCCAAGAGTGAAGACGGGCCACAAAGCCTCCCTTTGTACCAGAGCTCTCCTCTCTGTGGGGGCTGCGCTAATCTGCTATTAATAAAAAAAAAAAAAAAAGACAGAAAAAAAAAAAAAAAAAAAAAAAAAAAAAAAATCACTGAGCAACAACCAAGACAGGATGGATGGAGCTGGAGCTGCGAGAACCTGCCTGTGATGTAAGAGGTATGCCTGCTGGAGATAACAACAGGCCCGGATGGACACACAAGCTCTCATTGTTGCCGCCTGTCAACACACTGCAGTGATACACATCTCCTATGTCAGTCCAGTTTCTATTGAAAAAAACCTGCATGTGTTTAAGATTTGTTTTACTGCTTATAAATATGTCAACGAGCTACTGTACCCTTGTGAAGTTCCCCTCAAAACTGTGGATGTCCAGCTGAGGCCTCTGGGCGTAGACATAGGCGCTGATGGAGAAGAGGTCCTGAGACAAGGAGACATGGCAGAAAGGGAGGCGATAAAGGATTTAGATTAAATAAATTAATATATAGTTATCTTATAATTTATTTTTCTAGAATACATGATTTTTTTTCTTGTTAAAACAAACGTACCTTTAGACAGGGTATTGTTTATGATCTTTGCAACTCATCTATGCTTTCATGTTTCCAGTCCTTACATTTCTGCATGTTCTGATGCTGCCATTATTAAAATCACTTCAGATGAATGTCAAGTAAATTCCTGTGATGATATAAACGTGCTTCAGCATGAAAATTCAGTAGTCATGCGGGGAATTGAGACAACTTTGATAAGTGGACCTTGAGTTGAGAACAAAAGCCTTTTTCGCCCCGAGTGGAACAAAATTGACTGTAAATATTTAATTATTCAGGCAGGCAGCCTTTGCAGCAGCCCTCAACCCTCAGTGATGCTCAGATAGTGTTCTCCTGGTGAGAACATGGGCAGAGTAGTTAAAGAGGTGCAGGGAAGATTATTTTATTAAACCTCCAACGGTAGAGTAATGTTGCTCTAGTCTTTTTCAGAGACTCAGTGGAATGCATTGATGTATTCAGACATCAACATGGCTACTGATAATATATTGTATGTTCAAAGAAACTGGGTTTATTTAGTGACAGAGCAGACACAAAGGAGTAATGACACTCAAGTCTGAATTTGTCAGTACTCATATTGTTGGTGTTTTTTAAACTTAATACATAATATCATTAACTTGATCTTAAAATGGCCTTTAGGGAAATTTTAAATTTCACTATTGAGAACATCAATTATGATCCTGTACCTAAAGTATGACCTGAGCTATTCAAGAACAGATCTGAGGAAACACGTTGCCCATGTATTGAGACAATGTTGAAGAGTGGCTACAGTGAACACAACTCTTTATGATCTTCACGTCTCTTGAAACCCAATACGAATGTCACGGCTCAATCACCAAATGACTTGCTGAAACTTTAATTCTCTGATCACATTAAGTGGCAACAGAAAAAAAAACAACCCATCAACTCAACTTAAATCCTGTGCTGAGTATCGCCTCCAGTTAAAGGAAGCTGCTGTCAGGTTCAGATTGTTCCTGCTGTCTGTCACCAGTGATTAGGTTTCCATCACAGCCAGACAACTTCATTTGATGAGCAATGGTTTTAGTGATAACAGAACACTCATTCACTTATTTACAATCTGTTTGTCTGTTACCAGAGATTCACCACATTGTAATGTATCCATACCCCCACTGCTGGTAGTCGTTGCGTGCAGCCAACAGCAACCTTCAGTTTCCAGTCTGTTTCTCCGTCCAGCTGATCGGTTCTGATGAAACAGGAACCTGAAAAAAAAAAAAAAGGACAGAAGTACTATCAAGATTCTTGTCCTGTTACATGGTTTGCACAGCTCTCTCGCACTGACGGTGGGGTCTTATTGTCACAATACAGTGATCAGTGTGTTTATTTAGCTATGCTTTGCTTCTTTCCAAAATATACAGATATGCACATTCCGGTCATTTACTCTATATACACACACTATACAGTATATACACACTATATACAGTAAGTCAGAGGTTGCACTCCTCTGGAGCAACTAGGGGTTAAGTGTCTCGCTCAAGGACACGTTGGTGGATGTGTCGCAGTGGGAATCTAACCCAGGTCTCCCAAACCAAGAGCATGCACCTTATCCACTGTTCCATGCACTGTGTCATGGCCTCCCCAAGTTCTGACACTTAAGTGATTCAATTGGCTATCCAAGGGTAGCCAATTGAACCTTATGTTCCCCTTAGATTAATGTATAGTACACAGTTATAGTAACAGTTTTCACACTCTGCAGAACAAACCAATATGCTAAATGTCATTATATTGCTTATAACCTTGTTTCAAAGTGAATTCTATGATTAGAGTTTGAGGAAGATGATGTTAGTGTTTATAGCTATATTACAATTTCACACAGAAAATTGAGGATTTAGTATGAAACTCAGCAAAAACATATTTTGGAAACCCTGGGATGTTCTGAACGAAGTTTTCATGGTTTAACAAAGTTCAGCCTACAAACATTTGAGTTTTGATGAATTTGTTGACAATGAAATTGTGTTGTTGATGAGGTTTACTATAGCATTTAATGCTTAAATGTAAATGTATTAAATGTAACACTATACTTAAAAAAAATAAAAAATAAAAAATGTGTAGCATGTAACAAGTATAATACGGCAATACACTGGCACATTCAACAGCGCAGTGCCTTATAGCCTGTAGCACAATCCGAAGAATCTCTGGCTGCTGTGGACACCACAAGGTCCGATAAACGTTGAGCAGTCGTGACCTGCATTGATTGGAGGTAATATTACATGTGAAACTGATGGATGAGTACAACTATTTGACAGGGAGGGTAAAGGGCAGCTATAAACCATCCCTGGAGGGTTAACTATGATGGAAAACATTAACACAGAGAGGATGATTCATGCTTTCCTTCTGCTGCAATGGTGCTTCAGCTGCTCACATAACATCAGTGAGATGTGTGTGTATGAGTATGTGAAAGACAAAGTATATGAGACCTTGTGTGTGAAAGACAAAGATGTGTTTATGTATGTGTGTGTTTGAGGCATAAAGACATCAACAACTCCCTGCCAAGCATATTGGCACATCAAAGATTGATGGAAATGATGTCCTCAGAACATTTCCTCCCGATACCCCTTAGAAAAGAGCCAGGATCTGACGCAGCTCATTGATTAATTGGAATTTGCATCATCAGTCACAAGAAGAATGTGACATAAATCATATGAATCACTTGCTGCCTTGATCAGATGATGTCAAGGGACTGGAAAGTGTAGGGAAAAGTCCCATTCCTCACCCAAATGATCTTTACACAGTTCGTTAAAGGGCACACAAAGTTCAGCTGTTAGGCATTTTGTATGTTTTATTGTATTTTATTTTTGCATTAATATTTTATCTATTGCAATGATTTTCCCCAATTTTAAAACCTTTATCAATCCAGGAGAAGTTTGCTGAGCATGATTATGTCTTTTCAGCAATATCCTGTTTCACATTGATAAAGTTACACAAACACTTTGCCTGCTCACCATTTCTCTCTGATGTTCTCAGGAATATCATGTCTGCAGGAATCCTTTGGTTCTATAAGAAGAGAGAGAACAAAAACAAGAGTGCAAATGGCAGTGTGTTACTGAGCACTGTGGCAAAAGCCTTTGAATCTTCCTGAATAATTAAACAAGGTCAATACCTTGACCAGAGGGTGAAGGAGAAATATATTTTTTAAGTCTGTCTAACACGCAGTAATGGAAATGTAACTTTTCCAATTTCTAGCAGCAGCTGGATTTCATGTTGGATGAGCTGAAATCCACCTGTTTAACAGGCGAGTTTTTTAAGCATTATTAATTTCACAGCAGAGCAAAATTCTGATTAACACTGTGCCTTCAAATCCAGTAAAGTTATTCTATCTTTCTGGTCAACAACCCTTTGTCTTCTTTTGGAGGTGTGGAGAACATGTAGTAATACATAAAGTCACTAATTTCAACTAAGACAAGAGTAAAATCATGCTGCAAAATGCAAACATTAGGGAAAAAGGCAAATTCTCTTTAAATTAACTCAAACCTGAGAAACTACTGAAGTAATGCAGTATTAATTCTTCAGTGTGAAGAATCTGTTTTACAGAATTAACTTTATCCAGCCGTCCTGCCATCTTCAGAAGTTTTCTGGTGACTCGGCTGTGGTTGGATGTATCAGCAAGGGTGATGAGGCTGAGTACAAATCTGTGGTGGGTGACTTTGTCACATGGTGCAAGCAGAACCATCTGCAGCTCAACGTGACAAAGACTAAGGAGCTGGTTATGAATCTAAGGAGAGCCAAGGCACCAGTGACCCCTGTTTCCATCCAGGGGGGCAGTGTGGACATTGTGGAGGATTACAAATACCTGGGAGTGCACAATGACAAACTGGACTGGGCCAAGAACACCCAAGCCCTCTACAGGAAGGGCCAAAGCAGTCTATTTTCTGAGGAGGCTGAGGTCCTTCAACATCTGCCGGACAATGCTGAGGATGTTTTGAGTCTGTGGTGGCCAATGCTATCCTGTTGCTGTTGCATGCTGGGGCAGCAGGTTGAGGGTAGTGGACGCTAACAGAATCAACAAACTGATCAGCAAGGCCGGTGATGTTGTGGGGGTGGAGCTGGATTCTGTCGGTGGTGTCAGAGAGGAGGATGCTTTCCAAGCTACAGGTCATCGTGGACAATGTCTCCCAGCCACTTGGGTAGTAACATTTGTAGCAGGAAACAGAGCATTTCAAAATCCTTGAATGCGAATATATCATCAGGAAACACTAAAGCTTTACCTTATCAACAATGATCAGGTCCCCAACTTGTATGTCTGAACTCTTCACTTGAACTTTACCTAAGGAAAAAGAAAGGTGGAATGACGAAAAATTTGAAAGACAACAGACAGCAATCTTAAAGTAACTTCACATTAAAATCTGACTCTTCATTTTTAAGATATGCTGTGAATTTTTAAATAGCTATGATATAAAATGCAGCTATTGATTTCTGGCCCTTGAAATTGACACCGACTCCTAAAACCACAACCCACTTTTGCTATTGCTCTTCTCATTGTCTCTCACCTTCTAACAGATTGATTACCTCCTGCATGATAATGTGATACCCTTCTGTTTGCATCTCTGGTTTGAAGCATAGACAAAAACACTGGCACATAGGGTCACACTCAATTATATTGCTTCAATATCCGCTACTACCCTTCTTCTTCTGTGCTCACAAGCACACATAACTGAACATGCACATGAGCACACAGAGAGTGCGAAAGCGACATCCTCAGCCATAGTCACAGATACCACACAGGGGGATTTTACCACACATTCAACACAGGGACAGATCTTAGATCATACAGTCTTGAGAACCTGAGAGAGAAAAAAATCAATGCAATTACAGCGAGAAGAATGACTTCTGTTACAAGTGTTGATCCAGTAAAGTGCCGTCTATTAATTGCATGGGGAGAGCTCGACTATTCAGAGGAATATCCGTTATCATAATGTCAGCAAACAGTTAGAGGCATGAGGAAGACTGCGGATAGATTTCTTTCAGTCCTCTCACTGACCTCGCACTGTGAGCTTGCTGTAGAGTTGAGAGTTCATCTCTTTGTCCCGTTGGTACCGTCGCATTTCATCCACAGCCTCGCGCACCACTGTAACTGCTAACACAAAACCCTGAGTACAAAAAATAAAACAGATCAATCCCAAAATTATCATTTGCAAAGCTTCATTAATACCAGAATCCATTAACTTTACATATAAAGCTTACTTTTACACAAAGGAAAGGTTCATGTCTCACTTTATTAAGTGTTACTTCTCACCTAGAACAGTCTTAACTACAGACATTCTGTCAGTTGCTGAAAAGTTGAATTAAATCTCAAATGAGGTCACGATAACTCAAACTGTTTGCCTTTACCTCTTTCTCTAAGAAAACATTTGATCAACTTGATCATTAGCACAAAACACAGTCCGAAATTGTAAATTAAATTCTTTAAGTCTCCCTCGGATAAATATATGACTCTAAAGTATGAGTTAAAGATGGTCTATTGGCATTAGGTCTGCAACTTACAGTTATTTTCACATGTAAGATATAAAAAAGAGAGAAGCAGCAAATCCTCACATTTGAATTGCTGGAACCAGAAGATGTTTGGCCTTTTTTGTATTTAAAAATTAATTCATTATCTTGAGTTTTCTGACAATTATCATTTCAGCTCTAATTGGCTTATGTTGAATTTATTAATCACAACACGACTGTTTTAAATAAACAATAACACCACCCACAAATACATACGAACAAAGACAGTGTGGCATTATCCAGTGCAGTCATGCTTTGGGAGACCAAAGATATTTTCCAAACAAATCAATTACACAGTAAAAACTGAAGTGCATTTACCAGAGGAGCCCAGTAAGTGTACAAATATCCAATTTTCAGTGATGGCACAAACTGGGAACAGGCCACCACCAGAAAGTAGAGATTGAGGAAGAACTTGAACTGCTGGTAGAGAACCTGAGAGGGGAGCAGAAGACAAAGATTCAGTGAGGTGAGTGACCATGTCAGCAAGGTGACTCAAAGACGACGACAGCTGCCAAAGAAGACAAAGAGGATGCAGCAACAACAAAGCAGGCGGGATGGGTTACTGTACATGTTCCAAGGTGGAATAAGATACAAGTTAATGCTGTTAACTTTACATTAACCTAATGGAAACTCTGTACCCTGAATGCCATTTGAAACAGAAGTTCTCAAAGTGTCAGACTTCACATGGCACGGCAACTTGGTACAATGTTGTTTGGCTGGTGCGACGTTTTGGAGAATAAACACAAAACAAACAATAAGCACAAAACAAACAGGACCACAATAATGACTAAAGAAGGAAAATTCACCAACTTTCTTAAATCACACACACCACATCTGACTTACTGAGGGCTGTTTGCAAATGGGCTATCCATCAACAGGGATCCCTTAGTATTCTATTCATCTAAGGTCAAATTTTGAATAATGTTTGCAATAATGAGTGTAGCGTCTAGTCACAGATTATCAGAGACAATGGGATCAATGGGCGATGCTCTACAGTTAATGAACCCCCTGACCTTTAGGGAAAAATGCACACTGCTAAACTCAATTTGTGTGTATTTAATAATTCAAAGTGGTGGGGAAAAAACAGAGCAGTTTCGTTCACCATCGATGAGAATATCTACGTCTCTAATAGACAGTTGACATTTTATGGCCTGGGCCGAGGGCAGCCCTCTTAATCATGGAACCATTTGGTTTTTTAATAAGTAAGTCTGATGGATCTCTAATGTCCCCTACAGTGTAATCCTGTAACTTAATGACAGAACAGTTAACAATTAGAGTCAGCGCATGCTACTGTGCTTTACATACTGTTAATCTGTGACAAGATCAGCGTATTTCAACTGGAAGGATTAATTGACATTGAAAGGACTATAAAAGTTAATACCCGCTGGACCATCGACTCACACAGAAAAGCCATAACTTGGAACAAAGATTAGAGCATGAAATGTGAATTTTGTTACATACGGAAAGACAGTTTACCTAATGGAGGCTAAAATTCTTTGTTATTCTCTGAAATCCAACTCACCCCAGGCACAAAGGTAAAGATGTTGTACTTCTGGTTTTTGATGGCGTTTTTGGGGTACTTCTCTTCACATTTCTCCGGGCAGCCGAGCCAGACCGTCCTGGCCTTCAGCTCCTTCTTCCTCCGACATATATGTGCAAGGCAGTCACAGCAGCTGAGAGGAGAAGAATCGATATGAGCCAGCATGTAAACACATTACACCAACCGCATGCTGCTAAATGTTTAGGGCTGCAACTAACAATCATTTTCATTATCATTTAATCCGCCAATTACTTTCTTGATAAATCAAAGAAAATTGTGATGCCTGAAATCTAGGTGAATTACTTGTTTTCTACAACCAACAAGCTAAAACCAAACAGACAAAAGCAGAAAATCCTAGCAATTAAGGAGGTCTTTTTTGCATGAGAGTTGACTTAAATGGATTAATCGATTATCAAAATATGTTGCAGTTTACATTATTACCGACCGTCTAATTGTTTAATATTAATCGTTTCATATCTATTGTATATCTGTGTTTAGTTTGTGTCCTACAACCTTAGACACTTGGGAAAAAAAAACTGACTGCTGCCAGTAAATTTAGGTTTTTTAAACAAGCAAATGGCTGTAGGCAAAGGCTGATCGTGACAACTGATTTAGGGCTATGTGATATGGCAAAAAAATTATATCCGGATATATAACATTTTTTTGTAAATTCAATTAAATATGGCATTTTCAACTGGAAGTAGGAATATTTCTCTGCATTTTAAAAGTGGAGTAAGTGAGAACTTAGAAGGGAGAAATCCAACAGCATGACAAATACCCTGATGGAGTGAACAACGACACAACAAGAAGCTCTCCAGCTCTCCAGCTGTTACAGCTAACATCACAACAGCATGTCTTAGTGAACTATAAGTAAGTTGAATGTCCTGCTCAAACCAAGACCAAGTCAAGACCAAAACTTTTAGGGGCTGAGACCAAGACCAATTCCCCATATTAGATGACACACAATAAAATGTGGAACAACATCATGGGTACTTCTATCTATAATTATCATTATTGATTTATGACACAACACAATTTTTTACAAGCATTATACTTTCTGGGTGACTCTTGTAACATTATTCCACATTTGATCATTCATTTTTGACCTGCAAATGTGTGTTCAAACTCTTAAAGTAAAGTACCATGTGCTTATGGCCATACGGAGCAACCAATTTATTATGTACATTTTTCATTTTAACACAATTTTAATTAGGGTTATTGGCTGCATTTGAAGCAATAAGGTTTACGTCCAATCAAAGTAAGGATGTTAACAAATAAATCAGACAATGCAAAAGCAATTTATTTATATTCCCAAAGTTACGGTCTTGAAATAAAATCCTGAGTCCTCAATGTCCGAGACAAGACCGAGTACAAATGTGGTCGAGACCATCAAAGACTGGTCTCAAGCACTACAACACTAGTGAACAGTCTTCTAACTAGGAGGACAGCTCAGAATACACTTCTGGTTACAGAAAGTGAAAAGACAGAAATGTAAAAAATTGTCATAAAAGCCAAAGAGCAACTGATTATCTAACACATCAGCCAGATTCAAATAAAGTTATTTTGCATCCAATTAAAAAAAACAACATATATATATTTATAACATTCATTACAATAAATGCCTGGATTTTTGTAATGAAAAAAAGAACACAATGACCCCTTACTACAGACTGAGACTTACCAATTCAGTAATCTCAATTCTCATTAATATTCTCAGCTGTTCAATAAATAGTGGCCTCTGAGCTCCTCAGCTGTGCTCTACTGCATCCTACACTACTGATGTTATTGATATCCATGGTCTTGTCAGTGTTAATTAGATCTTCAAGGCTTCTTTTGACACAGTTTTATAAAGACATCTTTTGCTTCTAGCACTTTGAATGATCTGAAAAGGTTACGTTTTCTCCAGGAGGGAATTCTCTTGTTCAAGCTGTGGGAGTCAGACACTTCTAGAGCCGAATAAGCCGCTAAGCCTCAACAACCGGACACGCCGAATGTGTGCAGACAAACACACTGTATGGCAGAATACAATATGCATATGTCTTCGTTTCCTTGTTAGTTTTACCTTGTGTCGACTCTTTCTAAAGACCAGACATTTCCTATGTACCCATGTTATTATTGTGATATTAACAAAAAAAAAAAGAAAAAGAGAGGGATGAATTGTAGATTGACATTTACTTTTTAAAAAGTATTTGACTTTCTATCAACCTGCTAATGACTACATTGGGGCTTATCTAGCATATCTGATATCAAATGCAAACAGAGGTGTAGTGTGGGGGTAAATTACAATGAGAGCAGCTTGATGTGAGCATGACCTAAACTGGCACCTGGGGGGGAAGTGGGGAGAGTGTCAGTGTATACCGTCATGCTGATCGACTTGGCTTTTCCACTTTTTAAGCAAGTTGGCAAAACATAAAACTAAATAAACCAACTTTGGTAAAAAGTCTTGTTTGTATTGGCCTCGATGTTCTCTGTCTCTGTGCACTCCGAGTCCAGTTTCATAAGAGCGATTATTTGAGCAAATGAATGCTATTCAAATAATATGCCATTTGAACAGTCAGGGCTTATTCACTGTGAATTATTTGTGTTTTATAATCTCACACTAAGCACACATAAAATTACTGGAAAGCATCAAACTGGTCAGCTGTGAAAAATCCGATTTGTTCATTAGTGGGGGGGATGGGAGGGGGGATCAATATGCAGCTTCAACTGGAGATGCACCACTACCAACAAAACGACACCAAAAACAGATCATTCTATGAAATTCACCCGTAAATGTTACTTTCTGGGCACTGAAGTGCTGCACAAACATTTGTTTATAAATGTTACATGTTATTGTTCTGGCATAAACAAACACTCCTCTCTTATCCAGAAAGGAGCATCTTTAGAGGGCAAAACCTGTCAAATTAATCATTAGCTGGATAAACCGCACCGTTCTGTTTGACCTGAAAATCTTTTTGGGCTGATGGTGCGCATCGAGGAACTCGACCAAAAACATGCCCTTATCCTCTCTTTGCACTTCATGCACAACTACCAGTGCGTTCGAAATCCAAACTGATCATCATGAGCATACTTACTGACATTATACACTACACATACATTTACAGAATGACAAAATACTGACAACTCTGAGTGGTTAAAGGTCCAAATGGAAATATACAATAACTCTCATATTGACTTTGCAGTGCAACAGAGGAATTTATTTGACAGCAGTAGATATCTGTGTGTGTTTACTCTGAAAATACCTGACCTTGCAACTATTCTTGGACTATGGTTTTACAACCGATACGCTGAGCTCTTTATGTTTCTAGATCAGTTAGACAGCCTACAAAGTAATGGGCGATCGATACAGGTTTTTTAATGGCTAATACCAATATTTAGAGAACAGAGCTGCCAGTGGCCGATTTATTATGCAGATATCAAAACAAAAAAAGTAATGTATAATCCCATTATTATTATAGAATATACAATCTAATATACATGGTTAGCTTAGCTAGTAATGTGTTTTAGATGTAATTTTTTATTAAATTAATGAAATTAGGGCTGCAGCTAACGATGATTTTAGCATTCGAAGCTTCTACAGATTATTTCAACGATTCATCGATGCATCATTGAAGAAGTACTTGTGCTTGGCGGCACTTGGCGCCCCCCCGGTAACGGGATCAGCTGTGCATGTTTATAGGCGATTAGTCCTTTCGGAAATTGATAGTGTGTTATACAGCAAACATCAGACCAACAACCAGACAGCTGCTTTAAAAACAAACATCACCCAGTACAAGTTATACTAAAGGCTCGTGCAGACTACACGACTTTCAGCGTTGGCCGATGGACGTGCTGTTCACACAACTTGCCGTCTTGTGACGGAAGTCTTGAGGTCGTTGTGGCGTTCACGCTACGTGACTGATCGGTGACAGGGGGTCACACACACTACAGGAGCTGACAGCGGCTTTGTCACCCGACGCTGGTCACCAAACCACGTTTTGTCAAGAAAACACACATGCAAATGTGAAACATTTACATGAGCGATTCTGCACACGAAACAGCTGTTTGTTATTTTCAAGATGGCAATTATAAAAGACAAAGAATATGGGTGAAAGGATGGATTAGCACACGCAGGTAGCAGGGATTGTCTGAGCTACAGAGAGAGCTGCAGGGGAGTTAAAAGGTGCAGCTCCCCAACACCCAGTTAATTCTTGACTGAGGTTACAACTCACGGCCCAAAAAGGAGAACAACAATAACAATATTTTCAGCTGAGAACTGCGGATTACTTTGGCTGGCCTTCAACTCAACAATCAATCATGATTTCAGTTAAATGCTAAAGTTGCTGTTACTGTTATCTTGTCTGTGGTCCGCTGGCAGAACACCGGTTGCTTTCTGATCAGCTGCCGTCGTGCTGTTGCCGAGGCGACATAAGTTTCGTTTTACGGTGGACAGATGGTAACATTAAAGAGTTGTTGTTTTCTTTAGCTTGAAATAATCCCATACTTTGGACACTTTCTTCTTTGTCCCTTGCTATTTTCTCTCCTTCTTCCTTCACTTTGCAAACAGCTTCATTATAATCACGTCGTGTTCACAGCGTGAGGGCGATGTGCGACAGTAATAAATGTCCATGCGAAACACTGTGCTGTACAGTTATATGGATTAAAAGAAGCATCGATGCAAAGAATTTGCATTTTATTAAATCGATGACTTGTTTCAGCCTAAATTCAATAGAAACATAAATACATACAAATATACTCAGAAGTGACATCATTCAACTGCATTATTCTCTGCAGTATAACAATATATATTTAACGCTAACCAGAAAGGTTTTAGATCAGATTTGATGTCATTTAGGAGAAACATGTTAACATGTAGAAAAGACTATGGTGACTGAGGAAATTTTGGGCTCGAAACTAACTTTTTCACCGGCTTCCCAACAACAAGGTTGCATACAGATGTTTTTTTTGTTTGTTGACTGCAGACATCGGTCATTTCTGATTACGATAAAATGCCTGATATTGGCCTGATTAATCAGTCTGTTATTACTGGAAAGTATAAATCTTAGACTACTGTAATAAAAGTGAGAAAATTATGTTAATGTTTGGCAGTATGTGGCAGAAGGTTAAAACGTGTTGCAGGAACTTTGAGAATATTTGATCATTTTTGTTTATTTAGAAATGGTTTCAGCAACTTTCTCCTGAGGACTGAACTAAAGCAAGCGGGATAAGTCCAGCTACATGAGACTAGAATATGATCGTTCCATGATTTGTTTTGAGTTTTCATGCACAAATGACCAAGTCATTAAGTTATAATAAAAACATTTAAACAACAATAATGCAAAGCTGTAGAAATACCTGCCACAGAGGACTTTCCACCCCCCCAGGAGGAACCAGCCCAGGCCTCTCTGTCTCTGACTGACTCTGGCCCGGGGCAGCGTCTGGTAGTCGCTCTCATCATTCTCAAAGCCTTCCTCCGACATCATCAGAGGCATCTCGTCCAGGTTAGAGGGCTCATCTTCTGGGGAGTATCTGTGAGGACAGAGTACAGTAAAATATAAAGAAACTGAAAAATGGAATTACAATACATAGTGTTCAGCAGGATCCACTGTCTTGAAAGAGGAATGGTAACAATTACAGACACTGTTCCAGCCTTATAAATTATTATAAAAGTCACAATATTTGCTTGAGGTTAATCATGATAACACCACATCAAAAGAGATAGATATAAATTCAATAGTAATGATTTTCTATTAAAATGTAATGAAAATGAGAATTATACACTCTGCACTTCTGACAAAATACTCTACTCATAACGATAAATTCCTCTTTCAATCCACATGGATGCCAAATTATACATGATCTACATATTGTACAGGTGAAGAAAAGCCAAGATTAAAGCAACATTATGTAGTAATTTTATCTTAAAATAACAGCTTCAGACACATTTTGATGGACGACTGATATTGCACTATGTAGCATAAGGAATCCCGGGCAGCAAACCTATAGCGAGAACGGCGCAATGCTTTATGGCATTATATCATACAACAACAAGACTCTTCAGCAAGCAAGCTGTTAGAAAACAGCAAAAATTATATAATGTACAATGTAAGTTCTTTCAGTATGTTCAGTATGGACGTCATGGCTGCGAAGCGACTGAAGAAGACGTCGGAGGAAGCTAGGAAGAGGCAAGAGTAAATTTCGGACTGGCTTTTACTCATTGCGTGAGCTAAAACAGCTAAAAGAATGCAGGACAGGTCTCAGCAACGTTAACTAATGGCAGAGGTGAAGAGGCCAAAGAGGCTGTTGGTGGAAGAAGCTAAAAAAAAGAGAAAGAAAGTGACCAAGCAAAAGGCTACCGGACTTTGCCAAGAGGTTTGTGAAATGAAAAGGCTGAAAGATGTCTAACTGGCCTTCTGTCTGCTGGAGTGGTATAATGTTGCTGTGTCTTGTGTTGTTACCCTAGCTTGATGTTTGGCAATAAGTTGTCAACTTGCCAGTTTTTTTTATCATTAAGTAATGTATGACATTTACGACAGCGGTGAATCACACCACCACCAAATCATAAAAAACAACAACTCTTACACAATGTTGCTTTAACACTAGTTAGAGTAGTTGGCTCAGTTCCTCTATCACTGAGTACTGTAGAGTATGTCTCCTATTCACATTATAAAGAAACACTGGAGAAGCACGTAAATAATTCATGAGGCCCCTCTAAAGAATCATTAAAGTCTGTAGCCTTACGGAGAAAACCTCTATGTGCTCACAATGCTGGATAAGTCACCATAAATCCAGACTAGTTGCACACCGACAACACAGGGCAGGAATATACACATTAAATATAATATTGAATGAAAATCTTTTGTAATACACTGATATTTAAGTAATTAAGCAAAAGTCTACAGTCCTATATCGAAACTCAGATAAGGTGACAGATAGTCTGCTATAGTACGCAATGAGTATGAGTATAAAAAGGTACCAAAGAGTCTATCAGGTTTACGATAAGAAGAGATTTTCTCTTGGTAGCTATAAAGTCAAGACCATTTCCATTTCTACTGGCATATAGTAGTCTATGCTATTCTTAAACTGTGTAAAAAAGACCCACGACCATATTTATACCTGTAATATTTCTCCATGCACATCCACACTTCAGTCATTCCACACATGGTAAGCGGGGCCCCATACTAATTTTTTTCAATGTTTCATAACTACAAAAATAAATAAACTCAAGCATCATGCTGTTTGTGAAGAAATTAAATAAGCCAAAGCTGCTCTTTCAGTATGCTGTCAAACTACCTGCTGAATGTCCTGATGCAGATATTTCACACAGGTGAGACAGGTTAAAAACCAAGTGAGAATCCACCTCTTTTTATTAAATAGTTATTGTCAATTAATTATGCCGCAAACCCAAATCTGGTGTTAATGGGATGTGATGAAGCTGCCTACTTCACTACCATCAAAGTTGATCACACTGATTCAACACAATGAGACATTTTATGGACAAAAACATCAAAAGTCTTATCAGATACCTTCAGAACTAAGATACTGGTGCCACGTTACAAGCTAAACGTGTCAAGTCTGCTTCCTTTACCAGCAGCCACTTTTTGAATGAAACATCCACGCCACCATGCAGAAAAAAAAAAATATCATTGGCATCATTTCTTATAATATCACTTTTAGATTCTCACACCAGGACTGACAAGGTGCTAACTGCAGGTGTTGAGATTCGCAGAGTATTTGCTGATGAATGTTTTTATGTTTTCTGCACAAAGGGTGTACATTTGAAAAAGCCAGGGACTGATGATAAAAGATTTTAAATGTACAAAGAATTCTGTGATGATTTCTGCTGATTCACAACACAATAAATTAAGGAAAATTAACTGAAAAACCGGTGTACACAGGTCGAAGCCTCTGCACTGACTTGAATGAACATATTACTGCTGTGTGAATACAATGTTGCTCAGAGGTAAGCAGGGAGCTTTAACATCCAACACTTGAAAGTTGACTACAAAGCATCACTACATTCACAAGTGTGATTTTAAATTTAGTACAGTTTTTCATTTCAATCAATTGAAAAAGTGAAACAGAACTACTACATGTAAATGCACAGAATTGTGCATTTACATGTAGTAGTTCTGTTTCACCCAGTCTACACTTTGAACTTCATTTCCAGACAGCTAAAAAAGGAAAACATAATAAATACAGAACATATTTTTAGGTTGAGGCAGATGTTTTCAGCTAGGCTGCCCCACCCAAAAAAGAAAATCTCAATTTGGTAAACTCTGGAATAGAAGCAGCATGAATGGTCACTCTGTACATGAATAAGTTTCTTGACCTACAAAAAAACATGGACATGTAAACAAGCATAAAACTAGCATCAGCGGGATTATGAGCTTAAGATCAACCACCCTCACTAGTTCTCACTGATACGGCCCACCAGAGATGCTCATCATGCCAAAGCAAAACATGCAGACGGTGGTGAAGCCTGAGAGCTGAGAGCTCCTGCAACTTTACTTAAGGAACAAGAGAGATAATGATACTTTAAATAAGAGCACACTCAGTCCTAAAACAACTTGTTAGCTATCCTCACCACGTTAGCCAGCATGGACTGTTTCACACCCAAACTAAGGCAACAACAATCCCAGAAAGCATGTATTACTTAATCTGTAGTGCTACATTCAACACAGATCCCTAGCATAATATT
Organism: Micropterus salmoides; assembly: GCF_014851395.1. NCBI lineage: Eukaryota > Metazoa > Chordata > Actinopteri > Centrarchiformes > Centrarchidae > Micropterus > Micropterus salmoides. The sequence continues at coordinate 10,747,736 of NW_024040817.1, forward strand.
TATACACTTTTATCTTATCTATGCCTTTGATAAGTTTGGTTCCAGACCTCTGAATATCTGTCCACATCTCCAATTCTATATATTAACACTAGAATAACCACAGATGATTCTTATTAACTGTAATATCTCCAGCACTCTCTCCCCGTCAATGTGATGCTTGGTCTCTCCAAGTCCTAATTTCAAGTGTTTATTCTAGATTCGGGTGAAAAACATTTTAACAAAAGTGTGATTTCCATGAGATTCTGTAAAATTACCGGCCAAATTATTGTCAAATTATTTTCTCGACTGTTGGCAGTTTTGTTTTAAACTTTGTATGTAGGTGAAAGATTCTGCATGATGTGGGGAAAACTGCAAATATTTACAGGGAATAAATCTACTTTTTTCATATCAAACTATGGCATAAAAAGTGGCAAATAAATAAAAACAAACAAACTAAGAAGGTTAAGAAGTCTTGTGGGTAAAATGTTTGCTGGTCAACGTAACCTAAGAGAGTAGCAGAGTTCAAGTGGGATAATGCTGTCACCGTATAAACCTTAAATTGTTCATTGCCAATCAGAAAGACAGTGAGCAGCAAGAAGAATAGATAATGGCTGATGGTAAGAGTAAAACTCTATACTCTCTCAAACAGAATAGTTTAACTGGACAGACCTCAAGACAAATGGAAGGTAAACTGTAAAGTCTGAAAAGCAAAAATATGCACTTTACTTAATATGGGAGGAGAAGCTCTTAAAAAGACAGGGACTGTAGACTAAAAGGATTACACAAATTGAATACTCAAAAAGTGGTGGTAGTGCAAACAGCAAATCAATTTGACGTGTTGGATTTAACCCCAAACCACTGTGCTTTAGACAATGTATGAATCATCAACAACCAGGAATTTTCATCACTGTTTCTGTGTTTCGTTTACATGTTTTTTGGACTTGCCAACAAGGCACATTTATAGCCACAGTGTTTCTCACTAGGTAACTCACACGTATGATTACATAATAATTCAACTCCAAATCCAGTGGAAACGTGGGCTGGTTTGTAAAAAGGTTTTCTGGCTCTGTGCACCACAGGCATCATTGCCAACAACTGCTTTCTGTGTTGGTGGAAAAGCTTTAACAAGTAACTGTCACATTTTTTAAATGCAGTTTTTATTATTAAGAGCAAAAGAAACAGAGGTGTTTCTCTTAAATCTAAAGTTTAAATGTAAGGTTGATAAACATCATCACAACTCAAGAAGAGCTGCTTATATGCAAAGCTAATTGTGGTAGATACATTTATGGTGGGCTGCCAATTAAATATATGCACAGACGTAAACAATCAATATCAACCTTTTACTTGGTCTAAAAGTACCTGGTCATGCGACTAGTTCACTTCCTGTCCATTCCTGACCCTGATGGGCTTTATTAGCTCATCATCGTCCAGTCTGAAAAATGAACAAGCTGGTGAATTATGTCTACATCATGCAACAACACTTTTATAGCATGTGACGAACCCAACACAGTTAAGCTATCATGTGACTGTAAGTTAGATGCCAGAGGGGACTGATCAGTGCAGTGATCAACATATATCTGTCACTAACGCACGCTAAGAGGTTGTCCAGTTTGTTGTAATGGACTAGTAAAAGGCAGATTAAACATTAGACGGATTTTTATCTTTATGGATGATGTCGTGAGCGAACCAAGCAGCTGTCAAATGAGAAAATGCGAAGCTGTCAGCAGCAGTGCTAGCATCGCAAGCTAACAACCCGACCCCCGCACACAGACGCGAGGCAGTGAAATGTAAACATTTTAGACAAACGGTTGTTTCTTCAGTACGCGACCAAAGAAAGAGCCCAGCTAGCCCCTACGTACCTTGAAAGTCTGGCTGAGCTGTAATACGGTCCTCTCTTCGAGTTCTTCCGCACCGGATTTAACGGGATGCTGTCAGCCATCTTGGCTGGGCAGTCCACAGCCTGACGTCACTCTAAAAAGCCTTTAGGATTTATGCTGCATTCGCGTACTGTGTAAAAATATCGTAACTATAAAAGAAGAAGTAACGTTAACTGGAACGCGAGGTTTACGGTTTCTTTCCGTCATTCTGTCGCTGTAACACAACGAAGCTCTGGGCGACGGTTCTCTAAAAATAAGCAATATAAACAAAGAATGTGTGTCATCTTACCAAAAGTAGTCCTGATTGAATGTAATAAAAAGGAGTGTGCGCTTCCCAGGAGACGCAAAAGGCAGCAATAGTGACCCGTTGCCGATCAGGGTCACTGTGAAGTGACGAGTAAAATGTATAGTTTGCACAGCACGGGGTGCTCAAGCATATTAAAATCGAATTAGAATAAACCGTGAACGACTTTAGAGCAGATATGTATTGATAAAGATCATGAAATGTAATTGAAAGCTCAGAAAAGCTTTTAAGTGAACCTTTGAGAGGAGTATTTAATGCCCCTTCCCTAAACACACCCCTTTTCAACAAGTCTAAAGCTGACTACTCTGTCTTACTTTCTTTATTTTTCATTTAAGAACCAGACAATATACCATATAAGTCATATATTTAATTGGTGTGTGTCTCCCAACATAATTTGCAACAGCCAAGGAAATATCCACTAATATGAAAAAACTTACACTTTCTGATGTGCTCTCTGTAAATGATGAGGTAGAATTACCTGTTTGTATATGCATCCACTCACAGCTGTGATATAAATCTGTTAACATCATAAACTCTGGAATGCAAAATGAAAACAGATTACACCAAAACAATGACAGCTTTAACAGCTTATTATTATTATCGTTATTGTTGTTGTCGTTGTTATTATTATGTTATGTTTCACCTTGAGAAGGGTTTTGCTGCAGGCCTACAACAAGAGCATTAAAGATAAAGATACAAAAACATGTTAACAAATGCATTTTGTATTAAACATTATACTGCAGTTGTTGCAGTAAAAATTATGCTTTCTTGCTTACATAATGCATAAGCTCAAGAGAGAGGTAACATCTGGAAAAGTAGTTACAGAGATTAAGCTAAATGAAATGAAAGAGACTGTTGAATTTTTTTGTAATTTCTGGGAAGTAGTGGGCGAAATAGCATCAAGACAAATAAGCTCTTTACAGTGGTTAAACAGAGAGAGGTAGTGAATTGAACATACAGACAGTTTGTTCTAGCTTTTATTCGGTCCAACTGTTGTTCAAAAATGACAATTTCTCATCATCACATTGACAATAGCTCACTGCAACTTGTAATTGTGGGTATTTATGAGCATATTTTGTGCTTTGCACCAGCTATCAGTTCTGGGCAGCTGTCCGGAGGAGATAGCGCACTCGTTGCATTATTGATTTGAACAGATGTTCCCTTCTTCAGAGCAGCCCTTCCTCAAAGCACCGTAGGCATTCTCAGGTACAAGTTAAACAACTTATTTAATAGAAAAAAACATTCACAAATGGCAGCAAAGCAAAATGTGAATACCCTACTATTCTCTGTCAATTGATAAAAAGTTTTTTTTTAAGTATATATACAATACATAATAACAAACAAGGTGTTTTACAAATATTTTAACGTCCATAATAGATTGCATAAGTATCAAGTCCCCATTCAGCTTTTTTTCAATTGATTCCAATTTCTTTGCTGTCATCTATCAGCATAGAAAAATGCCTATTATTTCCCAGGTCCATGCCTGTCTTGGTTCGACTTGTTATTGGACTTCCTGCAGTGCTCACTCGGTCCATGCCTGCAGTCAGAGGGTGAAGCTGAGAGATGCCTCTGTTCTGAATCACTGAGATCTCGTTGTTCTTTGTGGCCAGGCTGTTGGCGATAGCTGTCGCATAGCGGTTCCAAAATCCAGGGTCTACATTCATTGCTCGAGCTGCCAGGTCCTTCTGAAACATTTCCCCAAACTTCACGGCCTCTCCACCCAGAAGGGCCATGGGGTTTTCTACCGACAGCCGCCGGCCTCTCCTGGCTGGTGCATTGTTCCACATGTGAGTTCCCATATGAACCTGAAAATAACATTTAAGATATTAGATTTGGTGGATGCTTTGATTTCAAAAAGCAAACATGTTTAGCATGGACGGTCCCAAATACCAAACCCTCTATACTCTCTTAACGCATCCATTCTAAATACTACTATACTGACAGGCTTATTGAAAAAAAGAGAATATCAAAAAATTTCATACATATTTTTTGACTTGGAAAGAAATCCCATGTGCTTACAAGATCTTAAAATACCATAGCTCCACTAGCATAGGTTTTCAAATACTGATTTAGAGCTGAAACGATTAGTTGATTCATAGATTAGTAGCTCAACAGAAAATCAATCAACAACAATTTTTATAATCGGTTATTCGAGTTTTGGGCTTTTCAAATGTAAAGACTTTAAGCTTTTCTTTGTCTTGTATGATAGTACACTGAAATATATTGGTTTTGGCAGACTCATCGATAGGGAAAATAATTTTAATTTGCAGCCCTATAGGCCTACTGATTTTTTTGAGAATCAAGTGACATAACATGTTGCAGGCATGTTGTATACATGAAAAAAAGTCTTCAGGGTCTTCCTCAGATTTAAAAACATTTTTGGGGCGAAGAGAAAGGAACTAAAACAGCCATAATAGGACAGATGTGGTGGTAAAATATGGACAGGGCATTATAAATTCATGTTGAATCGTATGTGGATTTAGAACAGACTTTTGTTTCAAATTTACATACAAGTGTAAATGTATTCTTATAAGAATAAATAAGTTGTAATGTAAAAAGTGTACAAATTCTATAGAATTTGTACATTTTTGATTAAAGGGGAATGTTCTGCATTTACAACTGGCTGTACTTTCTCTTGTCCATCTGCATTTTTATGTTCCCCTACAATTACAGGTAGGTTATGTCAATGCCATTTACACTGCCATGCAATAAAATCCAGTCCCTGGAAGTATGGTTTTATCCATATACAACACAATAGACCCACTACACTTATGTACTGGAAACACACAAACAAAACTGTGGATGACCCTCCATAATCATATGACAATATGTAATATTTCACAAAAGGGACGTATTTTTCACAAAATATGTCAACAAAGCTATAAGCTTGAATGCAGACAGCACAACAGAAAAACAGCCATTCTCTACCTTCAGATTGCCTTTCGTGGTGAAAGCTCTGCCGCAGACGGAGCAGACGAACGGTTTCTCTCCGGTATGTGTGCGCTCATGGATCTGTAGGGCGCTGGCTGACGAGAAGTTCTTCCCACAGGCGTTGCAGTTGTGCTGCTTTGGGGTTCGACGAGGGGGAGCAGGGCCAAGCAAGGAGGTCACCGCTGGGCTGCTGACTGATGCATAAGTCGGAGGGATGTGGACGCTAAATGGTGGGTGCTGCCCTTCAGACAGGTTGTTTGGTTGACTGTGACCGTTCACCTCGGTTTTTATCATGCCTGATGATGTGCTGGTAACCAGGCTGGGAATGCTTTGACCTGCAGCTGAAATGAAAGTGCAGAGGTGAAGTTTTTCTCCCTTATAATGTAGTTTTATTTAAATGTTCTATAGATTATTCAGACATGAAAAATTTTAAAAATATTTGAACAACACATTGAACTTTAGTAGGCTCAATTTAATACAATATTGTAAATGTACCTCTTTCTCTGCTCAGTTGGAAAGACATACTGAAAGGAGTCTCCTCTTTCACACATAACTTGCTGGTGTGTATTCCCCTCAGCTCTTGGGCCACTGCGGCTGTTGATGCAGAGGTAGGAGACTCAGATTGCTCTCTCTTCACTGAGGCTGCCAAAGCCTCTTGGGATTCTGGCCTGTTGTTCACTGCAGGTGATTTGATCATCATGCCTTCTGAGTTACTTTGAATAGGAGACGCTGATAGACGAGGGGAACAGGAGGATTCGGACAGGTTTGGGCTGTTTGCGCTGCAGTTCTCCACCCTTGTCTCTGATAGGGAGCATTTAACATTGAGTTGGTTGCTGTCATTAAAACCATTTGTTAGGAATTTTATACCGAAGGAGTTTAGGCTTACAGTGGAGTCAATCATCCTCATTTGGTTCTCCAGAGCAGCTATACTTGAAACAATGGCGGAGGACTTAGGAGGGGAATTACAATCAGAGATCAAGGGTTTAGATGAATTTGCACCTTGCTCCATATTCTCTACCTCCTCTTCCTCATTGTCATCATCCATTGAAATATCATCAATGAGGTCATTGCTATTGCTGCTGAGGCTGTCAAAGTTCCTCTCGCTGACAGAGATATCGCTGTCTATCTCCTGCAGCCCGTCCACCAGAGTTGAGTCTGGAATCTGCCCGACCATGTGCATACGAATATGCTGCTGAAGGACAACAGCATTGTTGAACTTCTTTTGGCAAATAGGACATGAGTGTTGTACTTGAACAGGAGGATTTTCTCTGTGAACACCAATGTGAGCCTTTAGGTTGCCTTTGGTGGTGAAAGCTCTGCCACATACTTTACATTTAAAGGGCCTCTCCCCAGTGTGAATGCGGTAATGCATCTTTAGTGCACTCTGACAGCTGAGGACGCGGTGACAGAGGATGCACTGGTTGGGGTCTATGATCTTTTTGTCAATGTTCTCCACCAGCTGCTGAAGCTTTGAGGTTTCAGATGTTTGCATAGAGTCTAGGAGACCACCGGTTGGGAACTTAGTTTCATCTGAGTTGAGCGAGAGGGGCGGAGAGTTGGAGACGGGGGATGCTGAAGTGACAGGTTCAGGTGTGGTGGCCACAGATGGGATCATACTGCTTGCTGCTTCTGTTACTGGGTTGGCTCTCAGTCTCACGGAGCAGTTTTGGGGCAGGTGTACTCCCTCTGTTTTCAGTATATTGGATGCTTCTGTCTCACGATTAGACTGTGGAGACTCTGAAACAGGAGAGAAATGAGCCTCACTGCCTCTGTGGTTAGGTGACAAAGATACACATTCAAAGGGAGCTGGCTGGTAGGGAGATTTAACAGATGGTGTTACACTTACAGGGTCATTTGAGCCTCCGATACTAGTAATAGTGGAGGAAAGCGGAAGACCCATGGTGGCTGGCAGAGTTGCTACAACAGGTTTGCTATCCAGCCATGAGGAGACAGGTTTTTCTGGAGGGATGGACATTCCATAGGGAATCCCAGAACTTGTTGGCACATTGTCTAGATATTCTGGCACCGGGTAGGGGTTCATCTGAACATGAGGATACTTGTCTTTATGCCTCTGAAAGTGCACTTTTAAGTTCCCTTTTGTGGAAAAGCGATTGCCGCAGATGTTGCATTTGAAGGGCCGCTCTCCTGTATGGGAGCGCAGGTGGATCTGCAGAGCGCTGTCGCTGCCAAACACTTTGGCACAGAACCTGCATTTATGCTTGAAGAAGGGCTCATCTGGGCTGGGCTTCGTTTCGAACAAGGACACGTTAGGCATCTTCCCTTTCCTGTGCTTCATCAGGGCAGCAAGAGGGTCAAGTGCATTAGCTGTGGCGGCAATGCTAGCCAAGGGATTGGGGAAAATGACACTGCTGGGGGGGCTCTGAGGTAGAAATGGCAGGCTGGAGGATGAGCTGAGGAGGCCGCTCTGCCCCAGGGATAGTGGGCTGGAGGAGCTTGGTGTCTGAGTACAGCTAATGGTGCTGGCGTTTGAGCCTGTGTAAGGAGGCAGTAATGTGGGGATGCTGCTACTGCAGCTGGAGAAAGATGGGGTTGAATTTTCTGAGGAAGCTGAGGTACATGTTACATCTCTAAAGGTGGACTGTCCGCATACAGTTTCTGATTTTTCAAGCGCAGAAGATAAAGAAACAGCAGCTTGCCCGTTGATGTTTGAGGGCATCGTTCCTGAAAGGGGCAGGATGGGAGGAGGGATGAAGCCTTGAGAAGGGAAAGGGTTATGTGCCAGAGACAGAGATCTGGAGACTGGGTTTAACGCTGTCTGTGTTGGTTGTCTGTTCATGATGGCTACCTGGCTGCAGATCTGCTCAATAAGCTGCAGCTGGTGGACCTGTTGTTGCTGCAGAGCCAGCAGGTGTTCCAGGATCACTGGGATGGCTGCTGAAGCTGCCTTCCCTCCAGTGCCGCTGCTGTTGATCCCCTGGGAGAACTGGGCAACAGCCACCCTGGTGCCGTGAAGGATCTCCAGTGTCACGTTTGTACTCGGCATGCTGTAGCTGCCAGCAGCTGACATCTGGGGGGAAGTGGACTCAGCTGAATCTGGAGGCTGAGGGCTAGAGGTTGTGGTGTATTTGTCCTGTGGGCAATGCTCAAGCTCCATGGCTTCATCCCGCTCTCTGCCTTCCTCTAAATTGTCCAGACAGTCGTTTTCATTCACCAGCGTCTCTCCCAGCTCAAAGCCAGCGTCTGTGGACTCTGCTGCAGACGAGTCACTCGACGCCACACTAGGAACCGGAGAGGATTCGATAGGAGATTCCTCAGGAACTGGCATCCCCTCATTGTCCTTCACGATCAGCACCAAGGGGTCCTCAGTGCAGACCCTCTGATGCTCACTCAGTTCAGTCCAAGTGAAGAACTCGGCACAGCATTTGTCACAGATGTGTGTTTCCTCACTGCTGTAGCAGCTTCCATTGTTCTCCTCTCTGTCCATGCTCCCCACAGTGCCTAAAAGAGAAAAAGACAGATTGAGAATGTAAAATGAATCATTTACTTTCCATATATATCCAACCAGAGGGGCAAATTTTCTTTTATCATATTGTAAATAAGCCCCCCCCCCACACACACACACACACACACACAGAGTCCACCTTTTCGATCTCATGTTGTGTGGACAAGCATAATTCAAACACACTAAACTTTAAATTCCACAAGTGTCCAAAGATAACAAACATGTCAAGTTGAATTACGAGGAGGTTTTATAAAATGATGTAAAACACATCTCGGATCAGATCATTTGCTTTAAAAGAAAACATCTTAGATTTCTATATTTCACTCAATACAATATAGATTATATACATACTGTATATTTAACATTGTCATACAGTGTGGTAGAATATATCTTCCAGCTGTGAAGCTACTTAAGAGAAAATTGAAGGGGAATTCCAAGTTTTAACCGCAAATAACAGCCACTTATTTTTCTCTATTTATATCTGACATTAGATTATAGAAGAGATAAAGTTTTCTAAACTATGTAAATGTTTACAGATGTTACGAGGGCTTGTGCAGTAGTATACTTTTTACATATATATTTATGGATACCACTTTCGATCTTAAAATTCAACAGATCCCATAATAACTGCTGACATAGGCTTTGCACTCACACACCCTCTTTTCAGATGTTAATAATCTGTCCAAAAAATCAATAAAGTTCAATGAAGTTATCTGACCTTTCAATTGCGCATTCACACAGATAATGAAATTCCACACAGTACATTGATTATTTTGTGCATTCATACATTTCAGCAATGTGTGTAATCTTTATACAAACTATTGCTACCACATTTTGTTCAAAAACTAAAACATTTTTGATGTTGTCTAACCTGAGAAGAATACCTGAAGTGTTTTCAGATAGTGTGAAGTCAGCTAACAATCACTCATTTAACTGTAAAATACTTCCCTGTGTTCAAGGTGTGTTTAAATGCAGTAAATCACAGACATTTGATACTTTGAAACATGTGTTATAAATGGATTATTTATTAGCGATCATGCTCAAATAAACTTCTTTTTTTTTTTTCAATTTCCAGAAGAAAACTGTTGTAATTCTGCATCAACAACACCAAACAATTGATAGTGTATTAATAATAATGATATTGCTCAATCTATAATATTATAGTTTCAATAGACAGTATAATGTCGTTTCTGTAACAGTAAATACATAAATGACATGTGCAAAGTTTGCAACTTTTACATGTAATCAAGCTCTATATTTACAGGAAATTAAAAGTAGAAGACACCAATAAATACCCAGAATGTCCTGATAGGACATTACATTTGGATTAATTTATTACATTTAGTTATATTTGTAAAATAAATGTTGTGTATGCAACACATACATATCTAACACATTTCAGCGAAACTCTTTTTTCTTCTGTTTGACAGTTATCTTTTGACATCCTAGTTTCCATTTGTCCTCTTTCAGTAGCTGATGTGTGATATTCTTTGAGAAAAGAATTTACACTTTAGAATCACAGTTGCATCTGTTCAGGCTTTGCCCCATTAGGAAACAGACAGCAATACCAGATGGAAAGATTTGGGGAAATCAATAGTAAATTATTGTTACATACACTCGGGTTTCCATACACCAATTTAAGAATAACAATTTAAATGGACCGAAAGTAAAAAGATGGATATTATTAGGTTTGTGTATGATTATGCAATTAGCTTTTTTTACCGGCACTAATTTACTTATTTTATAAAAAATAATTTCCATTTTGCCACAGTCATGAATCATAAAATAAGACACAGCTGTGTGTGTGTGTGTGTGTGTGTGTATGGTTGTGTGTGTGTATGTGTGTGTTGTGTGTGTTGCCGACATATGTGCTGCACCTTTGTTCTTAAACACAGTAAATGTGGACATAAAGCAGTTTAAACATGCATCTGTTAGTGCCGACTTTAACGTGTGTATATGTGCCCTCATGTTTGCACGTATTTGTGTGTGTGTGTTTGTGTACGTGTTTCTGAGTTTACTCAATACACTCCAATTATCACTATGTTTCACCACCTGAAAGAATGAATCCCAATATGCCCAAGCTAAACACAGACTGAGACATCTGGTGTATTTACCATTATACCAGTACACTCAACAAATCCTCATGCAAACACACAGTGCAATCTCTGTATTAATAGATAATATGTTTGTTAATACATTACAGGTTATAGCTTCCAACTGTCTCACATATGAGATACTAAAAACTGATTTTAACTTCTTTTTTCAGTTTAGAAAAAAGAGTGCAACCACAGTTGAGTGAGTAAAATCTATTTAAAAGTCAAACTCTTCAGTAAAAAATCAGAGTCCCTGGCTCACCAAGTGGGTGGTCCGGAGATCACCAAGGCGATTCAGCAAACACAGGCGCGAAAACACTTTCAGTGTTAGCTCAGGATTTTGTCTGCGCTTTGTAAGATTTACTTCCAGGAAAAACAAAGAAAAGATTAATTCTGATTTAAAGCTCTGAATAGATTTCCAAATAGAATAACACTGATAGAAATTTATTTTAAAATGTCACCCTCACTCAATCCACAATGGTAAGAGCAGAAAACAGATTTATGTCTGTTTCTTCCTGTGTAGTTTGGCGATGAGAGGAGAAAAAGAAATCATGAAGCTGCAGTTGAAAAGCAAACAGACTCTCTGCCCAGCGTTAATGCCTCTTTGCCTCTCTGTGTGACCTCTGGGCTGCAGAGGTCAATGGTTCAGATGTACTAATTGTATTATGATCCAGACATGAAGCACTTGCCCCTTGCAGGGTGAGGCTGACAAAGGTTAAGTCAGCAGGCTCAATCAAAGCCTATCTCAGAGTGGCAGAGCCCCCCGCCTGGCTGTGGGAGGGCCTCTTCCACACTCAACACCTTTTCACAGCCACAAATAATTATTACGTGACAAGTAACTTTACTGAAAAATATGGAGCAAGAAATGTGATGATGATTTGAATTGATATTTGAAATTGCCTTGGTCTTTTGGAGGCCTTTTGCTTTTGAGAATAAACAGAGGCTGGGGCTATAAATGATAAACAAAGTCGATATTGATACAAATAAATACAATTCACAATACATGTGAAATGAATCATATTACATTAGATTAATTTAGATTAATAAATTTATGAACTGTCAGTAAAGGCTGGTGGGAAACCCATTGTCTCAAAGATTTTACTCCAAAATGACATCAAAAGAGTGCTGGTCAAATTGCATTTAAAATTCCGCCAATTATGGATAAACACATATCGAATCATAGTTGAAAGGTTAATTTATGGTTAAAATATTGGTGCTGACATGATTAAGCGCTCAGCTGTTAGAGTTGATTAAAAGGTTCAAATACCATCAAGGATTTCCTGCACATACATGGGGACACAATTAAATTGTTGACTTAAATAATAAAATATTAGAAATGATGTTAGGCCTCTGGTGTATCATACCATAGTCTGGCAATATGATATGAGATCTAATGAGATCTAGTTACACATAATGTGTAAAAGGCTGAACATTTTTAATAATTATTTTATACACTCTGTCAGAAAAACGTTAAGGTTAAGAAATACTGAATGTTGAAAGCCATTTAAACTTTATTATTATTATTTATTAAATAATTTGTACAGTAAAATACAGTCTCCATGCAAGTAAATATACTGTTATGATCATACAAGTAAATTAGTTTTTTTCATTTCAGATTACTTTATCCTGGTTTGTAATCTTATTAATAGTTGACAGGAAGGCCTTGAGCCAAAACACAGAATAACCTCAAACATAATCTGCAGAAATAACCCCTTTTCGTCAAGAGGCTAATATTTCCATGAGTTAATTTTGATGGATTCTGCAGGTACAGTAGTGCACAACAGCTCCTGTTTCTAGTTACCCCCCTAAAACTGTCAAGAATACATGAAATAAAATTATGAATAGCTTTTACTTGGTTTCATTCATGAAATGTTTGTACTCTGTACCATTATCCAGTTAATACGATTGGATCAGATTTAAAAAAATAAAAAAAATAATTAAAAAATAATTGAAATAGGCATATGCACCATTAAATTCCATTCTCGTGATGAAATCATAAACTTTTTAAGACTTTTATAGACTTTTTGACTAACAAGGTTTAATTTGACAGACTTCAAAACTGAAATCATGTTAAAATTTAAAAACTAAATAATAAGGAGTCAGGCATAAACAAGAAAGAGAAGAGAGATTAAATCAGTTTGTCGTCCCTTTAATTTGCGATATAGACCTTCTTCACCTTTTTAGATGTTTTAAGACATTATGGACAATTTTGTCATATTCCTGAACTTAAATATGTTCTTTGCAATAAAACCCTTTAAACTGAGCTGTCTTGAAACGATAGTTGTTCTTGTTTCTACCGGTGGTCTATTAGCAGCAGCTCAAGTAAACCCTGCAAAAGTCGTTGAAATGGACACGTACCATTTTTGCAGAGGAGTCTGGTCTGTGTCGGTGCTTCATCTGATTTAAGGTGCTGCGGCTTAGCTTGCTTGCGGCGGGACATGTTGATCTTTCTGTGCGACTCGCGGCTGCCTTTCGCCGACTCATCTACAAGCAGCGAATGGGACCCTTCAGAGGGAGCGGGGTCGCTGAAATAAGCGAACGGTCGCTGGTGCTGATGCCTGTGTGCAGATTGCGCATGTCAGTGTAATTGTGATGGAGGAAGGATAATGCTTTTACGACTCTTGCTGCCCTTCGCTGGGTGATTGGCTGCGGTCCAGCCAACTCACGCTAGATATGGAAATGAGGGATGGGGTTTAATAATTATTAGTTCACTTCCTGTCCGGTGCGGCTGCTTTTACGCACAACTCCGGGGATCTCCAACATGGTTTAGTCCGACCTGAACTCATTTGTGTGTCTCATGCGTTTTGGAGAAGTCTTGGGTTTAACTTTGTCAGCAAACGCTGCATCTCGGTTTTGTCCATTCAGATTTAAGTTTGACTTGTTTCCTTTCTGCGCTCTTGGGTGAGTTTGCGTCAAAAGCGCTGACTTCTCAGGCTGTGGATGGATGGCTGTCCCGATTGAATCTGTCGCCTCACACACTCTTAAAACAGCAGATCAATACAGCAGGAGCAGTTATATTTCCACATAAGGATAGGCTGTGGGTTGAGTCTCCTAAAACTGCGTAAAGTCCAGAATCGATGCGTTAGAAGACGTAATGTCTTGGTAAGGTGGTATGGTCTTGCGTAAAAGGCGAAAACCTCGCAGATCAGATATCGTCGGAGTAAATAAGTACGTTGAGTCAAGCTTCGTGCGTAAAAAACTCGCTCAGGTTGCAGATAGGTCCGATCTCAAACTGGTGGCTGTCGGAAGTGGTTTGTCCAAGGCACCGACTCTCCTTGCTGCCTCCGCCTCCGGTCCATCATTAGATGCCCTTCAGCCTGCTGCGATAGGCTACTGCCAGGATACCACAGGAGGTGTTGGAGCCCTTGCTTCATTTGTTACGACCTCCCACAATTTGGCGCCATGAAAGACTGAAAATGTTGGAAAAGGAATCGTCCTTTGAATGATGCCCAGGGATGTGTAAAGTGTAAACCCACCTGAGCTCAGTTTATAATCTTACGGAGTAGATTTTAATGAGAATAGGGTGTTGAAATAAAAAGGTCCTACTAGACCTCCATTTTTGTAGTCTTTGTTACAGTTTTGGTGGTTGGTTGACATTCACCAACTACAGGTCATATAGCGTTGAATTAAAACTCCTATTTGTCACTACAGCTGTCACCAACAGAGTGGTAAATGTATGAAGTGTAGAATAAAATCTATGTTGATGTTATTGTTTGATCCCTTCAGCTATTTCAAAGCTGAGAGAAGAATGAAGCATACTTTATCAATGCAGTAATCCCTTTTCACCAGTCATTGTCCCAAAACTTGTAATTATGTGGTATTAAAAGATGCAGCTGGGGGAGGACAGAATCAGCTGTTGATAATTGCAAGTACTACACAACAGCCTGGTATTGATCGGCATGTCTCCTATTCCCCTGCTATGGAGAGATAAGGAGGCCCCACTCCTGCCAGAATATAATTTCTTCTGACCTATCAGGTTTCTACAGACTTATGATGAATAGCCAGAGTGACCAAGAGCGCTTATCTGGAAACTCAACCCTCCTTGATTCGATATTGATTCTTTGTAACCAGTGCCGGCACACAAAATCAAACTAGCAACTACTTGACCATGATCTCTTCCAGATTCTAACTTGGCCTACATGAACGCAGACTGCACTCATGGCCTGAAGCACCACTTGAATTTAATTATTGTGTAAATCTGTTAAGAGGAACAAATTTATCAATTTGTATTTGTTAGTATGATGGGCAACATTGACGTATGTAAAAAGGGACACATTTAAAGTTAAATAAATTATATTCAATAAGACTAAAATTAAATGACTAAATTTAACTTTTTAGATTATTAAAGTATTAAAGTGCTGCAGGAAGTAATTGAATACATGAAATTACATCAACATAGTTATGCAGCAAAGACTGACCACTGTGAAGCTTAAACTGTTGTAATAATTTTAGAAATACTGGTCATGAATCCAAGATTAAGTGTTTGCTGATAACAATTTGGGTTATTTATTTATTTACTTTTGTCTCTGATTGTTTGTTGTCCTTGTTTGATTGGTAAAACTGGCTAACTAGTAGCTTTGCAGTTACACTATCTTAAGTCTTAAAAAGTGACTAAATGTCATATTTTCATGTAAATTTGCAAAAATCAATACATATCAGGCATATTATACAATGCTAATTTTATTGGATATGTTGCTATTTTCTTTAAACTACACCCTGCCAAATTACCTTTATGCCATGGCATCTTATATAAGCAGGAGGCAAAATTTCCTAAAATTAGTAGTTAATGATCATTATCCTAGCAACTTTCCACAATGATTCCCACTAACACCTTTAATTAAATTAAAATTTTGGTAATTACAGCATAAGATCACGCAGGAAAAATGTTTTAATATATGAATTGTACACCAAAGTTCACTAAGAATTAAATAGAATATTTAATTAAATTATTAATCACTTTAAGTCAGTGGCAGCACATAACAATAATAGCAGGTTAAAAAAGTATCAAACACAATTTTCTAAACTTAGTTACAGTTAAATATTTATTTTACTTTTAACCACTCTGTGTCTACAAGCTTGTGTATGAATCACTTTTTGAGCAAGAGATTGTCACCAACAATGAAGTACTATCCATATAAAACAGAAAATTGAGTCTGCAGAGTAGATTCCAGTAGAGTCTATGATTTACTAGCAGCTGAATGCAGGCGCAGATACAGGAGCGTCCTGTCAGCTGGTGCCAGCTGAGGAATGTGAGAGCTACTGTACGGAGCATGAGGCCTCAGATGGAGATATGACAAGTTAATGGCCCCTGAGCCGCCGCTGAGACAGACAGCAATCAGCTATGAGAAAAATGCAAAGCTCTGAAGAGAGACGTCAGACTTAAAGACATGACAAGAGATCTGGGGAAGACTTGAGAGTCGAATGCCTTCATACTGAGGTATTTACAAAGTGAGTGAAAAACTATAATTCCATTGGAGGTCTTGTTTGTCAAGATCTTGCATTTTAAAAGTCAGTTCAGATACATTTTATGCTCTTAAACCTCATAGACCTGCCAGAGGACCAGTCATTATAAACTCATGCTGTGCAGCCAAACATTGTTCCAATCTCATTTTAAATTCTAGTGGAGATTCCAAAGTTACCCAAGATAACAAATATGTCAGGTTCAATTGAGGGGAATTGTGCATAAAATGATGCACAAGACATAGAATATTTCCATAATATTTATTTCCAGTAAAGTCTTGGGCTGGTACTGAATAATATAACATTAGACAGTGTGGAATCAAATTATTTTTCAAATGCTAAAGAAATAAATGGGGAAAGCTGCATTAACAAAGACTAGTCTCAATGAAAACTGTCCGCAGTAAAGTTACTTGTCACAGCTAACCAACTTACAACAAGTTCTGAGACTTAACCAACAAAATATTACTGTTTTCTGATCTGACTCCCCTATTGACAGGATCACATTGTTTGTGCCCAACAAAATGGCACCACCCCACTTCCACCTTTGCCTTGTTAGAAAAAAGCATTATTTGCACAACTACAAAAACATAGGTTGTTTTACTAAAATTACATCATCCACTCACTCAAGTTTTTTGGAAAGACGTCTTGGTGTTGACTTCTTCAGATGTCCTGTTGTGCTTTGAGCCAACCCAGTATCCCCAGAAATTATGTTCATATTCATTACACAATTTACGGCCAGTGCCAACGTAGGAAGTGATGTGCCCTTAATGTAACGAGGCAGACTGTATGGGTGTGGGTGCGTCCCACAGCTACATTTTAAAAAAAGCAGATGCTCTTTGTTGCCATGTGCAGATGTGTTGCCGTGTGCAGATACTGCAAAAAAACAACAACAAATTGTTGGTAGTGGACTTAATTTAAAAAAAAATTATTTAATGCAATTCACACAAATCGATCAATATCAATATGTTATTTCTAGAAATAGTATATTCCTCTCTCCTCCAGTGTACTGTAGGTGGTGGCTAAACTTTATAAGGTGAATACCTCAAAACTGTGGCACTTAAAATCTAACACTGAATTTGGGTGAGCTGGCCCTTTAAAGCAATTTAATCAAATCCTAAATGGGAAAGAATTTCTAAATTGTCAACATTAGAAGTAGCACAAGGTTGCAAGAAGAAGTGCAAGGTTGAAAGCCACAGCCTGCAACCTCAATTTGTAACTTATGAGTCTGTGAAGCCTGCTGCTTCATTTGATTTACTTTTCAATGAAACCAACTGGATCATAACAATTTCTTAGTTGATTATATCTCTCCTCTGAGGGGCTTCAGGGTGGCAGTCTGTTTAGCCCCCCACCCCCCACCCCCCACCAGCAGCATGCAACAGAATAGATCTAAAAGAATTACACTTACTCAGGCTCTGTTTCCTCATATAATCACACAAAAGGATTTTTCTTGAAAATGATCATAAATCACAGGCTGGATCGATACACCCGGCCCAGGCTGCACTAGCCTGATAACACAATCAATACAGGGTATTTGGATTTTAATTAATACATGACGACGCCTCAGCCCTGAAACGGTGAAATATGACCTCAACCCCTTTTGAAATACGTCCGGCAGAGCATCACATGCTACTGCTCATCAGATGTTGATGTGTAGCTGAGAGACAAAGGGGATGAGGGTGAGGAAAAAAAAAGATTGTACATATATTTGTACAAGAAGCAGGTTAAACAAGATTAAGACTCTACAATCCAGCTAGCAGCTCTGTGAGGCTGTACTTAGTAACATTAGCATGATGACACACACTGGCAATAATAACATGATGATCTGAAGTTGATATGTCAATGATTAATGTCTTCTTTTTGCTTAGGTATTTAGGATTCCTTAAGCTAACTTTGTCAAAAGCATTATTAATTATGACACTAACAAAATATTAAATAATGTGGTATGATGGGAATTTCAAACACCAAATTCCAATCAGTCATAGATTTGTTAAAGCCTCAGTGAGGAAGTTTGGCTCCCCTTCTGGTAGTGACAGTAATTACTGTTGACACGTGCTCATGATGTATGCCTACAGGTGAGCTCGTCCCAGGCTGGTGTTCAGAAATAGTTTCAAATATACAGATGTCCACAGTTCCAGCACAATAATCCATTATTTAGGTAGAGTAAATGTAACATATAGCCTACTGCAAATATATACAAAAACCAACCTGTCCAAGACATGACATCCGCGCCCTCAGTCCCTTCTCTTCTCTCAGCGCTCTCCACCGAGGAAAAGCTACACCCCTGGTTAGGTTTTTCTGCCATAGGCTCTGCCATATACTCCTGGTTGCTATGGTTGCTCCAGAGGCATGTAGAGAGAGTTGCATCATCTCTGTTTAATTTTAATTTAAGTGGCTTTATTGGCATGACTGCATATAATATGATGCCAAAGTTTATTAACGCAAACTATACAATCATAATCAACAATAAACAATTCACAATAATAAACACTGGATCGTGGAGCTCTCTACATGGCTCTGAAGCTGATGGGAATGTAATTTGTTTTGCAGGCACTGCAATTTTGGATAAATTAAAATTTTGATAAAATAATGGCACTAAAGGAAACGTTGGGGGGTCACCAAAGTTTCAATCCATCCTGATGAGAAGATGAATGTCTGGACTAAATTTCATGGCAATACATTTAATAGTTGTTGAGACATAACGTCAACACAAACGTCAACCTCATGGTAGTGCCATAAAGTCATTGGATCAGCAAAGTCATTAGGATTTGTTCTGTTGGGACCATAAATGTCTGTATAGAATTTATTGGCAAATACATGTTCAGGTATTTCAGTCTGGACCAAAGTGGTAAACTGACCGACCGACACTGCCATCCCCATGATCCATGCCGCTAGCATGGCTAAAAACAAGAGACTGATCACCTCAGTCCATCTTTGTGTCCCTCCAGAGAGACCAACAATTGTCAAAGCCAATATGGAAGCTCAGACAGGCTCCCTTGCAATATCCAAAACCTTCACTCAGCAGTTATTGCAGCTGAATGGGAGCAGGTCCTTCATCCCAAAACACAAAGCAAACGGGGAATAGACCAAAAAGAAATCAAAAGTGAACAAAGAGGGACTGAACAGAGAGTGGAGAGTGATAGACAGCACCAAGACAGGGCTGTTAGGTTATGTAGACTGAGGGCTGAGTGGCTGGGAAATTTCTGATCGCTTTAATTCACTACACCCAACTTGGCTCAGCTCTCTCCCCCCTCTCCCCCTTTTATCTAACACTGTGTTTCTGTATTGATTTTTTTCCTTTATCTTCAAGGCTGGATAAGAGGACAGAGAACTACGGGAGTGAGAGTGAATGGAGAACTTTCCTGAAGATTGCTGCTATTCTCCGGCTTATTGCCTCCTGTCCTTCATGGTTTCACATGACGTCCCGGGTGTCAGGTTTGCCTTCAAGCTGTAAATGAGGAAGCTGATGATACGAGTGGACTGGGATCAAAAAGGAGGAAATTGGCAGAGGTAGAAAGAAATGGACAAAAATGAAATACATTTCTTAAAGTGTGGGATAATATCTAATCAGTGTAAATATTTGTTGAAGCACAGACAATAAAAAAAGAGATTATTTCCTTAAGGGCACTCAAGTTTTGTTGTTTGAGGAAACTCAGGAAGGTGTTGAGGTAATCTCTCCATTTAGAGCCACATGGGAGAAACAGCATCGCAGACTGAAACACCACCTCAGCTGCTGTTTTCTTACACATAAAAGCTTCATAATGATGTGTTTGGGACTTTGTTGACATGCAAGCTTACATGACAACAACCTAACGGCAAAAAGAGGTGCAAACTTCTGGAAAAAAAGGAAATTATTCCTTCTAACAAAGGTGCATGCTATTTACAACAATGGACGCAATAAAACAGTAGTTAATTACAACCTTTGAGCAAGTAACATCTGAGGGTAGAGGAAAACTGAGTGCAATATAATGTAGTCGTCTCCTTTACATGAAATACACCAGACCGTGTGATGACAGATAAGAACAAGAACAGAACAGACCTTGTTTCCATTCGATTTATTATTAGGAGTATCTCAGCTGAAAGTTTAAAATTAAGACAAATACCAAACTTTTCAGTCAATAGAGTTCTTAAAACAAAGAGGAGATAGTCTTGAATGTACCAGCAGGATGCCTCATTCTTATCCCTGAAACAATTTAGACAGCACAATTGTTTCGAATACGAATGGACTGTTCCAGATCAAAGTGAAAGTCAGAAGTCCTTTCAGAGCTGAATAACAAAGCAGACTACCTGCGGGCAGCTCTTTGTTTCAATTCCATCATGAACAGAAACAGCATTTCATATTAACTCTGACAAATAATCTAGCTGGCAATCGCTTAATCTGAGGTGCTTGGACTTTACTGGAACAAAAAGTTTTGCCATAGAGAAAGAATTGGAATGATAAAGATCAAGTGTAAATTTCAAAATGTAAACTGTGCTTACTCTCCAGGACAACTTTCTGTTACGTCCCCTGATAAGAAAACACACAAATTCCTAAAAATGAAAAACATTGAAAAACATTGAAAAATCCCTAAAGTGCTATACAAAATTATTGAAATACAGTTATTATATAGCAGTTCCATATTTTGAAACCCTGTATTTCTACTTTTACTACATTTTCAGGGTAACATTTTACTTTCATTTTTTAGCCTCCTGGTCCAGCGTGGCTCTCAGTAGGAGACAGAGAGGACAGAATAAAGATTAGGAAACTCACACTGAAGCCCACCAGGATAAACACAGAGTTTCCTTGTAACTTAGACCAAAAGGCCAATAACTGCAACCTAAATCTTGTCCTGCCACGTCATCAGAGCTAGGAGCACAAAGCTGAAGAAAGTGAAAAGGTTTCTACATGTTAATAGGCTTAAAGAAATGCATCAGAACACAGAATTGTAACTCCCAAAACGTTAATGATAAGGTCAAGCTTACTCATGCCTGTGTGAAGTTGCAAATCCTTGTGAAATTTTAAGTTAAACCTCACAAAAATCCTGCAAACAAATAAAGGTGTTGTCTCCCACCAAGTAAAAGACTAAACCCCGCCACTGTCTACATACAATGAAAAGAAGGCGAGAAAAAAAGGAACTAAAAGGGCCCAGACTGATTTTTATGTGAATGTTGACTAAGAATGGTCTCCATCTGTGTAAACCCACTCAAACAGTGACTTCCTGTGAGTAACAGTCTGAAGCCTGGAGCAAATCACTGATATTTATCATCCACGATGGCACACATTCCCAGGGTTACGGTTTGACTGCTGCTGGTCTCCCATTCTGGCTCGGGCCTGCTGTGAGATGTAACTTTTTAATTGTTATTTGCCCCAAAATACCAGGATCTGATTTTCACAGTTGTAGGTAAGATTGTTTTCTCTTTGATTTTATTCATTGCAACCACAGTGAACATCGAGCCTTACTACAGACATTACAAAGATGTTTTAGACATACGTACTGCATGGAGAAGTGGATTAACTCAACTCAGCTCCAGATACTCTCACTGAGTGGTCAACCAATAATGTTTCAGCCTCTGTTAGTCCTTGTCAGACCTACATCGGAGGTAGTTAAATCACTTTTTTTGCCATTTAAGGCGGACATTTGGAAAAATATTTTAATTGAATTGATAAATCTGTGCAATATATTCCTGCTATGCCAGAATAAGGTGAATAATAATTTTTTTCAAGCATACACAGAATGTTTACGACCTTGTCTTCAGTTTTCATAAGTCTGTCATTGTCTACATTTTTCATCCCTCCTGAAACAACACTGCCTTTGTTTCACAGAGTTCAATGATACGAAATGTTCTTCTGACGTTATTAGCGTCCACCAAAATAAATTGAGTAGGTGGCCCTGAAGGTAGCAGACAGAAACAATATGACAGCTCCCTTCCATCCCTCCCATCCTCCTTTCTCTGATATTAACATCTCTTATTATTGCTATCCTAAAAGTTGAGGTGATGCGTTCGTCTGTCTCCTTGTAAATAAATATCTTAGCAAAGTCACTGTCAAGATTGGAGTCAAGATAGACAGTAAACTTGTCATGTTTGCCCTGCAAGTAAAAGGAAGTAAAGGCACCGTGTTTTTTAGAGTTGTCATCACACTCAGCTGTCATCCCGGCTTCCTACGTATTAATGATGCAATAAAAGGCAGTACAGGAGGAGCAGGTTACGGGTAATTGCAACGTCAAGCTCCATAGGGCCAGCATGGTTTATTTGATTAACCTCCAGCGACAGGTCAGATGTTGGGAATATGTTTTTCAGCCAGATGATCATGAGTCATTTATGACCTCCTGCTGAAGGATAATCAATATCTGGACAAACAGGCAGCCGGACAGCTGACAAAATCTGTCATTAGGGTTGTGTTTGTATTATGTCTGATCCTGAGGCATAATAACTAGCAAATATCATGACACTGCTGAGGTTCGTTGTCACTTTTTGACTGGGCTAGTGTTTACAGAGAAATGAAAAGGAGAGAAAAAGAAAGAAAGAAAAGGGACAGATTTTCACTCTAACTGTGGCCTCAATTAAACCCAATCAATGTTTCTGTTTCTACATACCTCATGCCATTGTTCTCCTGTAGCCAAGACACAGTGGACCGTGCCACAAAATGGCAGCATGTGCATCAAACAGTCCATTCAAAGAGAGGGGGCAGGGGGGGGGGAGAGAGAAACAAATGTCATGCGATGCAAACAGTAAAAAGAGTCCAATCTGCTTTACAACAGTTTTATTGCACATCCTGGGCCGAGCCTCACTGGCTGCCTGCAGACAAACCCTCTCTCATATCCTGCTCGCTGCACCCTCTCCAGCTCTCTGCTATCCTTGCTTGCTGCTGCACTTTTAAACCACCACCCGCTTTGAGCTCTGTGTGGCTGTAAACAAATGCAATTTTGCATTTCCTGTAGTCTAGACACAACTGACGCAGAGTTGCAGCAGTGCTCCACTCTGTGGAGGAAAAAACACATTTTACCACTGTTAAACAACTGGAATGAAAAAGATTTTGTGAAAATGCTAACAAGTGTTGACTGTACAGAATAGCTGGGATATCTAACTCATGTTAAGAAGTCCACTAATGACAAGAATAATGATAGCATTGAACCGTATTGAGTTTCATTAATAAACCCATACCAGAAGATTTAAGCAGACAAGTGGGAGACCTTTTACGTTGACAAATGAGTAAAATAAATAAAATAAAATAAATAAAGTAAAATAAAACCATTTAAAAGTCCCTATGAATCTTTAAAATTCTCCCCCAAAATAAAACACATCGTAAAAATCCCCAAAATACCCTGAAAACTACAATTTCAACAAAACACCTTCAAAAGAAAATCCTAAATAAAAACTCTTAAAACCCCAAACAATGAACTAAAATGAACCACAATCAAGAAAATCTTAAAATGCAATACAAAAAGGTTTAACCCTTCTAAACAAAATCTAAACAAAAAGCTAAAAATCTTTAACATCTATTTAAAATACCACCAAATCTAAAAATTGTGAAAATCCGTTAAAAAAAATTGATTCACTGATAAAGACCATGAAATGCGGTTGAAAGCCCTACAAAAAGCAAGGAAGCGGACTTAGGTTTAAATTATTCTTTCGTCTGTTCACAAGGTCAAGCATGAACTGCCAAGATCCCTCTAAATCCCTGATGTTTCACTTCTACTCTTGGTTTTTATGTCATTTACTGTAGAATTCTTTTTTCCTGCCTTCTTAAGAAATATTTAGACAGTGAAAGCATCATGCCTTTGAAAGGCAACCTGTGTATTCTGTCCCACTACTGCTGAGACAGTTGGATCTGTTCTGCTGCGCAGCCAAACGAGAACAAATCAAAGAGCCTTCAGAGAGATGATCATTGATTTAATCACATCATCAACTGCAGCCACTTCAGGGCCAAGGTAGCTAATCCATAACCAGCCAAAAAGAATCATGCCAACGCCTGCAATCATAGCTAAATGGGGATCAGGAGGTGTCGTGCAGGAAATCTGCTTCTATCATGCTCTGATGTGTTATGAAGTGTTTCAGTATCGATCAGCGATAACAACTACATGTCCATCGACCACATAAGACATAACTGTATCGACAAGAGAATTAGAGGAATAATTGTTGCTCTGTCATCCAACTCCAACATGACTGTCTCTCTCTCTCTGACTCTCTCTGTATTTTCCCTTTGCTCTAGTTGTCTGTACAAAGAATGACAGTAGGACTTGCTTAAGATTAAGGTGTTCTGCTGTCAGAAATGTATTACTTGAAACATCATCACTTGAAACTGAATAAGTCTTTATATCAACAGTCAGACAAGCAAATTGAAATTTATTTGCATAATTAGTTTATTTCTGTGCAAAATTGTTTGCATAATACAAATGATGTGTCATTGTGGTGTTATTGTTTAGGGTTAAAGGTGTGGTAAGCAATTTTAATCCAGTACATGTCTTTTTGTCAAATTCAGCGAATATCCTCTCACGGTGTGTGTGCGCTGAAAGAACCCGGTGTTTGTACTCAGCCCCTGCCTCTGTAAATGGGAAACAAACAAAGTGGCCCGCACCCCACCAGACAACACTATTCCAGCTGTTGCAGCCATGATTTTTGAGTCATGTAAAGTTAAGCTACCTGCCCACGGACATTCAGCTTACTTTCTAGTTTCCCAAGACATGCTGTTGTTGTGATGTTAAGTATAGTAGCAGGAGAGTTGCGAGTATTGCTGTCTGGAGCTGGTGTGCTGGCTCTGGGACTGTCTTGTCCTCTCCTGTTAGCTTTACAGGAGCAACTGTAGTGACAGTTTGCTAACCCGCAACTTAGTTAACCTTAGTTACATTACTTGCTGTGTAGTCTGCTCTATATCATGGTATTTGTAATGGTGTTGGATTTCTCCAGAATCGCATACTCCACCATTAAATTTCCAGAAGTGTAAGACGTTTACGTGTTTTGTGGTCCAACAGGTATAAAACATTTTGGAATTGGTCCAGTGGATTGCCACAGCCAGGAACTGCGAAATGGTCTCCGATGGCTGCAATGTAATTCTTGGGGGATCCCTACACGTTTCCAGTGTTGTCTTCCTGCAACAACTCACCTCTCGTGAGATTTCAGAGAGACTTCTCTTTGAAAGAGACTTATGTTTCTGATTGAATAAAAGAGAGCTCAGTCTTTAACAAAAAGGCCTATCTCTGTAGGGATCCTCTGTTGTCAGATACTTAAAAATAAGATCTGAACCTGTCAGTGGCCAAAACAAGCCCCTTTAGGTGGCTTCAACTAGACGTAGTTTCTTTATAAGGGGTCAAAAGCCAAAAAGGCTGGAAACCGCTTGTCTAATCTTTAACAATGTGTTGGACTT
Organism: Micropterus salmoides; assembly: GCF_014851395.1. Lineage (NCBI taxonomy): Eukaryota > Metazoa > Chordata > Actinopteri > Centrarchiformes > Centrarchidae > Micropterus > Micropterus salmoides. The sequence goes on from NW_024040817.1 coordinate 10,773,183, forward strand.
TTTATAAGATTATCCTAGGTTTATCATGTAAAATCTTAATCTGAAAAGCCACTGAAATGTTGTTTTGTAGAAGTTTAAAGTAGAAGAAAATACTAATATATACTCGTACAAGTAGTTTAGTATTTTTCTTAAGGTCAGTACTGTAGTAGTGAATTGACTTACTTTCCACAACTGCAGATGGCAAACATGCTGCCAGTGGGAATAGGGAAATAGAAAATATTTAAAATCAACACATTATTTTGGATTATTTAGAATCTCAATTCAAAGTTTAAAGTGCCGTATAGTTTTGCTGTCATTCGTATTAAAGAGCTCAAAGTCTCATTACTTTCTCAGGACATTTTACAAAGTGAAATCATGAAGAAAGATTGAAAAAAAGTAGGCTACTTCCTTTTTATCTGATATCAGGGCAGAAAAGACTTCTCCTTCCTCCTCTTGGGTGAAAAATACAGCCCTGGGAAAGCTTTGGGTTATTATTGGACGTCCACTCTAAAAGTATTTCCAAACAATCGAATGTTGTGCTCTAATAGAAATCTATGAATGCTTCTCAGGAGCACAGGACAAAGCTACGGCAGGGCTGTACATCTGTGAGTTTAGAAACAAAGCTTTGTTTGTGAGCCTCAATCACTTGTGCTCATGAAAGCAGACACTTACTTGAAAAACTTTCCTTTTCTTTCAGGGGGTGTTGGGGTAGGGGGGTTGGAGAGAACACTCTAAACCTACATCCTGGTATAAATTTGCAAAACGCAATACAGGCCTGATTGTGTGTGGAGTAGACGCAGGATGCATACAAATAGAATCCCTTCTGAAATGTCCCCTTCCTTGCATGGCCCAGTGGCTAATGTACAATAAATCAACAAAAGGGGGCTTTAATACCAGCAACGGGCAGGTCCTGGGCAATGTTATTTTATCTTTTTACAGTATTTAATTGGAAGTTTTCCCTGAAACATTACACCGCGCTTTCAAATGACTTTGCCCAAATCTAAGAGCAGATTGATAAGAATTTCTCTCCCTCCCTCCCCTCTCTCCCTCTTCTCTTAAAGTTTTTTTTCCACCCCCTTTGCCTTTCAGGAGAGAGCAAGTTTTTGCCGAAGGGAGACTAAAGTTACAAGTGTGTGGCATTTTGTGGAGGGAGAATGAAATTGGAGGCTTGGAGGGACGGATAAGGACAGGCTGGGAAAAAGGGAAGTTGGCAGTGGTAGCGGGTCAACAGCGCGCCTCAGAGCCTTACCCACTGCACCAGGTGTCCACTTAATTCAGATGATACTATTATTCATAGACAGAGGAAGAGTATTGAAACGACCCCCCCTCCTCCTCCAAATCATTTGCAACTGAATACAGATATAATCCTGGAAATATAAGTCTCCATTAAGGCTATCCCATTTAGCAAACAAGGCTCCCATTGTGCAACATGTTGTGTGTATAAATCACAGTCTGAGGAAAAGAAAAAAAGGCGAGGGAGAAAGTAAAACATTCAGTCCAAGACGAGATTTGAGAATGTCACTCAGTCACACATGACAATTAGGAGTGTGTTTAGCTTTCTGATTTTATGGTGGCGTTTGTCCTCTTGTCAAGCTGATTTTATTCATTATTTTAAATGGGTTTTTTTTTCAGAAAACGGAAAAAACGGTAAATAAATAGAACAAGAAAAAGAACAATTACACATCTGTTCATCTTTTGGAAAGTGCAACACTGTTCATTCAAAATATATATTAAAACTTATTTGAAAATATAAGTTATATTTGTTCTTCATTGTCTTGGCTGTGATGTTTCTGCCACTAAGTACAATTCATTTACCTCTGTTGTGAACACAATATGCACTGCAAAATTCTCCATATGCTTATTTTATACTCTGACATTCATGTATGCCCTGCTTTCAGGATGAAAACCTTGCATCCCCAAAATATTAAGCCTCCAGGAGTCAAGAAAAACATCATCAGCTATACAATGACATTAACATAGAAAGCTTTAAAGAGGCCCAGCAGGCCAAAAAGCCACAGCACTCCATCAAATCAAAAAAGACAATGATTAGACCTTATTTTAAAACTGAACAAATTATTTCAACCTGCAGTAGACGTTTTTGAATACAATCAGTGTGAAAAAAACACACGTACATCTTGCTGTCCAGGTGCTGAGTCCAGAACCGTAACTGTGATCTCTGACTCGTAACACTGATGAATGCTCCCTTAAAATTTGTAGTTTGATTAGAAAGTCATGCCCAAATGCCCAGCTGTTTGTCAGGTACAAATGTATCACATGGGCTCGAAATGTTGTATGAAATTTAATTTAAAATTAAAAGGGAGCATTTTACAGTGTTGCAAGTCCTTGGGAAGTATTTAATACAACAATATTCTTCAGAAATTCGTATGAGGTATTACTGTAAATAATATTCTTTGCACAAAAGAAAGTGAAATCTCTACCTAAAAAAACACTGATGTGAGATCTAATCCAGAAGGAATAATGGCAATGTTGTGGTTATTTGTAGAAAATACAATTTCATGGTAATGTTCTGACAAATTGTTGGATAAATTTTCATTGGATAGGATACAAACAACAGAAAACATTGTTTCAAACCTACTTTAATATTTATTTGCAGAATTTATATAAAATCTAAGTCTCTTTTTGTTCAGTCTTTCATTTTACAATTTTTTTCTTCGGCCTCAACTTCTCTGACCTCTGATCACTTTATTCAGCCTTGCACCTTCATTCCTTTAAATATTAAACGTTAAACTTAACAGCACAAAGAATACATCACCACACCCAGAATTGATTCCCATGTGCCTAAAATCAGTAATTAATTTCAGTTCCCAGTAAAAGAAAAGGACAAAAAACAGCTTTAGGACCAAACCCTCCTCCTGGTTGATGTGCTGCCCGGTACAGTATAGAAACCAGGAGATCATCTTCAGTCAGTGGATCAATCTAATCCTTCAGAGAAATGTGTGATGGACCGGTGCAATCATGACAAACAATGGCCATACAGAGATCCATTCCCTTCTCACAGGAAAGGTGGAAAGAGCAGCTACTTTAAAAAAGCACACAATGTCAAGTTCCTGATAACTTTTCTCTTCTGATTTCAGTGACCACAGAAGAAGAGGGCTAAATAGCCAGTGAACACAGCTTATTTTGACAGACACCTCAAAAAAAAAACCAAGCATGCTGGAGGATGCTCCTTCTTATATGACACAAAATATTTCATGAAGTGTCACTCAAATGCCTCCTTTTTAAAACTTTATCAGATGAACTGTAGCTTTAGTCATGAGTTTAGCTGTGGTCCTTTTAGCCATTTTTGCAGGGACAGCCACTGCGTTCTTGAAAGTCTTTAAATACCAGCTGATCATTGGATTTACACCATTGACCTTTTTTTTATATTAAATTCTGCTTTTTGTCGCTTTATACCTTACAAATTGATCGATACCCATCAGAATACTCTGAGACTTGTCAGATAAGATTTAAGCAATGTGAAAATGTTTGTGCTCTTGAATCCAGGCTCCTCCAAAAGTCATGCAAGATGCATGTAGCCAAGCTAAATAACATTGGGGGAAATCCCTGTATGGTGACAACAAACTGTGATATACTTTATAAGAAATTGATCCTTTCCAATCTTTTTTTTTGACAGTGTACAGGCGTTTTATTGCTACTGTATGGGACACTTATTTCACTTACATTTTGCATCAATCATCAAAAGGTTACCATGAGCTGAATTTGACTTTGTTGTCTTTGCATTATTGTCTTTTATATTGTGTACAGCAACAAACAAACATGCAAATAATGTTGTAATAATGATGTCAGGTACATCTTCTTCATCGTCTTGTTGATCTTGTTCCAGCTCCTCTAATGTGAATTTTTCTTTTGCGTTTCTCTTTTTATCATTGTAAACTGAATATCTTTTGGTTTTGGACTGTTGGTTTGACAAGCGATTTGAAGACATCATCTTGGCCTTTGGGGAAATGTGACAGGAAAGTCTTTGAGTTTGCTCTCAGTGAGTTAAATAAAGATTTTAATCAATGAATCACCTCAGCTCAGATATAGTGCTCTCATGCACACAAGGCAAGGAAGTTTGGTGCAGACATTTCACAATTGTGACCATTTCAGGTTAACAAAAAAAATGCTTGTCTTATGTCTACAATATCTTCATAGCATTGACATAAACCCTTATAAAATCCTCATTCAATTTGGCCTTTTCATTATCAGTTTTCTAGACCTCTCTGTGTCTCTGTCGCTGTCTCTCTTTCCCTAAGCTGAAGTTCCCATGACCCGTCACAATACAGTGATGATGTATTCAAGCAGTGATGTATGAAATTCGGTCAAATAAAAACCTTTGTCCTCCCACACTGGCTAATTATTTGACAGATTGGAGCCCTGTTGTGTGTGGATACTGTGAAGGAGCCCTCCGTCGCCCATCCCCCACCCAATAAAGAGGCCACTTGCAGAAAAAAATTCCTCTATAGCCACCCTTTTCTATTCTTTGTTAGAAGATTACATTTTTTCACCACATTTTGGAATGACAAAATGGGGGAGAACTGTGGGTTTTTTGGAGGGGGACCCTGTGTGCTCAGGCAGTGACAGAGGGGGCCAGGACAGCAGTCAGTGGCAGTTTAAAAAGATTTTCTCAAGCAGAAATATTTAATCTTCTCAGGGAAAATAAAGCAGAGAAAAAACAGAGGACAAAAAGAAGCTAATCATCCACAGGTCTCCCCCCATCTCCCCCAGTCCCTCCCTCCCCATAGTTATCTGTAAAAAAAAAAAAAAAAACAAACAAGAGAGAAAAAGATTATGTAAGATTCATAGAATAAATCTGCATGTATAACTATGAATTATACATGTTCCCACATTTGCGTGCTGTTTCTCCATTTGTGAGACAGCTTTTCTGATGACATAGAATTGCCAAGAAAAGAAAAATGTTCAGCGCCAGGCTTCGGCAAAGGAAGATGGCATTTCAATTAAAACACTTTCTCTTTACTCAAAATCCTGTATGTCCTGTTTTTATTTAACATTTTTTCTCTGTTTCTCCATGTTCTCTCTCCAAACAGGACACAGCAACAACTGTCTGAGCAGACTTTTGTAAACGTTAATTAGCAAAGCTGGAAGCTTCCAATTAGTCTCTTAACTGAGTTCTGTTTGTTGCATTTGTATGTGTACAAGGAGCATAATTATATGCACATCACATGCAGGTGCAAGGCTGCTGTCCATTGATGAGAAGAGTAACACCTGCAGACTTTTTCCAAACCACAGATTATTTTGAATACACATTTCAATCCAAGACCGATCTTGTCAAGTTTAAATGTTTAACCTGACAAACTCTAGTTTTACTTTCTGAAATCAGTAATTGTGTAACTAAAGTTGTTTGGGTCTTTGCCACATTTCACATAACATTTAGAACAGATTACATTCTTTCTTTCTTTCTTTTGCCTGTTTATTTTGTTTACAAGTTCCTTGTGATCTTGTATCAAAAATCTCCATACAATAAAATGAACTGATAACCACTGTAGCTACATTAGCTTAATTAACTAATATGCAAAAATTCTCCTTACTATTGTCTAGCATTTGGTACATTTAGCTACAGTACTAGCTTAGAAAAAAATTATTCAGCAACAGTATTGTTTGTATTTGTTGAATGTTGCTCATGTGTTAATGACAAAGCAAAATACTACTTGGCATAACGTTTGTGTCAGTTTTGTAAATGACAATATTTTTTAAGAAACTTAAATAAGTACAGAGACTTATCACATTTTTGTTTATCAGCTGACTGAGTTATCAATTTAATTATTGTATTCAAAATCCCTTCAAAGTCAACGGCAATTTCATATACTAGCCACGTTAGCCAAAGTAATGCTATGAGCCAAACATTTGAAATATTTAGTGTTATATATTTAGAGTTGCACAAATGTACATTCAGTGACAGCATTGAAGGCTATGTTGTTTTGTTTTTTTAGGTTTTTGATTGGTTGGTTGTAGGTGTTGCTGGCTAATGTGTGTAATATCATTGAATGTTGAATGAGAAAGGTCAAATAGAGCCTAATTATTGTGAGTACATGAGCAACTTTATATATAAGTAATATACATACACAAATATACATTTTTTAAGTTAACTTAGTTAGGTCTGAAAGTTTATTCAGACATTTTAGCTTACTCTGCATCTTGGTTAGTTACCTCATATTATATTATTATTCTGTCCTTTTGTTTTGTGTTGTACTGTCTGTGATTTCAGATGTTGTTGAGCCAGAACACAAACTGGCATCATACATCACACCCTGTGACTAATATCACAGGCTCCAGTTTTGGACACAACCTTGATGTTGTGGTCCTGAAGCTACCAGAGTTTATTCTCCTGGCATCTGGCTGCGAGGTAGAGGGGACCGAGAGAAAGCATCTGTGGGGCCTCATCCTCCCCCCATGTAGAGCCGATACGGGAGGAACCCTTGGCACCGGCCCAGTGAAGAGGTGGCTGGAGTATTAACCACACAACTTCCCCCATGTAGAAGGTTAAAACCCTTTCACAGTTTCCTCCCTTCCTCCCTCAGCAGCAGCAAAGAACATATGCTCTTTAAAAACATATGGTCAGCAACAAAACTAAAACTATTTAAACAAGGAAAACACTGAAAATGCTCACTTTGAACCATAAGTGGTGAATATACTGATTATTTTTAAGCAGTTAGAGGATCCCATGCCAGGCTGTGGTGATTTATCACACACATATTGTCCCAGTTAGCACGATTATGGCGATGGCACAGGCTGCTTGACCTTCTAGTACCATCCTCATTTGTATCGTGTCAATGCAAAAACAGCTCCTAAATCACTGCTCCTCACTCCCTGGTCAAATTACAGCACACTATTTAAATCTGTGATCCCAAAGACACAGAAGAGAGAGGCAGGTAAGAGTGAACTTTCCAAAATTGATTTCGTCCTACTGCAGAACAAGCGTGACATAATTTGGAACAACAATAATAGTAATAATAATATAAAAGGGATAAAATAATCAAATAGGATATCTCAAAATGCACCATATCAATTGTAGTTAAAACACCATTTTTATTTGACTGAAATGACTTTAATTATGGTGGATATTTATTTGAAAAACATTTTAGCATCTGGATTAGTAAACCCCCCCCCAAAAAAATGTAATTATATTGTCAGTGATTATCTCACCTTACACTTGACTATTAATCAACTTCAGTATTTGATAGCTAGCAAACATGGATTAGAGTAAAATGAGACATGTGGTGTTGTGTCATGTTTCAGTACTTGGAAAGGTTTTTCATCATAAAAGTCACAATAATTGAATATTAAAAGTAAATACAAAATATACAGTAGAAACTAAGTTTAAAGTAGATTAAAAAGTGGGAAAAAAAGACACAAAATTGAGACAAATTAGATACAAAGGAGGAAGTACACACAACATAGGTACAAATTAGAGAACAGGCACAAAATCAATGCAAAGTAGAAAGCGTGTTCCAAAATTATAAAACAGACACAAAATAGAAATACAAAATCAATACAAAGAAAGTAGATATAAATACAAAGTATATACAAAGTTTTCAGAAGAAAAAACAATTAAACTTTGTCTCTCGATGAGACACTGGATTAAATAAAATCAACTGTGGGAAAAGTGATGGTGTGTACTGTACTGTATATGTAGCTCTGATGACTCTGTTGACTGCAGGAACAGAAAGATCAGCAGGAACAGTGATGCTTCTCAGGCCCGCCCGTGCATTGAAATGAATCTCTGGATGTTTTGTTTTGGCTAATGGCTGATGTGTCAGCTCGTATGTCTGTGTCACACCACTGGCCAAGGCAGCCTCCCGACAGAGCTTTTTGGGTGTGAGTGTGGTGGTAACAGAGAGATTGGAGTTGGGTGGTTTTGGGGTGGGGGTGGGGGGTGGGTCAGGCTTCGAAGGGAGCACATGGAAATGAGATCCATTCATCCCTCTACCCATAACCCCCCCGATTGGCATATGGCATGGCATTGTCCTTGGCCGCTGAGCCAGAAGTGATGCAATTTGTTGGCATGTCCTGTCATTTCACAAACTACCCATCCCATTGAGGCCTCCAGAAAACAACAACACAAGACATGGAAGGGCAGCCAACAGCTCAGCTTCTATGGATGCCCTGCCAAACTCACTCACGAGGGAAATGAAAAATAACTTGGGTTCAAACACTCTAACATCTATATCATAAATTTAACATATATCATTCAGGATTTTGCTTTAGAACCACTAAATGAAAACATCTTTTTAAAATCCGATTGTGCAGTTTGAAGTAGCATTAACATTTGCTAAAATACTGAAACAGTTGAAGTTGTTAAAGTGACAGTTGAATCACAAATACTGAAAGAAGTTAAAATAGTTGTTAAAGTGGAAGTGCTGAAAAAAGTTGAAGTTTCAGTTTAAGTGTAAGTACTAAAGGGGGTTGTCACTGAGTGTCAATTTAAGCGTATGCATTGACTGAAGTTGAAGTATCAGCTGAAATGAAAGTGCAGAATGTGGTTGAAGATTCAGTTGAAGTTCAGCCACTGAAAGGAGCTGAAATGTGAGAGTAGGTGTAGGTGATGAATTGAGCTGGAAGTGCCAGTTCAAGTGTATAAACTAAAGTGTCAGCTGAAGTGTAAGCACTGCAGCTGCTGTATCGTGTATTCACAGTGGAAGTTGTGAGCGGAAGAAGTTTTAGTTTTGTAAGAATTAAAATTAGCTGAAATGTTAGTTGAAGAGAAAGTGGTGAAAGCACTTGGATTGTCAATTTTGCAGTTGAAACTGAAGTTGTGGTAGTCAAAATTCAAAAACGGACAGATGTTAAAGTATCAGTTAAAATGAAAGTGTTAAAAGTAGTGAAAGACACAGCTGAAGTTCAAGCACTGAAAGGATTTGAAATGTCAGATGAAGTGTACGTGATAAATTGAGCTGGAAGGTTGAAATGGATGTCCTGAAAGAAATGAGTGCCAGTTCATGGATATAAACTGAAAGACGAAGTCAGTTAAACTAAATTGTGTACAATCAGTGAAAGTTGTAGGAGTACGAGACATTTTGGTTTTGTTGCTGTTTTATAAAGTTGAAGACCTAAGACCTGAAAGGATTTGAAGGTTCAGTTGAAGGTAAGCACTGAAAGGAGTTGAAGGGTAAGTTGAAGAAAATCATTAATACAGTCAAAATAATAATTACATTATTAGTTAATGACAAAGTGGTGAAAGCAGTTGAACTGTCACTTGAAGAGTAAGTTATGAAAAAAAGTTTTGGTTCAAGAGATCAAACATTTACCAATATTCATTCATGTTTTACATGAAAGCGGAAAGAAAATGTATCATTTCAGTAGAAGTTGACAGTTATTTGCTTCTCCCGAGCTGTAATCTTCAACTCTCTTTTTCACAATCACTAATGCAATAATTCACGCAACATACTGTAACATCAAGATGACGGGATGATAATAAAAAATAAGTCTTTTTCTTTTTCGCTTTGAGCTGAGGCTTGACCCCAAGCTGTCCAATGTTTAATTAACTCTCACAGACTTGACGTGGGGAGAAGGCAAAATCTTCAAAGAATATGACTACTGCTTTGTGAAACATCAAATCCAGCTCCAGATCCTATTGTGCAGAGTTTGCTCATAGTTGACCTCACCTTCTGTTGGGATATCCTGTTGAAAGACACGGCAGGCTCGGACCGCCCAGACAAAGAGGATATCCCTCCAGGGAAACTCTGAGCCATCAGTGGGAGATGCTGCTGCTGCTGCTGTCGTCATGTGTCTGATCTGTTGCTTATACAGACCCATGCTTGAAAAGGATCTACGGAGAGATTTGTTGGGGTTTTTTTCTTCTTCGTATGTTTGGCTGAAAGTCTGTCAGCCCCATGGAGAGACTCCTATTGTTGCTTCTGAAGTGACATACATCCTTTCATTTAACACACAAACATCAATTTGTCTTTTACTGACAGCAAATGTTTCCCAGACTCAGCACAATCCATTTGGATCTGCATAAAACCTACAGTCAGGATCAACCTAAATGAATCAGAGATGGTGTTTCTTTCTCCTATGTGGAGAATGCTACTGGAGTTTTCTTTTGAACTGGGGGTGGAACCATGTCTGCTGCCTCTGGTGGTGATGAGACTGTCAGGGAGTCTGAATGTTGGCAGGTTTAATGCTGGTATGTGGCAATTGCATAACTCCCCGTACCATCTCAGTTTACTGCAGGATCATCTCACATGTAGCCTAAATTCTTTTCTTATTATGTGATGTCTGAGTGGATCCTTGAAAACAGATAGTAGCTGTGTTAGAAAAATACTAGCTGGCAGGTAGTCAGTGGAGAAATGAGAAGATAAACATACCCAGGTATCAGTGCTGTTCTTATACTGATGATTTACACTGTAGATAAAAGTACAATTATTGCTTTAAAATCTATTTGAGCAAAAACTAAATAGCAGTCTCTTTAAAATGTAGAAAAAGAAAAGTTACTGCGAAAGCATTGTTGTATGTGATCTTCTACAGAGCATTTAAACAAACTAAAATCACTGACTGACCACAACTGTTCCTGTTTCGAAGGACATGTAGCCCTTACAACACAAAATTTTCACAAGACAGGTTGTGTAATGATTGCAACATTCAGCTTTGTTTTCACTTTCAAATTCCAAATCACTAACTGCGTATTTGTTTAGAAATGTCTGAAGGGCTTAGTGCTCATGTTGCTGATTGTCTCCATTATAGCAGGTCACTGCATCTCCAGATCTCAGCAATAATCCTGGTGAGTGAAATGTTAATATAACTGACAGGGATGAAAGCAAAAAGTATGAAAATGAAATCTATGTTGAAAAACTTCAGAAACAGAATTTCTCTTTACATTAACCAGAAACATACTCAGGTAAATGCAAACAATTAACTTTAATTCTTTATTAACACACACATGACTTACTTGCTCGAGTGAAAGTACATAAAAGTTATGTAGTTACAGTAAGAGGAGTAAATGCAATATGTTTCTTTAATCTCTGGTGACAGATGTACTCTTAATTAGCTGCTTTTTTTATCTGTTATTTTATCCGTTGATATAGTTTATATGTTTCCCAATCATCCTGCTGTTGTTGCAGCATCACCTAAATGCATCACTTCCTGAGCACCGGGACACTAGGTGGAATCAATGTGTTATATCTGTCAGTGACACAAGGTAGCAAAATGTCACAGATTTCAATTTTAATACAAATATTTAATTTATTGGAGTTATACAGACAAATAAGTCACTTTGAATCATTTCTTGCTGCATTTCTGTTTAACCCAAAGGTTACAGACAACTGCATGGCTTAATAGAAGACTCAAGCTCCAGCACCATCCATCATTTCAACTGACCAAATAAAAAGATAAAAGGTTGAGGAGTGTGGTGGGGGTTTGTCAACTTCCAGTCACAGGATCACTGCTGGGTAAATGGGTGACGCCGTCCTAGTGGGAGACAAACCTGGAGAGCTGTTCTCCTGACAGCTGGGTCACACCACAACTATCAATGCATAATTTTTCAGGGTCAGCAGACAAGTATGTGATCCCTTCTATACTTCCCTTTCCTTTTCTTTGATTTCCTTTCCTATTCTCATGTTCTGTCCTTTCTTTCCCTGCCATTCTTCCTATATTTTCTATTTTCTCCTTAGCTTTATTTTTCTTTCCACCAATTTCTTTCCCTTCCTTCCCTTTCTCTCTTGACTGACTACATGAACTTGCAGCTTTAAACATATGGTAAAAACATGATTAATTAACTGTAACTCTAAAAAACTGCACTTTGCCAAGTGGTTGGGATTAACATATTTAAAATCTTATCCATTTCTAAATGTTTTTCTCTTAATAATAAATAAAACAACAAAACCACTAATAATGTCATATTCCTGTAGACTGTACAGCAATCTGTATTTTCTATAATAATCACACTCTGCAGGTCGTCTTTCTTCATCAATTAGGAAATGTGTTGGCATCACAGGCAAAGGGTTGAGTAATGCTGATGATGTCATTGATGCAACCCACAGCTTACAAATCACAACAAAATCATAAATCATCTCACAGATGTCTCCCTCATTCGATTAACACGGTGTCCATATGGCTTACTGTAGTATATCAATCAGCAGAATATCCGAGCCGCTAACTGGCCTCCCCTCCACTGAGACAGGCTTTAATGGAGAACACACACTAATAGATAAACTCCTCAAGTTTTACACTTTGAAAATGTCTGTTGATATTGTCATGTTGCCAGAGCTGTTATTTTCATCACCGCAGACTGTCATCTTTTATTTGTTTATCATGTTGAGGTGTTGGCCATTTTTCTGACACTTCTTTATGCCTCCAATTTTTTATTTTTATGAGAATCCAATTTGCCACACAGCCATTTGCATTTCCTGTAAAGTGAAGCTCTTAGCGACTGCTCAAAGCCTGATCTTCCAGGACTCTAAAGGTGGCAGGAGGTTATGATAATTTCACACACAATAAGGCTGCTGCTGCGAGCCTTATAACATGAGCAGGCCTCAATGCGCCCTCTCTGCATATCAAAAACACAACCGTTTAGACACCGCACAACTGAACTCATCTCATCTCTCTTCTGAAGACTCATCCGGCCATTATAGTTTTGAAAAAGATGAAATCATGCAAAAATTAATTAAGGCATTCCAAGCTGCAGATATAAGCTCCATGCACTAATTATCGTACTGTTGTAAATGTATTCCATCGTGTTTCAAGTTCACTCCATTGATTTCAGCGTTGTTCCCTCTTAATAACATTTCTTTTATGTTTTCTGTCAGACCTCATGCATTAGTCTGTGGGTCTCATTTACATTCAGGTCTAAAGCTCCACAAATGACACGATAAAACCTTTGAAGTATGTGAATATGATTTATTCATTTTAGTTGACATATTTTTTTCTAACCAGGTGGTCCTATTTAATTCAATAATATTTTTTAAGGAAAATCTGGCCAAAGATTTTAGCTAAGCACAAACATACAATTTACAGACACACAACACGAGCCATAACAGCAAGAAAAACATGATATTTTCTGTATAACTGTTCAAATAAGTCAAAATCTCATATTACTGTAAAGCAACAGCAGGATCAGAGACTCTTTAAATATATATTAAAGAAGCAAGTTTTATTTATATAGCACTATTCAAAACAGAAGTTACAAAGTGCTTTCAGGAAGAAGAAAGGGAAAATGACCGAAAGCAAGGAACTATTTCAAACAAAGCTACTACTACCAAGGCTGAATTACCTCTATTTTCAAGTCTGAAACAAGCACAAATGCAACAAACTTAAACTCACTCAATCCCCCCAACAGCAGTAGTCTGTAAAAAGGCTTTCCCCAAAATTTTGGCTTTTCTGAATAACTTCTACATGAGCTCTGAGCAAGTTACTTTTGTTTGCCATGTTGTTGACAATTGTTTAACTGCTCTTACCCAAACAATTTCTTTGCTGTACGTTTCTATTTGCTGTAGCAGTAATCCAGTTTTACCACAGGAGTTGTTTTAGTTCCATCTTAATCCAGGGAAATTGATAAAATGTCTTTATTTTATAATTTAATATAATTAAAAATTTCCCAATATATTAGTTTTTCATTTACATTATTAGCACTTTACTGTTTCTGCTTGCTGTTGTAATGATGTATTTGTCAGGTTTCATATTTACATTTTTCTTTTTCTATTTTCTGAGATTTACAACAGTGGTTACCAACCTAGGGGTTAGGGAGCCAAAAAGGGTCAGAAGAAAAATATGAAGGGCCTCGTGAATGGAGAATTATGTTTGGGTTTGGTTTTGTTTTGATTTTTGAACTTTTATGTAAAGCTTGTGAAATATCGCATAATTTTACATCTTTGGACCAGTAAAAAAATTTCAAATGCGACAATCTAATGAGGGAAATCACAGTTTAAAGTACATTTACTTGACAGACATTTTATCCCAAAACAATTTACATTTTTCCCATAAATAGGGATCAAATAGGGTTTGAACCATCGACCCTATAATTATTGGCTGACCCTCCAACTACACTAATCTACAAACCCCCTCTGGCTTAACCTTTCACATTTGAAAATCCCAGACTTTGTTGACTCCTAGCGGTAGCATCAAAAAAGACACCAGTAATGCACGTTGCTATTTAAGATTCAGACCCTGGGATAATGAATATGAATGAATATATACTGTAGCCTGCACAGATTCTCACTGGGATTGTCTCATATTTTTTCACCAAACAAATAAATTAAAATAGATTAATCAGAATAATGTTAAAGATGTTGTAATCACATAAAATTGTACTACTTAATTAAAATATATAAATGATAGAGTAGTATGTTGTCCATATTTACAGAGAGGTGCTCATGTATAAATTTTTCTGCATCTCTCTGATTGGGTTTGCACATCAATAACTCAGTGCAACAACAAAAGCTGCCATTCACTTTCCATTTGAATTCACTGGTGGATCTTCACTCGTTTCGGACTGAATGGCTGATGTATAAGCCTCATTGTCAATTGAGTGTTGTCTGGTGGGTACTTGAAAATGCATTAACCTACAAACCAGGGGGAATAAGCCAGGGAGGTTCCATGTAAAACCAGTGAACCCATTAAAAGGTCTGATCAGAGCGCGCTGTTTATGAGTGTCTCCACTTCATCCTAATGTAGCTTTTAGATGATGCTAATAGATCACAGACCATTGTGATCAGACAAGGTAATGGACCTTTGTCACAGCTTGCTGAGTATGGCTTCAGGGCTACACACACACACACACACACACACACACACACACATACATACACACACACTTATATATGCACATGCACAGACGGACGTTCACATGCAAACACAAAAACATCTGCATACAAACGAAAGCACATAAACTTAAACAGACATGCACACGCAATCACACACTCTCAACGCACACCCCCCCACCCCACACACACACACCCACACCCACACACACACTAAAACAATGACCCTAATTAATAACGATTAGTCCTCTCTCAAACACACTCGCAAAATGTGCAAATGGAACAATAAATATAGCTCTTAAACATGGCTTTTACAAGTGAGCTGAAACAATCTCTACTAATCATTAGTAAACACCGCCCCGATTTGTCATTATTACTCTGTGATGCGTGGAAAGACAGATAAACCGGGGTCAGGTCTGGTACAGCATACAGCTCGTCAAAGTTTAAAGTGAGAATCAAACAGCTCTGAAAGTCCAAACTCAGATCAGATAGAGAGAAAATCAGTTTAGCTTAGCAATGGAGAACAATACAGACATTTGCTCAGGTACTCTAATGTTCTGACAGCTAAAGATACAAGTTACTTTTCAGATTTAGATTTTTAAAACAAAAGCTCCAGAGGTGTGCGACCTCTGACATATATAGCAATTGTAAGTCGCTTTGGATAAAAGCGTCAGCTAAATGAATAAATGTAAATGTATGTTAACAAGTTTTCTGCTCAGAGTTAGCCTTCATTGACATACATCATATAAGAACATAGGGGCGTGGTTATCCAAGCTGAATGATCATATTCAGTGCAGCAGGACCAAAAATATATGTATTTTTTTATTCCACGCATTCTTCTTTTTAGTCTATGATTCTTCTGCTTGTCAAAACCTGTCAACTTCATTATCCACAATGCACCTTCGACACACACACACACACATGCAAATCTCTGACTGTTTGGTCACAGATTCAGATGCCTTATGCTAGTATGCTAGTAGCAGCTAATTTAGCCTCAAGCTGCTAGCCCAGAAACTCACTTCTTTCTAACTCATCACTCACCTTTTATTCATTTTCAGCTTTGTAGTCTTAGTGACATACGCTGAGTCAAGTGACACCGCTTGAGGCAAATTATCAGTCTTCACACAGCTCCCTCTGGAGACACAAAAGGCTTTACACAACTTTTCTTCACACATGTAGTAGAACTCCTCGAGCTATGATGTGTAAAATTGGTGGAGTTCCCCTTTAAGCACTTCCATCTTTAGCTTTGCCTTTTTACTTCCAGCTGTACAAGAACAAGCCAAAGTATTACTATAACCATTTCATCATTATCTAAAGTTTGTTAACACCATATTTCTAACTCACTCACTTGTGCAGACACACTAAAGCTCCCTGTAACATGTGTGGTAGACTACAATTTAATTCAGATCTCTTTTAACATACATTTATCTTATATAATTATTTTGACGGCATGCCATCACATGAATGTGTCCAGTATACATACTTTCTGTAAGGTCAGTATATTTTTTATGTTATAATATTGCTAATTTTACTAGAGTAAAATATCTGCATACTTCTGGTTCCCTGGTTTTCTGTCATTTTGAACTACTGACCGTTGATATCAGCAATTAGTAGTAAATGTCAAAAACATCCATTTTCTGTGCTGCTTACACTTACATGTAAAACTGAAAACTATGAATTTTACTTGAAATGCTGTTTGAAAGCTTCAGAAATAGTTTGTTGGTGAAATTATTGTCACAAAGGTCAAAAATGTATTTATGTACCCCAATCTGAATTTAGGAGTGGATAACAAAATCCAAATGTTGGGTTTGAGGTGCCCATGGGCGTTCACAGGATACTTTTAAAGGGATCATAATGTGAATTAGGGTACTTAAAATTATATTTCTATTTTTCATGTTCAATGTCGTCCCCGTTTGTTCCAAATTTCCCTTTTGAGAGTACTTTCACCCTCTTTTATGAAATATTAAATGGTTTTTAGGCTCCGGGCCTCCTCTGAACTCTTATCAATGACACAACCTGAAAAAAATGTAAGTCCAACTAACTCCACCACTCCACACTAAGCAGCCTGAGACAAGGAGCTGCGAATCATTCATCATCATCACTGTGTGTTTTATGAATCAGTCAGTGTGAGTAGTCAATCAACAGACAATTAAGTGGCAGCAATTCATTAATAATTTGATATTTACCAAGTAAATGTGCCAATTTGTAGCTGCCCAAAAGTTCACATGTTTTCATCATTATAAACTGAATATCTTTGGACTGTTGAAGATGTCACCTTGTGGTCATTACTTCTTGACATTTTTTAGGCTAAAAGATTATTCCATTTTCCTGAAGAATAATCCAGACTAAATTAATTGTTAAGTGGTAGGTTTTAGGTGGCAGTCAACAGAAACTGTGGGAAATAGTGGAACAACATTAACTTATATTAAAATGAAAATGAACAAATTATACATAAATATCCCCAGTAGGAAAATAAATCACTGGGGAAGTGAGTGTGAAAGTGCTGCTGTAGGGACTAAAACAAATAGTTCACTTTCTTTGAGTAGTAAAAATGCAGCTTTCATCCAAACACTAGCTGCTGTGACTCAGTGTTTCAGTCTAAAATAATCTCCAAAATCACGTCCTCCATCAGTGACCCGACCATCGGAGCATCACTTCTGACAAACAGCTTATTGTTTTAGCCCATGAGAGAGAGAGAGCGAGCAGAGGGTGGTGATAGTGGTGATAATAGGGGACATAAAAAATAATGATTAGCCTACTATGTAAATGGCAATTAAAGGACACTAAGTGCTGCAGGCGTTGTCCTTGCATTTCACGGTTGGTTTTGATAGGAACACACCCAGCTGCCTCTGGCCTCTGACACTCATTTGTCAAAATGAGGCAGAGGGGAGGGGGAGAAATCTGGCACTATGCATTAAATCAATTAGGTATAATGGAAAAAAAAGGTGATCAGAGCGATTAGTTTACACCCCAATATCTATGTATACATAGGTTGTAAATGTGTACACAATATAAATAACCAAATGAGAACCACTGCAATCAGACATTACTTTCTTAGCCTGACCAAAACTTTTGAGCCCACTCCACACATCCTGAGCAAAACACTGATAAATGATGGAAATGATCAACAGAGTGCTGTGGTTGTGCTGCTGAAAATGAGCATCATTAGTTTTACTTTAACTCACAGGGCTCTCAGTGTAATCGAAGAGGGGCTGTGTGAACTTGCTGCTCTGTTAAAGGATCAGAGATGACGAGGGGGAGGTAGAGAAGAACAAGAATATAAAGAAAAAGACAACAAACAGCAATGGATTCCCAGGTGTTGTTCTCAATGGTTTATCTCTTCGATCTCAGCAGAAAGAAACTGGAGATGATTTGCATAGAAGCACGCTGCCACCTAGTGACAGTTTCTATGCAAAACCATAGAAATTCGAACAAACAGGACATTTCAGGTTTATATTTCACTTCCTACTGCTTAATTATTGCTAGACGATAATAATAATAATGATAAAAAACTTTTCAAAAACAAAGTGCTTCACAGGAGAACAACCAAAAAACACACACCAGAACAATTAACTCATCTTGTGTTGACCCAAAGGAGAAGTCCGATCTATAAAGGAGGCCCAAAGTATTGAAAATACAAAAAATAAAAGAGAGCTTGGAGGACTTCACAGCAATTAACAGAGTTATTCACACACTTCAATGAAGACAATGAATATTTAAATGTAACATCTGTCCCAAATTAGCTCAGGGAACGTGACAAGGAGGGAATCCACTCAAAAGACATTTATTTCTTAAAACTAAGGTCGAGTCAAATGAACTATGAGTGTCTAGATCAGCAACATTCAGCAATGAAAGAAGTGCATGGAAGTGTGGTTTATGTGCTACGGAGGTGTTGAAGGTGCAAACCAAAAGAAAGTGATGCATTATGGACAACAGCGACAGGGTCATATGGACAAATAGCCCAAGGGTCAAGGTGAGCTTTATCAACTAATGTGTCTACACTGTCAACAAGTAGTCTACAGAAGTTGGCCAGGACAGCTTGGCAGGGTGTCTCGTTACACACCTTGAATATGACAGCGTAACCACTTATTGTCCTATGCACAGGCTATAAAAGTTACTTTTCTGCCCCTGTAACTGTTTCATTATGCTCAAACAAGCATTTCATCACTGGACCAGGTTTCAGAATGAAATGATCCTTTTAATAAACTGTGTTACAAAGTAGATATGCTTCTTTGAACAAAGGCAAAGAGTGGTCACCTAAGCTTGTACTTCAATAATATACATAAAGGAGTGTTCACACTACAAATGTTGTACAATGTGAGAGGGGTCTGAGTAATAATCATTTAGTTCCATCAATATAAAATAGGAGAAGGGGGTGTTTCATGTTTTGGACTCGGGTTTTTGGACTCTCAGTATCGTCTATTTTATTAAAACTCAGAGGCTTTCTAACTAGGAAGAACTTCACTCTAAAGACACAGTCAAATGAAGAAGAATCCAGAGAATTATTGTCCATTAGGTTAGCACATATACAGTTTCTGCCTCTTTTTTCTTTGAAGGGGTTAATTTACCTAAATACAAAAAACATTTTGTATTTTATATATATAACCAAAATTATATATAGGCCTGTATATATACACATATATATTGTTGGGTTGGAGGCTGAAATCCCAAAGAGACAATCTGGGCAAAACCTGGGTAAATAAAACCAAACCTGCATTGCCAGATATGACTATAAGAGTAAGTTTGAACATTTTTGTTTTATGATTTTGGTCAGTCAACCTGCTGTAAGCAGAAGGAGTCCTCATGCTGGGGTGCATGTCAGCACCCCATCAAACTGGCCCTCAGACATGACCTCTGGGTGAGACAGGAAAGTGGTCTTTGTTCCCACCAGGTTGCAGCTGGTAATGAAGTGTACTGAGTTCCTCCAGCAGCGCTTCTCTGATGATCTCAGTGTGGACAAGAGCAGCGATCTGGATGTGAAGTCACAGTTCATTTCATTTTTCAGCACCGATGAGATCTCAGCTGTTATCTGATGAAACTGAACAACCATTACTAAGCGAATAAAGCTCTTTTGAGTGTTCCCTAACAGGAATCCAGCACGTCCCCCTCTTTGTCCGCCGTTTTGAATTCATTGGTCCTCTCTCGACAAGATGATAGGAATAATCTCGCCGAGTGAGATTGACAGTTCATTTCAGAAATCAATATTTACAATTTACTTCTTTCAAAGTTCATTCTGGGAGAGGGCTCCATATTATCCACCTCCCAAATAAGCTGATCATATCTCCGCCAGCCCTGGAATGAGTTTCCTACCCAAAATGTGTCGTTTTTTTCCCTCCTCCTCCCTCTCTCTCCCTCTCAGAAATCAATGTCTGCGTTTGTGCGCTTTAATCTGGCCTCTGATGACAGTAAATCTTTATCTGTTTCTGGGCGAGCAGCAGTGAGCGGCTGACACCATTTCCCATCAGAACAAAGAGCCAGGCCTGTGTGGACTCTGGGAGATACATGGGGCTCTAATGTGGCTGGACATGTTTCAGCAGGGCCATTAATCAGAGAGGGTGACAGCCAGACCTGCTGTGGTTGTCTTCAGCCCAGAAAGCCGCACCTTTCATTGGCTCTACTCAGAAAACTGAGGAGTCCAGGGTAGGTGGATAGAGATCAAACCTCACGTGCCGGTATCTTTGTCACAACACGGACAAGAAATTTCTCTCTCAAAACCAGTTTTTTTCACTAGAAGTTATAAGATATATCGAGAAACACCTCAATATTAGAAATATGTGGAGAAAAGAAGCCTTTTCAGGTCCAATTAAGTTTGTAATAATGAAACCAAGCTTTCAGTCACTTCATCAGGGCAAATGTTTGACAAAAGAATCTCAAAGCTTAGGCCTAGACTAACTTCAAACTTTTTTTGTGCAAGTATACATGTGAAAATACAGTTCACAGCTGCAACTGATACTCAACAGACACAAAATCAGTACAGAAAGAAATCAAGAAATCAAAGAAATTTAAATATACATCAGAAGTAATATGAGAAAAAGAAATCAAACATCAGGAAAATCACAGTGCAACATCTACACGCCGGGTGTAATGTAGCATAATGGTCATATTAAACACTCGAACACTTGGCTTCAACTGTTTCAACATTTCTTTGTAACATTAAATATTTGTGACTAAATACAAAAGAATCGGGGTTTAAACAAGACTAAGAGTCTACCGCCATGCTGAGGCTTAGACACACAGAGCTAAATGCTGTTGTTAATGATGTTAAGCAGGTAATTTTTAGCATGCTAACATTTGTTAATTAGCACTAAACACAAGATATTTCAGTCTGGTCCAAAGTGATGGACTGACTGACATCCAGAGAGTCATCAGCTAAAAACTGAGGACAAATCAATGCAGAAAGCAAGCCGGAAATTAAATAATCAGATGATATTCAATCTTTATTGGAAACTGACATTTATATAATACCTAAACATTAATTAAATAAATCTAAATATCTCAAACAAAGTGAGAGTGAGAGAGAGAGAGAAAAGTTTGGACAAACATCAAATAATCCACACCAGACAAACTATATCACAAATTACTTGTTGCAACCCCGAAACCCTCCGGTGAAGTCCTGTGATGATTCATAACCTCCTCTGTATTAATAATACCTCCTCCAGCACTAAAAGAATAGACTGGAGTAATATTTATTATTCAGCAGATTTATGACGCCCCCCCACATACCAAACAAGGCTGAAGTGACCCAATGATCCATTTGCTGTGGCTCCATAGGGTATTATTGGGTGGTAATCTATTGTTAAACAGCTTTTAGAGTGATGGATGAAAACGACCTCAACCTACACACAATCAATTCATATCTAATTAGCCAGCATTATTTATGACACTTTCAATAGGCAGGGTGGGAGTCTCAGGGGAGGGATAGAGGCCTCAGCTGCCACCCAGGGAAATGAGAAATGGGAGAGGCTATCAGGCAGTGGTATTGATTAGCATAGAAGGTCTAGAAATTAATTTGGTGTGGGGAGGAATCAAGGTTGATTTAGGTGACAGACAGAAAAACCACCAATCCACCAATTATTTTATGACTTTGAGCATCAAAAACCAAATTCCAAAGTTCATTTAAACACACAATTTAAATGTAAACTGATTAAACATAAAAATGAGACCTGCAAGCAAAATGCCTTCCAATACATGAAAGAAAGAAAGAAGGAATAAAGAAATAATGTATTAAAGAACGAATGAATGACCAAAAAAGAAAAACAGAGTAAGGAAAGAAAGATTTGTATTAGTCTGACATCTGCTGTTCAAATGAGGTTATAACAGTTTCGGAGCAAAGTAAATAAAAACTGTTAATGTGCTCCTGTCCTCAAATTGTTCATCCCTTCAGTAATCAGTAATCTTCTCAGGGACTAAGTGGGCTGAGTCTTTAGGGATAAAAGAAAAATAATTTTCTTCATTAAGCAGCACGGTAATGATTATGACCTTTTTATAAAATCAGTGACCAGCGGACAAACAACCAAATTATCATTTCCCTGCTGTCCTGCCACGCCGTGACACAGTTTCAGTACCTCATTTATTCAGCCAATGGAGAGAAAAAATAAATAAATTAAATAAGACATCAGCAGACTATGGATTCTGAGACATTATTTAAGTTTAGGTTATCTTTACCAATAGAATCATAACTAAGAAATAAAATGACAGAAACGATCATCATCCTGTCAAACATTCTTCCACAGCCTCACAAAGTAGCTGGTAAAAGGCTTACCCTATATTTCTCGACATAGATATATAATTTTGTGTAACAAAGAAGGATTATGATTCTCATTAGCTTTGTCTCTCAATGCTACAATATTCACACATGCAGATTTATAAATATCTGTCACTTGGTGAGTGATCTTGTGACTCAAAATTATGGAAAATATAGGGCCATTTCAATGTGAGGTTGCCCTGAATTTACAGTGAATGTGTTGGGAGATTTATTTATGTATTCAGTTATGGCAAACATATCAAAACAACTATTTTCTCCTTAATTACAAGCTTACCGTGCAGTACAGTTTCTCCAAGAATGTGCAGTGGTGCTGATATTACTACTAGAGGTATGTATCAAGCTGGGACAGCAGAAAGTGAATTCTCATCACATTCTGTCACGTGGTTATTGGCAATATCTACTAACTGTTAATTTGAATGTTTTGTGTGACATAATATTTTATTTTTAATTGTAGTTTTTCAATTGTTATCTAAATTCATCAGAAACCACAAAAGATTTATTTTATATAAATATTATAATAACACAAAAAGAAATGTATAATGTGCCAGAATTAGCCAAAAGACTATTTTACATCTGCTCTCCCTGGACTGGTGGTAATATGTCACCCTAAAAAGATAAAAAATGAAGCCTGACTGCTAATCTAGCGTACCTGCATTAAACAGAAACCTCATCAGGTTTTATCTGAGCTGTATCTTTACACTAAATCTCATTTCATACATCCTCTCATGCTATGCATAAAATACTATTTATTTACATTTATCCCTTTTTCTCTTTTTTTTTCTGAGGCAGTACGAAAGGCTGCCTTTTCGTATACCGGTAACAATAACCGCAGGGGGTGGAGAACATTGTGAAGAGGAGCATGCGGCCTTCCCTGTTTGCAAAAGTCAGTGTAATCAAATTCAGCCTTGGGGATAAACAGGAAACAATATGTTGGCCTAATCTGTGTGATCTGAAGGCCAGGTAAACTAGCCCAACAGTGCTCTGGCAAAACAGATTGCATCCAAACAAACTATACCATCCATGGAATACAGCTGGTTCTTGTGCATGTGCAAGTAAATAATTGATTTGCTTGTAATATTATTTATTTATCTCTTTCTTTAATTCTTTTATTCACAAACATATTGTACACTTAATAAGAAAATCAGCACAAGTGAAAACATTTTACAGTGACATTAACTTCAAGAGTACAAACAAAGAACAAAGTTCAGAGGTTGCCTTTAGCATAAATGGGGGAAATCTGAGTGTAGAGTGAGTTTAAAACATGCATCTGCATGTTTGACTGTGAGTGGGGCCTTTTCGCGCTCAGTTTTTCCTGCAAACATGAACTGGAGAAGTGAATCGTGTTCCCAGACTCAGTTTTTCTTTCCTGTTGTGAACTGTCTCTGGTAGCTCTGGTGTGAACCAATGAGGGGCTTTATTTATCCTTTTGTCTTTGGGGACAGAATGGTCATCTGCACTGCCATTTAAAGTATTCTCATGTGCACGTACTTGATGTTCTCTGGTATAGAGCCAACATTGTATGAACATAGTAACTCAGACTTCAGATTTAACAATCAGAGCAGAGTCTGATCTCCTGGTGACTCCTATATGGGAAGAATGTAATGAAGAGGCCTAAAATGAAAGGTAAAGAAAGTAAATGCTCTCTAAAGTTGGTGAAGTGATTCTTTGCTCAAATGCATTTCACCAAGAGCTCAATTTAAGTACATTGCATTCCACTTCAAATTGTGCCTTTAAAAAATAAGTTTCACATTATGGCACTAACTGCATTAGTAAAACCAAACTCAGAGCTAAAGCCTGACCAATACATGGACATGGCAGATTTGGTGTATATGTTGGCCCGTAATTAACAATAAAATGTAGTACAAAAATGTCCCAGAGAATTACATGGAAATTGCATGGCATATCTAACATGAATGCAGGACACTGGAGTTTGCCTAACCCTAACTATACCTTAACCATACATCATTTGCCATTACCATGATTTTTCCCTAACATTAACCATACGGTAGATGCCATGCGCAGATATAGTAAAATGCAATAAGTTGTTTGCATTGAACATAACCAGTGGTTTTGAAAAATTGTCCAACATTTATGTTTTTGTCTGGCAAGAAGAATTAAATTTCAGTAGGGATCTTTGGAGACAGCAACATTGTTACAAAGTTTATCCACTAGAGGGCACATTTGTGTCCAGCAATTATTCATTTGATGGTCAGAATCAGAAAGTTCATCAATTTGGGAAATATGATTATTGGCTTTTTTGCAGAAAATTAGATGACTACATTTATGCTTTGCGTGTTAGGAGCACCAACTGTCTGTCTGGCAACAAAACAATCTGGCACACAACCCTAACCCTATGTGAAAGCCGGTTGCCGTTTTTAAACTTTTAAAAAATGTTTTTATATTATTTATAATTTATTATAAGTGTTAAAACTGCATATAATGTGTTGGTTAATGAGCTTTATAGTTTCTGTTGGGTGAATTTTCTTACCTTTAGACAGAGCCAGGCTAGCTGTTTACAGTCTCTGTGCTGATGCTAAACTCTTTCTTTTCTACTCTTGTGGCTCAGAGCAGGCAATGGGCCTATCATGCCTTACACATAACAACATCAAATGTGTATATACAGTAGGCTATATTCATGATTCTGGTGATTAGTGGCCCAAGTCAAGCACAAATAGCCTATCACAACATGTATTGGCCTCAAATGTCCAGTATTGGTCAGGCTCTATATAGAATACAGAAAATGCCTCTAACATCAGCAGCGGCATCAAAGCATTTTACTGATCTGAGAGTCATGACCTTTGTAAGTCACACTGATGTTAGTGGACGGTGCCGTCTCCACTCTGCTGCGGAGCTCCCTGGTGTCGTAAACAGGGCACTTGTTGGGCGTCCGGCACCAGAAAACCTGCTTGTACGAATTCCTGAAGTTCTCGGACAGGAAAGCGTAGATGATGGGGTTGACGGATGAGTTGCTGTAGGCCAAGCAGTGAGCCACCATCCTGAACACGAAAGAGGCCTGGTTCAGAGGGAAAGAGCCAAACTCCACCCACAGGTGGACTATGTGGTGAGGCAGCCACGACAGGCAGAAGACCACCACCACCACCAGGACTGTCTGCGCAGTCTGTGGAGGGAGGGCAGAGGAGTTCATGATTGGTAGTTTCATTTGTCATGTGATCAAATATAACTGTAACTGGGCAGTCTGTGGAGGTACTCATGAAAACATATCGTGATCAAGTAAAACAATACCAGACAGACAGATACCACTTTTATGGATAATCCAGTGGAGATGATGCAGATCACAAAATGTGAATTGAACATTTTTAATTTCATTACCAGCTAGATATTTCACACACATTAACTTTTCACAAGACCTTTTCACTTGTAGAGCAGAAAGTAGTGCTGCAACTAATGATGTTTTCATTAATATTCCAATTATTTTCTCAAGTAACCCTTTAGTCTATGAAATGTGAAATAGTAGTTCACCACCCATTTCTTAGAATCCAATGAAACATCTACAAATGTCGTGGGTTTTTCTTTGTTTTGTGTGTGAAAATTAGAGATATTTCATTTACTTTCATATTTGACAAAGAAAAGCAGGAAATCCTCACATTTCTGGCATTGAAAAATGGCTGTAAATTAATTACGCTCTGTAACCAGTGAGTACTGTGCACACTTACCTTTCAAGCACCACAGACCTACCAAATATAGACAGGAATAATCTCCCACCAACCTTCTTTTTGGAGAGCTCAGATTTTTTGGAAACATTCTTCAGTTTTTTGTGTAGATGGTTTAAAACCTGCAATAATAAAGGTATTATAAAAGATAAGATCTAAAGTAGTTCTGACCATGTGCATCTTTTCTTTCTTTGGTTCTCCATTGCGCCTTTTTTCTCCATTTAAAAAGAATGTTTTTCTGTATAACAATTATACACAATGACATGTCAGCTGTTTGGACAGATAATGTTTCAGTGAACATTTGACAAATTCCAAACTACTGTTGCTGAAAAGTCAACATTTTTTCACTAGGGGAACAAAGAAATGTAACTTTTATGGGGATTAAAGCCACAATTAAGCATCATGTTTAACTTTGCTGGCATCTATATCAGTCATTAACACTGCAGATTTATGCGCACCCACCTTTGCATAGCAGACAGATATCAAAGTGAGGGGCAGGAGATATCCAAAAACAAAGGTGCACAACACGTAGACTTTCCTTTGGTGATCCGGCCAAACCTCCCAGCAGAAGGTGTTGTTGTCCTCCCGCTCCACGATGGTCTGGTAGTGCGCCACAGGAGCTGCCATGACCAGAGACAGGGTCCAGATCAGTACCACTCCGAGCATGGCATGCCTCCCCACTCGAATCGACGAGGATTTCCTGGCGTGGACGATGGCCACGTAACGGTCCACGGACATCGCCGACAGAGTGAAAATACTGACCAGCATGGACACGGTAAAGAAATAGTGGATGAACTTGCAGATGAAAGCTCCCAGGACCCATGTTGGCAGCATGTAGATTGTGGACTGGAAGGGGACGCAGAAAAGTAGGTAGGACAGGTCAGCCACGCTCAGGTTCAGGATGAAGATGTTGGTTGTGCTCCTCGGTTGTCCCGGTTTACTGCGCGCCAGCACCGTAATCACCATGGTGTTCCCAAGCACACCGAGGATGAAAATAAGTCCAAATATCAGAAGAGAAATAAAGTTATCTACACCCATTCCCAGTATATGTTTAGCTGGCAGCCTCACGGTGTTGGTGTTGAAAGACTGGCTTTGGTTTTCCACCTGTAGGTCCATCTTTCCCCACTATTGAAGAAAAGTTAGATGTTGATATAAAAGATGCATAGCCTCCACATGAAGCTCAGGGTGAGGATGGGGTTTCTTTTGGATAAAGGTTGGATGGAGCTCATGCTCCCTTCCTTCCTAGGCAACGTCACTATGCTGTGCGCAGCCGATCCCACCTTTCTACTGTTCTCAGTGACCTGCAGACAGAGATTCTCTTATAAACTGCTTCAATCATTAACAGGCGAGTTCATCAAGCATTCAGTCTTACTTTACTAAAATAAGTAAATAAACGCATTTATTATTATTATTATTATTATTATTATTATTATTATTACAAATATATGTTTTTTTTTTTACTGTATATGAAAAGTGACAATAGTTGATGGATTCTGAATTCTGTATCTGTAAGAATATGTATTCAGTTTATTGCACAATGTATCATAGTTAATTATGTGAAGTCTTCTGCAGTGTTATAAATCTGTCTGTCAAGGTTAAACAGAGGCCACTTCCCAAGGAGTGCACTTCAGTCTATAATATATATTGAATGGATTTGGACATGCTCTGAGACAGATACTGTGTAGCATGAAAATTAATTCTGCTGCTCTCAGACTTTTGAGGGTCTTGTGAGGTCTCACTGTGTGCATCAGCAATTAATTCAGTACACGCTAATGCATATATAAATGCTAATCTATGTCTAATAATATATACTCTATATTCAGTGCAACAGATAGATAGATAGATAGATAGATAGATAGATAGATAGATAGAGTGCAGTCACAAGAACTCAATTTGAGTGTCACTGCTACAGTTTGTTGAGGGCAGTGATGGCCGAGGGCAAGAAGCTCTCACTGTAGCGTGCTTTTTTACAGATCAGAGAGAGTAAAGTGAAGCATGAGTTCGGAGGCGTGGCTGGGGTTGTGCGCTATGGTAAGTGCTCTACGTGTGATGTAAAGATAGATAGAAAGATCCATTTGATTATTTTTTCTACCTATTCTCATATTTTACTATATACTGTTCCTAACTTCCTATCAACCACTCTGGTGTTTGCTTAAAGTTTGCTCAAGCTTTATTGATCCCATTTTCTTAGCTTAATGAAGTGGTGGTTCTGTGATTTGTAATCCTTACTTATGAATATTTAGTGATCCATCCCCAGACAAACAATCAACATGTATTATCATATTTTGTAAAATCACCTGTAGTGTGTGGAGATCAAGGTCAATTTAAGTTGTATAAAGTCTTCTGTGACTCTGGATAACATTTGTCAAGTGACACATTTATAAGTGAAAGCTGGAGTTACAAACTTGGTGTGTGGAGTGTAAAAAGATGCAGGAGTTTAACAGGTGTTGAGGCGCCCAATATATTAAGTTGCATTATGGAAAGTGTAGGATCCAGTATTTTTGGAGCTGTGGCAAGGACTAGGGGCTAAAAGTCAGAATGTCTTGGACTCTGCTGCACATATTATTTTGTAACAAGAGTTTACAGCCTTGCTAGGTCCTCTGTGAGGCTGCACAGCGGTGATTTGCAGCATGCTATCCACTCTGGGGACCATAAAATGTCTTTTCAAAATCTTATGACAGTCCATCTCAGATATTTCAGTGTAAGGATTTGCAGTTTGATTTAATCCTTCCTAATCCTAAAATAATGTTTTCTTTAGAGCCATGTACTTATATTAAAGTGTGCAGACCCAGCTAGGGAATAGTTTATTATCATTTTTCTCATTTCCATCGATCGTCCTCAGTCTTCTGTCT
Source organism: Micropterus salmoides (assembly GCF_014851395.1). Lineage (NCBI taxonomy): Eukaryota > Metazoa > Chordata > Actinopteri > Centrarchiformes > Centrarchidae > Micropterus > Micropterus salmoides. The sequence goes on from NW_024040817.1 coordinate 10,802,161, forward strand.
GTTATTGATCTGCCCTGGAAACAGCTGTATTATCATTATGCAAGCATGTGGTTTTCAGACAGACCAATGCAGAAGAGATCTGCCCAGGAGATAACCATCTGTAAATGACGACAGAGATGATGCACATGCTATGTAACATGAGAGCAGAGGCTGATTTTATCTTTGGGTCCACTTGTCCTCAGATGATTGTACACATTTGAAGCTTTTTATTGTTTAAACATTTGGCTAATTTGCTGGTGTTAATCAGGTAAATTCAACACAGAAGCTATACTCTTGCAGTTCTAAAACCTAAGGATTGTGAAGAAGGTGATGATTATGACGATAATGATGCTGATCATGATGGTAGTGATGGTTTTCATGTTGAAGACAATTTCTTAGCCTTTCTGAAAATGAATAGCAGCCATTATATTACTTTTTTATCACAGGGTTATTATACTTTTCGGAGCGTGTCCGTTGTTTTGTAATATGTTTCTCAGTTCATGTCCTGAAACAGCCCGAAGTTTCCATGGTAACTCTTTACTCCATCGACCGAGACGTTATCCTTCTTTCTGCTGGGGAGAAGAAGGGCATGTGGAAGCGTCCAATTTTTCAAGAAAATATCAGCCATTCCTGCAGAATATTGAAAAAGTGCTATCTTTAAGTAACATAGATAGAGTAAACTGTCCTGTTACATTCTTGGTGCTGTCCATGGTGATGAATTATTTCAGCTCATCTGTCAGCTCATCTGTCCATGGTGATGAATTCTTTCAGCACCATGGATAGCTCGTCTGTCAGCTCATCCGTCCATGGTGCTGAAACCTGCAAAATTTGTCCGGTTCAATTTACCATCAACCACAGAGAGATGATTTTCTCCTTGACCTGTACTTTATGTTCTGGATGGTTTTGTTTCCTGAACAACTGTGTTATTACCAATGAATGTGTACAATACAAATACAAGCTTGATAAACAATTTGGTGTTGAATTGAAAACAAATTCTTCTCTATCGGGGAACTGTACTTCAAATGTGGGATGATCAAAATAATTATGACAAAGGGAAATTTTAAGCAAAAAATATGCAGAAAACAAAGCTTTATTCACTTTCACATGAAGTAAATGTTAAAGTGAGAATATGACCACCTTGAAGGCTCGTTCTGTTTCTCATAGATGAAAAGTTTAAGAACAATGAGAATCAACTTTATTGTCACATAATTATACACAGTACAATGCATGCAGAAGAGGTTATCTGTATTTAACTCATCCCATTTAGGAGGAGTGGGCAGCAAGTGTGCAGCAACCAGAGAGCTGTTAGGGGTTTAGTCTAAACTGGCAATCCTCTAAGCAAAGTCCCCACAGACTGAGCTACTGCCACCCAAAGATGTTCACCCAACATGGGGCTCAAACCTACAACCCGGGGATAAAGAGTCTCATGCTCTATCGACTGAGCTAGCCAGGCACTCATTAGCAGTATGTGCTATACACTATATTTGTCTATCCCCATTAACCTGTAAATGTCACTAGTGGCCACAATGGCAGCTGTGCTGAGAAAGTTACAGAGAAAGTAACAAAGTCTCTATGAGGGAATTTTCTTAATAGCCTTGTTTTTGGTAATTTCAGTAACAGGTGATGTAAAGGTCATGTTTAAGTCACGCTCGGGGTCACTTGAAAGTAGTTTAGGTAAGGTGTTGGAATTCTAACATCCAGTTCAATGGCTACACATATTTAGGTCAGTTAAGAATGACCTTGCATGGGATACACCATAGACACTATTGGATAGCAGACGGATAAATATTGTGGACCAAGAGGCAAACTTCATATTTGGTTTGGCACTACATTGTGTTCTCACTCTTTAACCTTGGCTAAGCTTCATTAAACAATGCTGCTTCTTCAATGAGGCAAATATTGTACTTTTTATTCCACTAAATATATTTGATAACTTTAGATTGGTAACCTTACCCTAGATTCAGATTAATAATAATAAGCCCCACCTTTACCAGCTGCAATTCTTATTCTGCAATAGATCTTACTGCATGATGAGTGATTTTAATTTTGCTCTATAAGTATATTTTGATGCTAAAACTTTTATTAAGTAGCATTCTGAATGCAGGACTTTTATTGTAATAGAGTATTTCTAAACTATGGTGTTGCTACTTTTACTTACGTAATAGATCTGAGTACTTCCATCACTGCAATTGAAGGTGATCTTAAAGTTCTTGTGAGTGAATAATGTTTATTTCTGGTGCGCTACCAAGTGTAATACATTTGTATTATTTGCGTCCTTATCAAGACCCTGCAAGACCAATATGTCTGGCTAAATAAAGTTTTTGCTGTATCCAAGAATGTCTGAAGAAAGATTTAATTTCTGCGATAGTTAACTTATTACTATGTACTTTCTTTTCTTTTCTTTTTGGTATAAAAATTCAAGTGTTTTTTATTAACTTACATAAATTATTGTAAATAAAGACTTAATGTGACACAAGACAAAATGAGTGAAGAACAGATAACAGAACAAACAGAAGCAAGGTTCAAGGAGTCTTTATTATCCCTGAGGGGCAATTTGCTGTGCAGCAGCAGGATGTTACATAAGTAACACATATACAAACAACAACCACCATCAGTAAGAAACAAAATAAATACATTCTACCCAGAAGTTCCACATCTCACATTGAATTATTAAAAAAGTCTCACTTAAAAGTAAGTCATACAAATAAAATAAGACAAACAAACAAACAGAATGAAGAACAAATAAACCATGACAAAAACGGAGTAGAAAATAAAAAGAATAAATATGTACATTCTATTTGGTCTTTTCTTCATGTGCATCTCAGAAGACAGATTTTCATAGAACTTCCCTTGATAATTACAAGAGATTCAAACTATTTGGCAAAATCAGGCTTTTGTCTGAACCAGCCTTGATGCACCAATAAAGCCTGCCAATGCAAGTCCAAAATCATACCCTGTGGTAGGAGAACTCTGTCTCCTGATAAACACAGCTGGGGAGATTCTGGAAGCTGTTCATGGAACCACCTTCCAACACTTTTAATTACTGTTTTCCAAAGAGGATTAACAAAAGAACATTTCCAAATCAAATGCTTCATTTTTTGGTCCATCCATCCATCAATTATCAACCAGAGTACACTCTGGACAGGGTCGCATATATACAAACAAACTACTACTCACGCTGTCCTCAAATTGTCCTTCGGATGAAGGACTACCCTGTATGGCTTTGGACAGTGGGAGGAAGCCGGAGGACCTGGAGAGAACCCATGCAGACACGGGGAGAACATGTAAAGTCCACACAGAACAGCCTAGGAGGACCAATGTTCGAACCTTCTTGCTTTGAGGCGAAAGTGCTAACCACTGAAAAACCGTGCCGCCCCACTTTCTAGTCCAGACTGAAATATCTCGACTACTATTAAATGCATTGCCATGAGATTTTCATGACCCAAAGAGGATGAATCCTGATGACTTTGGTGATCCCCTGCAGGATGAGACAGACATTTGTAGTTTTGAGTCCAATGTTTCAGCAATTAGACATGCATGCCTCCCTGAGGATGAACTATAATAACTTTAGTGATCCTCTGATTTTTCATCAGGTAAATATTTCAATTCCTCCAATACTGTGACAAAATACAAAAACTAATGACATTCCCATCAGTTTTAGCAATATTTTGTGTTTGTTGCTGATTTGCAAGTGTTGCAAGTATGCTAACACTCTAAACTAAGATGGCAAACATGGTCACCATTATACTTGCTAAACATCAACATGTTAACCTTGTTGCAGTGAGCATGTTAGTATTTAGCTCAATTCAACTCCTGCCCCTAAGTAACAACCTTACTGAGCTGTTGCAGAGTCTTGTTGAAGCTTGGTGTGCAAATTTCCCTGGCTTTAGCTACCATGATTTTCCATATATCCTCTCCCAAATATGAATTAAAGTCATAATTTTTTAAAAGATGTTGGTACTTTAGATTATGGCCATCCTGACCGTGGACTTCAGGAGGAGCCCCCCCACTCTGCCCCCCATCACCAAATTCAACAGCCCTGTTTCTGCTGTGGAATCCTTACGGTTTCTGGGTTCCACTATATCCCAGGACCTGAAGTGGGAGCCCAACACTGACACCATCATCAAGAAGGCCCAGCAGAGGATGTACTTCCTGCGCCAGCTCAGGAAGCTCAACCTTCCTACGGAGCTGCTGATCCACTTCTACACAGCCGTCATACAGTCTGTCCTCTGCTCATCCATCACTGTCTGGTTTGGATCTGCCACCAAAAAGGACAGGGACAGACTACAATGGACAGTCAGAACTGCAGAAAAGATCATTAGTGCCAACCTGCCCTCCATTCAGGACTTATACATTTCCAGAGTCAGGAAACAGGCAGGAAACATCACTGCAGCTGCATCTCACCCCGGACACAACCTTTTCCAACTTCTCCCCTCTGGTAGCGCTACAGAGCACTGTACGCCAAAACCAACAGACTCAAGAACAGTTTCTTCCCACAAGCCATCACTCTGATGAACAGCTGACTCTGACTCACAATTTCAGGAACCATTCCTGTGCAATGACCCAGTAGCTCTGCCACTTGTTTACTGGCTACCACTTACTATTTACTCATCATTCTCTATTTCAGAGCTGTTCATTCTGTTCATATTGTATATATTGTATACCAAATCCACCTACCTCACGTACATAACACCTGCACATAATGCTTTTTTATTCCAGCATTCTTTGCACTCATCACACTGTGTACATGTATGCTTGTATGTGTATGTTCACCTGTATATCACATCCACCTCTGACATGTGCATAATAATAACAATAATGGTAATAATAATTTTCTCCTGCATCCTTTGCACTCTGTTCATTGCACCACTGCACTATTATCTCAATCTGTCTATTTTGTTCATAGTGTGTATATATGTGTTCTCCATACTGTAGCCTGTGTTTGATTATTATTTTATTATTGTATAAGAAAGCAATCGTGAACATTGTCAACATAATCCAGAGTCAAATTCCTCGAATGTGTACACATACCTGGTAATAAAGCTCTGATTCTGATTCTGATTCTGATTATGGTATTTCATTTCTTATTACTGTCATTTTGTTTCTCCCAATTGTAATTGCACTGCTGCTTCCTCTGTATATCTGACACCCTTCTCTTTTGCTTTGCCAGAGGTTTCACTCTTTTTTTCCTGTTAGAGGTTTGTGCAGTATTTAATTATCCTAATCAGCTGTCCAAGGACAGAGGATGTGTAGTACAAATTGTGAAGCCCTCTGAGACAAATTTTTGATTTTGTGCTTTATAAATGAAATTGAGTATTAAGTGCAGAAGAAAATAAGTTAAAACAAAGCCCTGTAAGGGCAGAATCATGATACTTGGATGTTGGAAGTCTTATTCTTAATTTCAGCTATAATAGACAATTATATCATGATATCACACCACAAAACCAGTGTTGCTGCATCACCTCCCTCCCACCTCTATGATTTTCTTTACCAGCCTTATTAGATACATAAGAGGATAAGCTGCTGTGGACCCTGCTGCTCTTCCTCTCAGGTGGTTAGCCCTTTAGCTCAGACCAGAGTCAGACCTGTTGTTACCATGACACTGAGCCATGAGAGGAGACCACAGCAACAGCACATCCATTTACCCCAATAATTTGAAATGGACTTACCTTGCCTGCTAAATAGCTGGGAGCCACAGATTGCCAATTGGGTGATTTACCATTGGTAGAGTGTTTGTTCTGTTTTGTTTCTGGTGAGTCATTTGATTTAATTTTCTTTTACTATATGTATACAAACAGTATCTTCAGATAATGATGCTTCAAAGATGTTGAGGATGATAATGTCTCTTAAAATCTGTGTATTTTTCTTCCCTCTTCTCTGTTTATTTTTCTTCTCTCCTCTGTTCATTTTGTGTGTTGCTTATTGTCAGTTATTTCCTTTGTAATTTGCTAAATTGTGTTGTATTTAGTTCAGTATGTTTTTTTGCTCTTAAGTTGAGGAGAGGTCAGTCATGATTTCTATTATCTAGTTTTATGCTGTCATATATGTGTTCAAATAAAAAAACAATCATACCTGTGCAGTATAATGCCCTTCAGTACAACAGCTTAGTTACACACTTCATTTAATATCCCATTGAGATTGAAATCTCTTTATCGAGACAGACCGGAGAACAAAAGAAAATACACAACCACACTACCACCATACTAGAACAACACTTTTAAAGCCAGACCACCTACAATCAGGCAACACAATAGAATTAATAAAAAATGATGACAAGAATCATAAATAACATCAGGTAATACATTTAATATACTTTAAAATAAATTAAATATTATAGCTTGCAGTTCATTATTTCTAAAGGATGCATAGTACCTGAATGACCGCTTGCTGTTAAGTTAAATCGAGTTGAATTTTTGACACTGTGAGTCAGAGAGGTGTTCATGACTATTAAGTCGAATTAACACCTCTCTAACACAGTCTCAGTAGAACAAATTAAGTGTTTACTGCAGTGTTTCTGAAGTTAATTAAATCAGCTGATATTTTGTCCACCTGCTCTACTGTCCTGCCAGCGCAGTTTCAAACACCAGCAGTAGAGGGAGTGAGGGAGGTTTTCCTCCATTACAGTGTGATCCAACAGTTAAATGCGGTGAAGCAGAACCTGCAAAGTACAGCACAGTCACTTACACTGGGAGCGGCACAGTACAACCCTCAGTAGCCTGGCTACTGAGCTACCACTACCGCTACCACTAAAGCAAATGCCGATAGAAGTTGTTCGTAAAGTATTTAGGTGAATTATTAAATTGTGTTGGGGACATGCTGTTTTTCAAACATGGCTGAAGTTACTTGTTCTAAATGTCAGAAACATCTTTAGATGAAAAAGTCATATGAAAAATCTCAGTTATGAAGGCAGCAGCATGTTCTCAGATTTGACTGGAAGGTTTAGTAAAAAAGTAAAAAACACAGTGCCCTGTGGTTACTTTGATTCACAAGAGGTCGTTCACCTATTGCAGTTTTTCTCAGTCGCTTTGGTGCAATTGAAATTCTCAAAACTAATTGTTCAACCTCCACATCATCTTGTCACTTGTGCACATCATAAAAGCACTTTCTCATTGTTTTGAACAAATTGCAAATGACTTGACACACTGATGCAAATGATGATGTACAATTGTCTGCTGTATCCTACATTATCAGTTGCTTATGTCCTGCTGATCACAATGAATTACACCAGTCTGTGTTGAATAATCTTACCCCCCAAAACATCTAGGCATAAGTTCATTGCATTAGTTACTACATGCTAAATGGTTGTTTAAAAAAAAAATTACACGTTATCAAAAATCAAAGTTAAAATACTTTATTCATATCCTTTGCCTACAAGTTTATAGCTAAACGAAATGTTGTTTCTTAAGGACCATAAACAAAGTAAGAATAGACAACAACAACATCACAATGGCAACACTCATACCAATACTTAATACAAGGAAACGGTAACAATAAACAGTGAGCAGTAATATATATAGATAGACATTCATTACATGTCTATTTGAATTTTTTTGTAAATGTGTAAACCTGAATTGATGAAGATATCTGTTGTGATGTGGAAGAGAATCTGGGATACAAAAGACCGGAAAGTCAGCCAAAGGGGTGTATCCCATGCAGCAGTCCTGTCTCTTTCTTTTCTGTATTACAATGACATGCTCTGTCAACAAATTACAGTACGAACAGTAAAAGCATAGCTGTGACTCCTGTCCTCTCTCCTGCAATGTATAACTTTGTACTGGTGAAAGTGATATATGCCATACAAAAAAAGTGCAGCCTTGTGCATTTTCAATCATTGTCATCAAAATCTTAACCAAAATGTACATCAGAAAATACTTACAGAGAACACTATTATATTGACAAGATGGCTAAACATTTTGACTTGCTTGTTCATAAACATGACACAAGGACTTGTCGTTCTGATGGCACTGACAAGTTCAATGACAGAAAGATTTGCTTTTGAGAGGTAGACTAAGGATTTTGAGCAAGTTATGGGCTTTTGAAGGTAATCCACTGTGTTGTGCCGTTTGTACTACCTGTTTTGAGAAATGCACTTACTGTTTTGCAAATGTTAACGATGATTCGAGAAATGCACCAAAGCGACTGAGAAAAACTGTAATAATAATGTAATTGCTTTCAGAAGTTGCACATTCACAATATTTTTATTGTTTCAACCTACAAGGTCTTCATCAGACATCAATGTGGACAAAATGCTACAGTTAGGGTATCAAAGTGGACATCACATGATGCAAAATAACACCCATTATTCCCAAAGACTTAAAACACATGACACAACCTAAATAAGGACTGTGACAAATCTTTTCCTTTTTATGGTGTTTTTTTTTATCCCGCACCGGTAAACAACTGGACTTGAATGCACACATTATCCACCTTCTTGTTTGTCCAAATCTCTTCAAAATGCCTTCCCTCTTCAAAAGACCACTGCAAATGCCAGGATGCTGCAGATGTTTTCTATGTTAGAATGAATGAAAACAACAGGTGGTTGGCCCAGTGCTTCCAACCACACTTCACATGAGCCCAGAAAATCAGCAGCAGCACTGTGAGCGAAATCTGTGAAATGCTTTTTGGCATAAAAGTTGACAATACTGCCAAGTTGTATTATTACAGAAACAATAAGACTGCACTTTGTTTCCATGCCAATCTCATGAATGTGTTAAAATGACGAAAGCTTTCAGCAACACATCACAGAACCACTACAGGACATTGATGCATGTATTGATCTGTTCAGTTGATTCTGCCACAAAGATACAGCTGGAAAACTAAGATGCTGAACATATTTCATAGATGATTGCAGTTGGTCCATGTCTGTGAGCTATGTTGTTGTATTCAGTGACCTTGGTTTCCTACCAACATGTCATGTTCTTATGGACTCGACCAGACTGAAACATCCCAGCAATGCCTAACCTGCACAAATCCCAACAAATCATGAGTGTGTATTGGCTGCCTCCAGTACTGAGACACAATGTAAACGTCACAAATGAAAGAAAGCTCTGATACAAAAGTCTTTATGGCCACAAAGATTAAGAGATTTACAGAAGATCCCTCTGATCTGGGATGCCCACCTGCAGCACCTACTTTCTGTTGGAGTAGCAGGTGCACAACAGGCCACTTTTACCCAGCGCAGTGAATCTAATGAATATGAAGCATCATGAATGACTTTAATCACTGTCGGTGTCACATGTTGTGTGATAATCAAAGGATGTTGTGAATTTCTGTAATAAAATCTCATTTGCACATGTTTTCACAGGTGTGAGGCAGAAGAAGAAGTGGAGAGAAAAAAGAGAGAAGTACAGATGGTGTACTGAACCGCCAGTGGATTCAAAATTGCTAAATGACTAAAAGAAGCGTAAAATAATTAAAGATCATCAGAGTTCTTGTCTGACATTTAAAATCACAAAAAATGCCATTTCTCTCTCACTCTCCCATTTGCAACAATCCTTTAGTTACAGCAGCAGTGCCTCAAACATATCCTCTGGCCCTCTGTTTGAAAGAAAGAGAGCATGATATTGTTGAGATGCTAAACAAGTGATGGCATTATCCTCGAGCCCTGTGCGGCGACGCCTGCCAAATGTTGATGGAATCATTGGCTTTCAACCACCAAGACATTTGCGTTGAGTTGTTTACCAGCCAAATACATTGCTCTGAGGATGCACTGTGGGAAAAGAAACCATTCACATCTTACAGTTGATCCTATTAGTTCAAACAATAGGAATATCCAGAGACAATGAAGGCACAAAATGCCTTACAAAATCAGCAGTACATCAAGTTTTTAATCGACATGTCAGCTTCAAAGGCACTGGCTCTTTATTTATGATGACTGATCAACTACAAAATGTGAAATGTGACACAATTCATTGAAAGGAGGAAGTGATATTTCTTGGTCTGAGCATCCACTGGATGGTGACATCAGCTGCTGAGGATCATAGCTATGTTGTCATCTATAGGCTACAGGGCTGGGATGCGACACGAAGAGGTCATCCAGGGTGACAAGGACACAACAAGAGGCTTTTCACTCTCAGAGCCTAATAGTGAACCACGATTTGAGATGGAATCCAGTGTTGCTATTTTTCCTTGAGTCGCTGTCGTCCCCGCTGGATTGGAGAGAAACACACTTGAACAGGCTAGATCAAAGCAGTGTGACAATTCCACAATTTAATACGATTGAAAATGATATGCAGAAATCAAGGCTTGAAAGTTATCATTACAATTTTTCTCTGTTGCTTTGGTACATTTCTCAGATCAGAATTTAAATTCTCAAAAGTAATTGTTCAACCTCTGTTCACTTGTGCACATCATAAAAGCAATTTCTCATTATTTTGAACAAATTGCAAATGCTTTGACTAACCTATGCAAATGATTATGTACAAATGTCTGCTGTTTTCGACATTATCAATTGCTTATGTTATGCTGATCACAATGTATTATACAAGTCTCTGTTCATTGCATAAGTCAATACATGCAAAATGGTCAAACACACTACTTACAGACTACACTGTTAGATTGACAACATGGCTAAACATTTTGACTATCTTGTTCGTAATCAATGACACAAGGACTTGTCATTCTGATGACACTGACAGGTTCACTGACCTAAATATTTACTTTTGAGACATAGACTAAGGATTTTGAGCAAGTAAAGGGCTTTTGCAGGTAAACCACTGTGTTGTGCTGTTTGTACCTGTATCAAGAAATGCACTTACTGTTTTGCAAATGTTAAGGATGATTCAAGAAATGTACCAATGTGACTGAGAAAAACTGCAATGTGCTTCTTTGATGACAGAAAATCTGTCATTGAACAAATATTCAAAGTTTTGTTTTTGTGTAGCTGCAGCTGTCAAGGTCAGATTGATTCATTTGTTTTTCCTTTTGCAAGGAAAAGTGTGATGCATTTCAACACTTTGACAAATGGTTTCACTGCTTTTGAAAGCTGCTCCTCTCCTCTGGATAGATAGATAGATAGATAGATAGATAGATAGATAGATAGATAGATAGATAGATAGATAGATAGATAGATAGATAGATAGATAGATAGATAGATAGATAGATAGACTTTACTGGACAAATTTAATTCTTGACCTGAAGATTGTGTTAGACTTAATGGATCGCCATTCTCAGCCTGAGGGGGACTTGAATGTCGGCACCAAATTTCATGGAAAGAGCTGTTTACACATTTCAATCAAAACAACAAATGTCATCCTCATAGTGGCTCTAGAGGGCTGGGAGGTAAGTTAGTAATATTCACGTCTGGGCACCATGAATGTCTGTATCAAGTTTTAGTTGGTATCTAGAATCTCTGTAATAAAATGATTGGTCATTCAATTTCAGAGTAACATAGGAGTCGAGATGGCGTCGGACAATAAAACTTAAAATTAAACTGGACCGCAGGTTCAAGTCTTGTGTTTGGGCTTTTGATGGTCAGGTGATCCTTTTGTTAACATTGGATTGTGTCTTTGCTTAAAGAGTAACCGTTTATTTAAAGAGAAATAAAATCCAGGCTCATCTGTGACTACTTTTAACTTTCAACGCTCTCTGTAGGTGAAACGTGACTAATGACCTGGTATAATGACCACAGTTTTTCTTCATTGCTTTGGCACAATCGTCAAATGAGCACTGAGTAACCCTTGCAAATCATAATACTTTGCATTCTTTGCTATTGAATCATTGTCAACCGCTTATCCTGCACACTGGGTCGCAGGGGGCTGGAGCCAATCCCAGCTTACATTGGGCGAAAGGCGGGGTACACCCTGGACAGGTCGGCAGTCCATCAGATATACAGACAAACACTCACACTCACATCCACACCTAAGGACAATTTCGGAGACACCAATTAAACTAGCCTGCATGTCTTTGGATGGTGGGAGGAAGCCGGAGCACCCGGAGAGAACCCACGGGGACACGGGAGAACATGCAAACTCCACACAGAAAGAGAGGGAGGGGCGGGCAGTGGACAAGGAAGAGTCAGAGAAAGGACACGGAGAAATCTCAAATGAGATACAGGCAACAATTATAGACTGTATTCTACCATTGCCTAAGTCTGACAGATACTGGTCAGAGAGTGCAGCCTAATCTGGGCCGGTCCATAGTGTCGTCAAATAAATGGATTGTTTAAAGTATAGTGTGGGCCATGGCTGACATCAGTACTATTCAGCTGCCTAAATATACAATGTTAGCAATTGGACAATATTACATAGTAGGTAAATATCACACTTTCAGGGTAAACTGTCATTTGACAAGATGTCTTTGCATTGAAACAAGAGTTCTTTTGATTGACTAATCGCCTTTTGCAGGTCACATGGAGTGGTGTGCTGAATGTAGCACGTTGTGTGAGGGTTGTAGTTAGAGTTTTGACAACTGTAAGTTTGTTTCAGGAACTGTGCCAAATAGATTGAGAAAAACTGTAATATCAGAAACCTCTCAGGCTGATGGCTGCGTTTACAGATCAAAGAAGTGAAAGAAGTTTTAGCTAATTACTGAAAACAAGCCAAATAGTCTGTGATGGAACAGAGGACGGCTTTCTTTCTCCCTCTCTCCAGTAGCAGATAGATATTCAGCTGCCTCTCTGAGTGGGCATCTTGGTTTAGATCGACATTCCTGCCAGGGTTCAAGGATATCTCCCATGTTTGTGTCCCACAGCTCTCTTGCATGGCCGCTATTGTTTCCCCTGCTCTTAGGCTCGACCCTCCAGCTGCAGGAACAAATCCAAGACTCTTCTGGACACGAGGGCACAAACAGTGTGGTCAGCCCACTCTCTGCATTCCTGCACCCTACCTCTGTCAGGCCCGTGGGTGCTGCGCTGAGGCTCGGCCCAGCAGGACAAACAGACGGAGCACTGTGGACAAGGCAGAGTGGACAAACATGTCTCCCTCTGAATCTATTCCCATTTTGTTCTGTTTATACAAGACATTGGGCAGCCATGTTGGCCCCATAGATGTCAGTGTTATGGGCACTCATGTATAGAAAGGAGCTTTTGCCCACTTTCATATTCAGGATTCCTCAGCGGATGAGTTCAAATAAAGGCCTCGGGTTTCTCCACTTTCACGAGCATTTGGATTTTCTCTGAATCTGACGATGACAGACTTTTCCCAGTTGCTGAATGCACTGTATTTTAGCCACATGTGGTTGCCAAAAGATGAATGATGACTTACATTTGCTCCAAATGAATCCCTTCATATAGTTTTAATACCATAGTAAATCCTTTTCTGTCAAATGTCGTTTGAAATATACTTTTGTGTTGTGTTTCCAGGCTAATCAAAATGCTCAAAATAACAAGAAGTGGATATGACATTATTTTGTCATCTTTTTCTTGTTACAGATACCAATACATTTTTATTTCCTTTTTTGCTGCCAAATAAATAAAGATATGAAAACAGTCAACACAGGCAAAATAAGACGGCATTGCTGCACTATGAAACTGATTATTTTCGATTGATTGTGCCACGCCAGGGCGGTTTGTTGGTGCATCAACCAGCGCTTAGCGCACTGCAAAGTGCAAAGCGCTTTTGTGTCTGAAAGGGCCTTAAGGCTCTAAAGTGGAGACTCTTTGAGGCACTAGACTAGTGGTGTTTTGAGCTAAATGCTAACATCAGCAAGCTAACCTGCTTATAATAACAAAATTAACAGAATGATGTTAAGCTGGTATAATGTTTATTAAGTTCACCATATGATCTTAGCATTTTAGCTGCTAACGTTAGCGGTGCAGGTATTTAGTCATAAACCAAAGTATATGGAAAATGGAAATTCACAGATGAAGTTGTGGGATCATCAAAGATATGCAGTTCATCCTGAGAGGAACGTGAATAAATGTACAGAATTTCATGGCAATCAATTCAATATTTGTTGAGATATTTCAGTCTGGACAGAAGTGGTTTCCAAACTGGCCATCAGCATGGCAAATGAAAAAAGAGCAATATCAAAGTCCATTCAATTTAGTCGACGTGCAATTTATATTCCCGCTGGCCATTTTGCAAAGCGTGTCATATAATTTGAAAAGCTGGAAACTGGAAAAGAGAGAAACATTATTAGACCCTGCCAGCGTTGTATTGAAGCTTAGTGATACCACAACATGGCAGTGGAGTTTGATATTTGATATTTCTCACACCAAGAGCAAAACATTCTCCATTTTTTTAATCAAACATCCAGGTTTTGCACATATATGTACCTTTGTGAGTAGTGTTGTAGTACTCAAGGCCTCGGGATTTTATTTAAAGACCAATCAAGACCATAACTTTGGTAGTATCAATAAATTGCTTTTGCATTGTCTGATTTATTTGTTCACATGAACTTTGATTGGATGTGAAACGTATTGCTTCAAATCTAACCAATAATGCTAATTAAAAATGTGTTGTTACCGCTAATGACTGTCCCCACTCCCTGTGATGGTAAGCATGGAAAAGAAGTGTTGTATAAAAATGCATTTAATTGTGTGTCATGTAATGTAGAACTGGTCTTGGTCTTGACTCGGTCTCGCCCTCCCTTGAATGTTGGTCTCGACTTGGTCTCAGCCCCAAAAGGTCTTGGTCTTGTCTTGGTATCGATAAACTCTGGTCTTGGTCTCGACTTGGTCTCGGTTTGGGCGGTCTTGACTACAACACTATCTGTGAGAGTCCATAAATAGAAATCAGGTCATGTATTATTCATTATTATGTCTCAAATTATACAGCTGTTCCCAACATGGACTCGGACAAGAATCCAGAATAATCTCTCCTGTGTCTCTTTTACTTTCTCATCTTGTCTTGTGTGTCAAGTGTTTTACATAAATTAAATTGTGCAACACATATTAATTTAAATGAGTATTTTGAGCATTGGTATTTTTCCTTGATGTTATTCTAGTCCAGTATACCTCTGACTGTTTTGCAGCCACTCAAATGCAGAATCAAAAGTTAAGTCAGTTCATCAAAGTTTAAATTTTCTCTTGTTATTATGCTCATCTGGATTTCATAAAAGCAACAGGATAATAACTTATTTTTGAAATTCTTTACTTCCACCTCTGAAATATATTTTTAGAAGACTGCCTTCATGTGTCCTGTGATATGAAAAAAGATTAATTTGTTGTTGTGGTCCTTCAATTTGACAGGAGATTTCCAAAAAAAAGTCCATTTCTAGTTTGAAATAAGAAACAACTATAACAAATAGGCATCTGTTCTAAAATATTAATATTCTGATGCTGCATGGGTGTTTTCTAACACAACTCATCCTGCAACAGATCCTGCTTTGTTCACTGGCTGCTGCAGCCACTGCATGTGAAACAACAAATTCAGAGCTCCTTGTAGTGTTGGTACAACGGCAAAATACACAAACGTTCAAGGATATTTGAAATCGTCCATCTGAAACTGACGATGACAGAGACTTTTCCCAAGCGTCACAATAAAATAAATGTTGAGTTTGTTTGACCCAGAAAACAGTGGTTTACAAAATACTCTTCACTCAGGGTTCAGTCATCACATATTGGATTAGTACATTATGTTGGCTTTTAGTGGACAACTCAACATTACTATTAACATCACAGTAAAACATAAAGTTTGGTAATATTTTTTATTTCAAGCCCAAAATTCAACTTCTGTAGCTCCATTAGTCATAAACTTGCAGTAATAGCCTGAGTTTTATGGATTGCATTTGTTTCAACATGAAAACACAAAATGGAGAAAATCCAAACATGCAAAGTCACCACAAGTTTATTTTATCAATGTGCAGACACAGTTACTTGGCTCATGTTCACAGGTTTTGACACAACAAGCGTTTCCTTTCTTCTGGGCCTCTCCATATGTTAATCTGGGTGACTGTACATCTAATTTAAACACAATCCATTAAGAAAATATATGAGGCTGATTCAACAATGGCCTCACAGAGCTGTGGACTGCTTTGCATCAGGGTGTGAGTGCAGACTCAGAGATAACCCTTGTTGTCCCTGCGGCCTGCGTGAAGCAGATGGGGAGAGGAACAATGGCTGTGCCCATGCGGAGGGCGGCAGTGACTGACACAGCCACTGAAGCTCCAAAGAATGCCTGGATCCAAGCCAGAACCATGGATCTCACAGCAAATGCAACCACCCAACACCCCACCTGACCCTCCTCATGTCCCATGGTGCCCTGGGACTGAGGAGACAACACCTTCAAAGACGGCCCCTGCGCATCAGAAGAGCTGCAAACCACCCTGAAGAAGCAGCAGAGCCGTGTTTTGGCACTGTGGACTTGCTTGGAAGAGGACTACTTAGTAAATAAGAGAGAGGTCAAATCCACCCAACCTCAGCAACTAGCATGGCTACGGCAAGCACCTCAGGGCAGAGCACCTTCGGGCTCGGGAGGAAAAAGAAGAACCCTGGTCTAATGGATCAGATTAGCAAGTTCTTTGGTGGAGACAAAAAGAAAAGGAGCAAGGTGAGTTTTTTTCAAATTAAACATCACTGCTCCCAATGTCTCTTAAAACTTTAACATCATGCAAAAATAATTTGATAATTTTTCATCATTGTACTACAATACTGGGCTAAATTCTACAAGGTTTTAGTGCTTTGTTGAATTTGGAATTGTTAGAAATTCTAGTGCTGTCTGGTGTGTCTAGTTGAAGAATTTCAGTTCCTCCGCATAATTACAATCATCTGATTGATAGATTATGTGGTTTTGTTGCTGTCCTGTGAAAGCAATGTCAGCTATTCATGAGCTAGGAAAACAACCCTGTTTTCAGTTTTGTGACAGTTTTTTAAAGATTATCCATTATTTGTAAATGTTTTAATAAAGTTTAAGATGTAAAAGTTGGGGTGGGCAGCACATTTCTCACATCTCAGCACATCTCCTTTCACTTGTCTCCATAACTTTCAAGATACTTTTTTAGAAAATAATAAATATTTATAGAAACATTCAAATTAACTTCTAAGTTACAGTAACACCCTGCACAAGCAGATACTAGTTCTAAGGAGAGAAAGTGCATTTCTCAGTTTGAGGTTTTGCACCTTGCTGAAGGGCTTTTTGACAATAGCTGCCGGTGCTCTGCTCCTTTAGAGCAGAGCACCGGTGGCTTATTTCCCTAACCAGACGCCACTTTCGAATGGTGATTCTCTAAATATATTATTCTAAATATGATTATTTTTTGAAGAAAAAAAACTGTGATTTTAATGTAATTGAAAGAGAAAATTTAAACTCACTATTCTTCTGAATTTTTTTTTTTTTTTTTTGCCAGCCGACCCTTTCCTTTAGTTTTATCTTTATCTTTCATATAGGTTGATCTGTTTTATATTTATCTAAATTATGAAAATTTAATTATTTAGACTGTTGACTGAGAAGTGGTTGTAACTGAATTTTAAGCAGGTGCTTTATGTGTTACTTGAACATATTATGTATGTATGTATGTTTTAAATGACTATAAAATCATTATTATCTTACTATTATTAACCAAAAATGTCTCTTAAAGCATTAACAACTGAATTTTCAAAACATGCAGTCTTCAGTCCAGATTTTTCTGAAAAACTCTTTTATCCAAGTTCAGATTCTTGCAGTACAAGTTAAAGAAATAATGTGTATATCCACTGAGATGTTGTGAAAGAAGAAGTAAGCCTACGCTAAATTTACCACGGTGCAGGAACATTTTGTTTGTAATGTCAGCCTGGCCCTGAGCTGCAGATAGAAAACCTCTTTCAAGTTCAAGAGTCAACACTCTGTGATAGCAGGGGCCCTCTGCAGTCAGAGCTGCTCTCATACAGACCCCTTTCATCTGACATCCAAGTCTGTTTTTGAGTACGTATAACACGTGCATGTCAGATCTCGAATTTTGTGTATTCAGTAATTTTTAGAAAGACGGTGTAAAAGAAAGGTTTGTGCTTAGATCTTTTCCCTCATATGTTATAAGCTCTCTGTCCTGCACTTGTAATATAATACACCAAAAAATTACCAAAAAACAACCACAAAAGGTTTAAGATTCATGATTTTTACTTTATAATATTGATGAAACTTAAAGACAACTAACAGAAAATACAAGATAATTAGGATGAGCAGATGCCAGCAGCGCAGACAGAGAAGGTCAGATATGTGAGGTTGTTTTGAAGGTCGTGTTAGCTGCACACTTCAAACATATACATACTTCATACGCCCACAAAAAAAGAAGGGACTCGTGACTGACTGGTTTCACACAGAGTGACAGTTTGTCAGCCAGCTACGTCTGATAAAGCTTAAATGTTGTATATTGTATATTTATATGTATATTGTACTTTCACGTTGTTTGAATTTAATATTTTAATTGCCTTTAATTGATTCAATTTTCAGATTTCTCATCATAGAATGTTGTTTGAGTCCTTTCTTGTAGTTCTTGTCTACTTCAATTGGTTTCTTTCTCACGTTGTGAGACTTTAAACCCATTAAGGCCTTGACACTGTATATATAATTATAAAAATTATTATATAAGGAGGTATGGTGCAGCTGGACTTTCAGGAAAGAAATTATGCCTATTCAAGCTCATGCTCAAACTAATCCATCATGAATATATTGCATAGAAATAATTTTCAGTGCTTTTGAGTTATACTGATGCCATTTGATTTGATTTCAATCAGTAGCATTTTGCTCTTGTGGTATAACAACATACCATGTCAACACATACAGTTACGTGACCTCTGTTGATCCTCACAGGGGTCATTCCGGGGTCACCTGGCTACCTCACCCCAGCAATCCTCCGCTCGCCGCCGGACCAATGAAAATGCTGTGGTGCATTTCTTCAGGAGCATTGTAAGTTGTTTGGATTAAATGATATCATATTGTATAAATCATATCACAGATCACACACATATTTTACATACTTTTAACCACGAATGTAAAGTCAGTTTTGTTGCGTCATGCCAGCATTCTCAGTTTTATTCAAATCGTAAATGTTTTTTGACCTCAACAGAGAGAGATGTTTTGCTCTGAGACTGCCATGAGTTGCATAAGTCAGAATGCAGAACAAACCAATTTCCTCTAATTTATACTGTGTGAGTGTGGAACTGTCAGTGTTTTCTTTTAATTTACTTTGGATCCAACTCTTGGCATCAATAGTGCAGCAGCGTTTCAAAAACAGCCAAACTGTTTTCCTCCCTCACTGATTACAAAGCTGCGTGACACCTTCATTTACATACTGATAAAAAAAGAGTTATTGGGGGAATTTTCATTCATTTGTTTATTACAAAGCAGAGTTTGTTATTCTTTTTTCCCTGCCCTGTGCAATCAGTCATTCTGTTGTTGTTGTTGCTTGGTGTTTAGGTTTCCTCTCCTCGTCCTAAATCCAGGGTGAGTGTCATTTTTTCACAATATCTGTTTTATTGATCATTCCAGAGGTGTAGCCGCAGGGTGAAGATCCAGACGTGCACTGATACATCACATTTTAGTCATGACGTCCTTGTCTGACATGTTCTCCATCATATTTTTCAATGTCATAAATATCTAATATCTGCATTTTTTTAAATAGCAATTTGTTTGAATCTTTTTATTGGATGTCCACTTGGAGTTTTATTGGATACACGGGGGTAGGATATTTGGGTACATTTGATACATTTAAGCCATTATGTGTGGGATTGATAACCATTCAGTAATGGTAGGCTTAAGCTGCTGTCAGACAGCAGCCCCCTCCACTATTGTTTACAAACAAACATTTGTGCCAAATAATTTTAAATATACTATAGTCACATAACAGGACTAAAATTTAGCCACACTAGTGGTTAGCCACAGCATGCTAACATGTTCACAATGACGATACTAACATGCTGGTGTTCAGCAGGAATCATGCATGTTCCCCATATTGGTTTGCCACCATGCTAACATCTGCTAATAAGCACTTGTCACTAGTTTAGCTAATTAGCAATAAACACTGTTTTTTAGATATGTTTAGCTATTGAATGGAATGTCATTAGTTCAGTAGATATTTCATTGTCATAAGCCAATAACCTGGGTAAATTAAAATTTCAACCTGATGACTGAGTAAAATTCCACGGATCGCTAATGTCATTGGGATACATCCTTTGGGGGAATCGAATGGACCAACTTTAATGGTAATCCATCTTTTAGATAATGTGCTGATAATTCCCTGGGTGATTGAACCATTCATCCTGTTAGTAGCACTATATAAAGGTCATGACATCACCAAAGTCAGTAGGCTTTATCTTCTGGGGACCATGAACGTTTGCACCAAATTTAATTGGAATCAATCTTAAAGATGTTGCAGCGCTAACATGGTACGAATATTCTACACATAGTGGCTTAAATTGTAGATGGGGGTATTTCAAAATAAACGATAATTTTTCTGCTTTCTAATGATTTATAATGGTACATTTTGTTGCTCTATGTGTAGCTATAATGTAATTACTGGATTATTGGTCTGTTAACTGACCAAACACTGACCTTTTATGTGACTGGTTCCCATTCTGTGGGTCAGGGCCCCTCTGATGGGTCACATGGTAAATCTGTGAAGACGATACTTAGCTAAATACATTTATATTAATATTTTTCTTTTCTCTGGTCAGGCATAATTTGGATAGTTTTACCTTTTCTGGCCACCAAAAGGAAAAATTTTAACGAGTCCAAAATAAAAATGTTGGGAACCACTGGTCAACACCATAATTAGAAATGGCTGGATGAAGGTTTTAATTTGTTTTACTTTACCACCACATCACTGCTTATCTTGCTACTGGATGATTCTCAGATGTGTTGAGGCAGATGCAGGTGCCACCACGCTCTCATCTCATCATGTCACTGTTTGTTTGTCTTTCATGTCCAGTGGAGAGATGTCTTGGGCTTGGTACGTGACAAAATCTTCCCTTTCTGAATCAAACAAAAGCCCCACTGCTGTCTGCACTGCTCTGTGTTTGTGTGCAATGATCCCATTTCCATCTGTAGAGAGCTCCTCCGCAATGTGTCCTTTGTCTGCAGCGCACCTGTTACCTAACCTTCAGTCCTATTCTCTTTCTCACGTTGCAGTTTCACTGCTTTGCTCCTTGAAGAGAAATGCCTTTAACACCTGAGCATGTGGATTCAAGACATATTCGAAAGTAGATGCTGATTCACCAGCATTTACATTAGTAGCTGAAAGACAAAGCTTCCAGCAGCTCACTTTTGTCGGGTGCCACAAAAATATCACTTTCATTCTCTGGTTGATCAGTCAAAAATATTTATTAATTTATTTTTGACACCAACAATTACTGGCTTATTGGTAAATGTATTACATTTCAACCCCCCACTCCCTCCTTTGCTTTAATCCAGAGTGACTCACTGCTTCTGGATGACTTTGAAACAGCTCGACTATTTATGAACCACAACCGGTAAACATTTTCTCTTAGGACCTCTTGACCTGCATCACCCTCGTCCTCCTCATCTTCCACACCACTCCTTTTCTGTAACACATCCATCCCCTCTGTGCCAGAGATGACTCACAGATCTATCTGTTTTGGCTTCCCACCTTATACTCATCTGTCCGACAACTGTGGACAGCCATTTGTGTGTCATTTGACGCTGATTTTCCACTTGTGTCCTCTGTTTCCTGTCAGTTCACTGTGGACTTTATCTTGTCTTTTTCATCCATTTTCTTTCCCCTGAAGGTTGCTGTTATCTGAGACTGGTCCTGTCACATGTTCATGTTTTTCTCCATGTCTCTATCACCTTATTCTCTCACAATAACATATCAAAAAAACATAGACAACTGTTTCTTCGCACTGCTGCTGTTGCAGAGAAACCACATACCTGCAGTTAGCACAAGAGTCAAATTAGGTTGTATACTGAAACAATTGTATGTTCTTTACACCTTTATATCTTGTGTATAGCTTCTAAAAGTTAAATAACCTCACATCAGTCCACCTTTATTGTCCACATGGGAAACTATCGTAGCAAAGAACTTAATGAAAACATAGATCCAAATACCAAAAGGTCAATTCCAATGCAATTAAAGAGGATGGATGGTAAACAAAGAGATGTGTAAAATGTCCAAAAAGTACAAAAGTTTGGGCACCAATAAGGAAGTATGCTGTCATTTCTTCATTTTGGAAAGATGTTTTTTGTGGATATGTGTTTTTTGTTCAACAACAGCAATAATTCTCTATAACATTTTTAAGCACTTGTTTTTTGTTTGACATTTTGTAAAAGTAGTGGGACGTCTGATGTTCTCATCAATGTAAAATTAATTAAACGTCTGGTTAAAGGTTATACAATGACAAAGTAGCAAGCGTGTTCTCAGGTCCTGGTTTCAGGTCTTCATCTGTGCTTATAGAGCATCTTTTTCTAGGCCTCGTCGCCCCGTGCCGAGAGCACAAAGTCGCCAGTCAGAAGACGCAGAGACCAAAGTACACTGTCCAGAATCTTCAACCTGGTGAGCTTACCGCTCGTTTGCCTCCTTGTTGTACACAAGATTTTCTCTTTCTATCTTTAAACTGGGCTTCATAAACACTATTTTCTATCTGTGTTTGCCCAAATGCAACAGTGATGCTCTCATCAGAGATCAGTGAGTAATAAATAAATACAGTATAATGATTCATCATTTCAGTTGGAATACTTTTCATTCATTTTCTTTCATTGACACGCTTTCACAGCAGCCTGTCATCATAATAAACTAACGAGCTTAAGAGCAACATTTGCATTTTTACAGTGACATGTAAACCCAAATATTACATTCCTCATACACATGTTCATTGATTATTTTTCTGCAAATGTCATCTACCTTGACTCTCTTATTTATTTTCAGTGTGGATGATCCCCTTGAATCCCAATAAATGTGAATAATTTGACAATCAAACCTTTCATGACCTTTCAGCACAGGTTTAACTTGAAAACTACATCACCCCAGATTGCTCTTAGACATCATCTCTGGGGATAGAAAATCCATGTTTTTCTCAGCCACGTCATCATCCTCCCTCTTCTTTCCAGGGAGAAACCAAGTCCCGTCCACCCCCTAAACGCTGGAGCACCATCTTCTAAGCTCTCCGCCGAAGGCCAAACCACAGATCCAATGCCGACGGGACAAGATGAAGGAGAAGGAAACGATCTGCAAGCGGCGGACTCACAACCTCAAGAAATGTTAACCGACTAACACAAGCCTCCTGTATGTTTAGACAGTGACACCACATTGACACAGTATGAAACCACTCTCCAGGCATGTACGTGGTCATAGTGCCAGTTCTCTTTTTAATCCTACTTCTAAGCATATCCTATTTCATTCATTATTTAGCTGTTTACAAAAGGTTTGGACATGCTTTTAGTAAAATATCTTACTGTAAAAATCATCCATTCAAGTATCTTGGTCTGATGGTGCTAGTGTCTGCTGTCTGACGTTCGTTCATGGCAGATATTTGTTTTTCTACTTGTCTTTTGTCATCTGCATTTTGTACATGAGTGACGCTTTATGTATCTCACTTTCACACAACTCACACACCAAACAAACCATTGTTTTTGTTTCACATGTGAAGTCCAGATAAAGAGTGTTTGTCGTTGTTGTGTTTGAGTGAAACGTATGTTGCAAAGAAATACATTTGAAAATACAACCGGAAACATGCAGTATATTCATTTATTAATGTTGTTTCATTATGCTTCAGTGTGGTTAATAAACATGTACAGTATGTTGCCATTCAAATCTATCAAAAAATGCCCTTTTCAAATGCACTGTTTATAAAAGTAAATAATACAACTTAAAATTCCTGAAAACTACTGGTCTGCTCTCTTTTCTATATAGCTTTTGCATCATCTATTGTGAGTTATCTGTTTGCATCTTAAATTAAATTTTAAGTTTTAATGTTATTTGTGTTTTATTTAGGAGATGACAGACAAAGGTTTTATCTGACGGTCAGATAGTAAGTTGTTCAAAGGTTTACGGCTGAAGCACCAAGATGGTATGAGGGGTTTAGTAGCCTGAAGGGCAGGGTATTGACTTCAAATGTTCTGACGTATAATTTGTCAATTTTATTTTGTTCATGATAAATTACATTGCCACTCTCATTTGTTCATGCTCTGTTTTTGTATGTTCACTTTAACAGAATAGTCAAAATCATTGTAAAGATTGCTGACATGTGGTGGTGCTACAGGAATAGGAACTGATACTTAGAAAACTGAGTGTTTTGTTTCCTCTTAATGAAAAACTCTGTCTTTAATGAAATGTCTAATTGGAAATAAACCTGGTTCGTCTTATCTCTGTTATTAAATATTGTAAAATATGACAACTGTGTTGTCTTTATTACATCTATTTTTTCACATTTCATGTAGTCAAAACAGAATGAAAGACACATACAAATGCACATTTTCAATTTGTTTTGAAGAAATGGTTTGACATTTGGGTAAATATGCCCTTTAGCTTTCTTGCAGAGAGTTTAGGAGATAATATCTCTCTCACATCTGTATGGTAAATACACCAATTGGCTGTAACATTATGACCACCTGCTGGTAATAATAATAATAATCTCCCTTTTGCCGCCAAAATAGCCCATACCAGTCGAGGCATGGACTCCATTGTGTATGCATTGTGTGTTCTGTCACCTTTCTATCAGAGTGTCAACTTTTTAACAATTTGACCTAGAGTAGCTTGTCTGTTGGATTGGACCATACTGGCCAGCCTTCACTCCCCACTTGCATCAATGAGCCTTGGCCGCTTTTCATAGGTACTGCAGACCATTTTGGAGATACTCTGACCCAGTCGTCTAGCCATCATACATTTACACTAGCCCATTTTTCTTGCTTCTACAACATTAGCTATGAGGACCAGGACACAATGTTCATTTGATATATCCCACACACTGACAGCCATAGTAAAGAGATAATCAGTGTTATTCACTTCACCTTTCAGTAATGTTATGGCTGATTGATGTAGTTGGAGCCAGAAGGTCAGCTTAGCTTAGCATAAAGACAAGAAACAGGGAAACAGCTAGCCTCACAGTCTAAACAAAAAATCTTCTCATCAGCATGTCTACAGCTCACCAATTAATTAGTTGGACTGTTCAGTATCAAGTGTAAAACCAAAAATGTGTTGTTTGACAGGGAGGTTATGTGCTCCTGCTCCCTGTTTTTATGCTAAACTAAGCTAACCGCCAGCATGACAATAGTGGACACTGCAACATCATGTCTCAACCAGCTTCACGGTTTACTGAATAACTGAAGAGGGCAGAAATAAAGTATGTAGACCTACTACATTGGCCTCTAACTCAACCCATGATTCACCAGTGAAAAAACTCCCACACACTCTTGAAATATCCTCAGGCGGCCAATCATCTATCTCAGACCATAATCCCAATATCAAAGGACTGAAGAAGACAAGATACATCCAATTAAACACTTTATAAGGATGATACTCATAAGCAAGAAAAATAATGTTGCTCATCATTAGAATTAATGCTGCGATAGAACTTTTCAAGGACAACTGCCCCTAAAACCACAATTAGCAAAGAGCCCTTTCTCTCCTGCATACAATGTTTCTGCTATAATTGGCACAGTGGCGTAAAATCTGCACCACACAACCTTAAAATATAGCATCCGCAAAAAGAGCTTAATATACCCTTAGCAATTCAATATGGTTCATCTTTACCCTGCTTCTGGTCGTACAGATTTCTGGCATGAGTAAATATCCCCCCCAAATTAATTAAAATCTAAAATAATTCTCTGATATAAAATACAAGTATAAATGCAGTGCTGTGTCTTAATTTCACCAGTTACATATACAGTGCCTAATACCTTTGTTCCTTATTACACCTCTGTCACAACCTCATGTTTGCCATTAAAACGTAGATGTGTAAAGGCTGAATGCACTTGAATACATTAAATGATAAGACAAAATGTATTAGCTCGCCATTTTACAGGGACTCTGGGTCTTTTACAATCAACGA
Organism: Micropterus salmoides; assembly: GCF_014851395.1. Lineage (NCBI taxonomy): Eukaryota > Metazoa > Chordata > Actinopteri > Centrarchiformes > Centrarchidae > Micropterus > Micropterus salmoides. The sequence goes on from NW_024040817.1 coordinate 10,827,995, forward strand.
TAGATGCTTTAAGACATTTTGCACAAGTTAATGACAGAGAAGGGATGCTGCAGTGTTGAGCAAGAGAGACCTCTGGTGCTCCAGTATTGTGCTGCAAAGGAACCCTTCTAAAAAGAGCCACATCATTCTGGTGTTAACCAAACTGTTCTAGATTGACCCACAATGTTGTAAAATTCGTGTTAAGTCAATTTTCTGTCCTTAGACAGTAGATTAAAATCCTTGTTTAAAGCCTCAATCTGTTCTGTGCCCAGTGTAAAGAACAGATTAATAGTATACACAGTTGAATGATGACAAGATGTAGACTGTCAAACATAAGAGGATGGATCTAGGAGGACAAGTGAGCAGCTCGCCCACTAGGTAGGATCTGAGCCACAACACCTCTCCACCATATAGTCCTGGAAAAACACACAGGACAACCGCATTCACACAGAGGAGAAAAAACACACACACACACACACAGATAGAGGAAGAGGGCCATGAAAACATGCAAACTACAGAGAGGTAGACTCCATTGTGTATGCACTGTGTGTTCTGTCTATCAGAGCGTCAACTTTAACAATTTGACCTACAGTAGCTTGCCTGTTGGATTGGACCATACTGGCCAGCCTTCATTATGTAGTATGTATGATGCTTTGGCAATATTGTTATTACACATTCATGCCAATAAAGCTAATTTGAATTGAATAGAGAAGGGGAGAGGCTGAATCTCCTAATCAACAACTGGTTGAGGCACTGACAGCCGAGAGAGAGAGATGGCCGATGGTCCAGTACAGAGAAGTGCAAGAGATGACAGGTAGAGGCTAAGAGAGAGAAAAGGGGAGGCAGCTTACCATCTTCTAGAATAAATCCTAAAACAATCAGAAAAACAAAACTGTTTTATTACTATATATACACCCCCCCCAAATTTCTTTCCTTTACATAGTGTGAAAAGACATCACTATGGCACAGGAAACTGTTTTAACCTTTATTTTCTTATGTAGATCAATGGCAAATAATTTATGTGCAAAATCAACTTTAATACGGCCACCAGAGTTACATTCACAACACAGCTTGTTACAGATATACAGTTTACAGCATCACTAAACAAGAACTGAGCCTACATGGCACTGCACAAGTTAAAAGGATCACTTGAATGAAGCATGATTGTTCCTTTATTTCCCCCCCACCCCACTGATGACATGAAAAGAATGTACATTTAAAAAGATCAAAGAAAAGCAGCTGCTCAAAGAAGCCTTCAATGATTGGTGTCCGTAGACCTTTAAAGCCATCGTGTAATTCATCTTACTTCTTGCATGTATTTACATGCATACAGTTCAAGTGCTGTAAACCTATGGTTCACATCAATGTTCAATTTACACTAAAGCTCTCGCTCGCCTCCTCTTTAAAAACATGATTACCGGTGTCCAAATTTTGTGACTGACTTCTCAGCTCATCCACAATCCCAGACACACCGCCCAACAGGCCCCCCATCCCGTCCTCCATCTCCCCGTGAAAATCCACCTGCTCAACTTTCACTTGTCCTGCTGTTGCAAGAAAAGCCTCCCCATCTTCAAAACTATAACTGTAGCTGTCATCCACATCTGCTGGTGCTGTGCTCGCGTTGTTGCTGTTAACTGAAGAGCTGGAGGCAAGTCTCTCACATCGGGCCTGATGCCTGAGGAAGCTATCTCGCCAGATGACTTTCTTCCCACACAGGCCACACTCATAGGGACGCAGCCCTCCGTGAGTCTTAAGGTGCTTGGTTAGATGGTGCTTCATCTTGAAGGACTTTGTGCAAACAGGACAGCCGAAGGGCCGTAGATTGAGGTGCTGCATCTTCACATGCCGGTCACGCATACTCTTCAGGGTGTAGGCTTTGCCGCAGTGGCAGAAGTGGACTTTGCCTGTGTAGGGGGCGCCAGCGAGTGACACTGAGGATGATGAAGATGGGGTTGGGGGCGAAGAGGGTGGCGGAAATGCAGCAGAGGACGGAGACATATTGCGATTTGAGGTGGGTGTCAAAGAGCCACCCTGTCCAGCACTGGTGGAAGGCCAGTTCATCTCCGAGCCTGCCATAGTGAAGTCAGGAGACACAGGCACTAAAGGCCTCTGGGAAACCTGTCCTGTGCCATCTTCAATCTCGTCATACGTGTCTCTGCTAAAGGCCCCTTCTTTGAAAAATTCAAAGTCCACATCCTCCTCCTCCTCGTCTTCATCCTCATCTTTACTGTAGCTGCCACCTTCTCCTTCCTGTGGCCTCTGCTCTTGTTGAGACCAGGGACCGGTCTGCCATTGCGGCCGTGGTGAAACTGGACAAGAAGTGCCCGGAACGCCTTCACCTGTTTGGTAAGCATGAACACTTGGCAGGCCTGAGGAGGGATCACTCCCTACCAAATTCCTCTGCACTTTTTCCTTCACCTCCTCCACACTCGCCTTCCCCGTGGCTTGTCCGGCACCTGCATTCTCAATTGGGTGGAAGCCTGTTGGAATGATGCAAAACAAAATCAAATGCAGATAGCCACAGCATATTAACTTAGACTATGCACAGAACAAGGAGAATGAATACTGAACCCAGTATAGAAGAGCCAAACTATAAGGCTAGTTCCAATTTCAGTACTTTTTTTGGTGTTACTGACCTAAATGTGCCCGTGAGTATCGAAAACTGACATAGCACTTAATGCCAACTTGCTTCTGGTAAAACAATCACTAGCCTTTGAAACAAATTCCTATCATGCCTTCCTTAAACCACCTTCAGCTGAGGCATGCCTTTAAGACACTACATGCAAGGCATTCTGGTTGTTGTAGGATTTCACTTAAGAGCGATAGGGATATGTACAATGGCTTTTTCCTTAGTTTTCTCAGGTCATAGGGCACCAATTTTGAAAATAACTAATCATTAAAGAGAAAAAAGCATAATTCAACTTAGTTAGCTTAACCAGACTACATACAGTAGGGTGTGATTAAGTTAAATTTTTTATTCCATTTTGTTAGTCAGAGAAAAATTAGGCTTATGTATCTTACCAAAGTGTCCCATTTGTGCAAAGCCTTCCTTCATCTCCACTGCCTCCTCTCCAACTCCCTCATCTGCCTCAATTTCTCGTTTCTCGTGCTTCCTCTTCTCTTGTGTCTCATCACTGTCCGCGCTCTCTTTATTCTTATCAAGCAGTCTATCAGCGCTCGGCGGTGCTCCCCGCTGTTGAAACCTGACTTTCTGCTTTAATGCCTCACCACTAGTGAACCCCCCGTGGAGTCGGGTATTGTGGAGAGGTACATCATGAGCAAAGTGGCTAGTTTTGGCATGGCTTGATACCCATGCCTCCTCACCACTGGCGTAATCACTCTCTGCATAGCCAGGGAGGGCGTCCAGTTGAGAATCCGCTAAGTGCTGGGTTGATGAGGGCCGTGAGCGTCCCCATCTAGGAAACTGCTGCGGGCGTCTCCATGTAGCTAAGGGAGGCAAGGCATCGGGCTTTCTCTCCTTCCGTCTTCCCTCCCTTTCCAGAAATAAGCAGTCTGTGCTGCTTGGAGACTGCTGGCGAGATGCAGTGCCAGAGTGAGCTGCAGCAGCCTCTCCAGGGGTGACTTCTGCTGAGGGCCGGGGCCTCTTCAGGATCTCAGTACATTTATCCACGATGTGCCACATCTGGAGGAAACTGGCTACAGTGACATAGTTAACAATGTCATCATGCACAATGCTCAGCTGGCCTGTGTAGGCAGAACTCAAGACACTCTCAAACGCCACTGGGTCCATAACCGAGGGTAGAGAGACAGTTGTAACATTCTTCAGTAACACCTGAGAGAAAGGAACAAAGACATACAGAGATTTGGGCATCTGGACAGAAATGTATGTCAAGAAGCCACAAAACAGCAATACCCTATTATAAATGAATCCGTACACACAGTATATTGCACACTGATGTACTCTGGCTTACCTGGTCATGAAAGTAAGGCGAGGAAGCAGCGAGCACACAGCGGTGGGCCCTGAACACTTGACCTTGCACCTGGATGGAGAGGTCACACAGCCTGCCCTCTTCCCGTTGGCGGTTCAGGTTGTCCAAAACAGCAGCACGGGCGCCGGGGAAACACACCTGGACAGTCAAACCCGCTGAAGCAGAAGAAGCACTGCAGGTTGGATCCATAGCCACACAAAACTAAAAGAAGATTAAAACATGAAGTGCAAAAGTGGTAAATTATATATAGATTTTTTTTAATATACTTTTTGGTTATTTTTCTTGTATTGTCAGCATTTAGTACATATTTTGAATGCTTTCTCTTGATGCACATAACACAGGCCTATTTCGTATTAGTTTGAGGTTACTTCAATTCAATTTTATTTATATAGCGCCAAATCACAACAACAGTTATCTCACAGCACTTTTTATAAAAGAGCAGGTCTAGACCGTACTCTGTGATGTTATTTACAGAAGCCCAACAATTCCCACCAAGAGCAAGCACTAGGCAACAGAGGCAGAACCATGGCTCAGGATGGGCGGCCATCTGCCTCGACCGGATGGGGGGGGGTGTGAGTGAGTGAGTGAGTGAATGAGAGAGAAAAAGAGGGAAGGAAGGAGAGAGAGGGGAGGGAGGCAGCCTACATAATATACACACAGAGGTACAGACAGTAAAGGTGATGTTGCTATAGACTAAATGAAAAAAGGTAGATATTTAAAAAAAAAAAAAAATAGGTATAGATAGTTACTTATCTGGTTTAAAAAAAACAAAAACTCCTGCTTTAGTTTGTCTTTGTATGATAGTAAATTGTGTCATTAAACTTATGTGCATTTTCAGTTTTTTTAACAAAGACCAAGCTACAGATTAAAATGTATGCAAATTAGTTATTTATTGATAATAAACAACAGTTAGCATAGTCCTACATTAATAATCAAGGATACAATGGTATTAAGTTTTATATGTAAAAAAGGGGCCAATTAGTTGGTTTCTTAATAGCTTACCTTTTCAGTCTAAATAAGTGTCAGAACCAAAGGTCATTATTATGAAATACCAAAAATATTTACAGTATCTCACTAAAGTGAGTACACCCCTCACATTTGTGTAAATATTTGGTTATCTTTTCATGTGACAACACGTAAGAAATGACACTCTGCTACAGCTCCCCAGTGCAGGCAGCACTCATGCAGCCCCAGACCATGACACTCCCGCTACCTTGCTTGACTGTAGGTAAGAAACACTTGTCTTTGTACTCCTCACCTGGTTGCTGACACATACTCTTCACGCCATCTGAACCAAATAAGTTTATCTTGGTCTCATCAGACCACAGGACATGGTTCCAGTAATTCATGTCCTCAGTCTGCTTGTCTCCAGCAAACTGTTTGCAGGCTTTCTTGTGCATCATCTTTAGGAGAGGCTTCCTTCTGGGACGACAGCCATGCAGACCAATTTAATGCGGTGTGCGGCATATGGTCTGAGCGCTGACGGGCTGACCCCCCCCACCCCTTCAACCTCTGCAGCAATGCTAGCAGCACTCATACGTCTATTTCCCAAAGACAACCTCTGGATATGACGCTGAGCACGTGCACTCACCTTCTTTGGTCGACCATGGCGAGGCCTGTTCTGAGTGGAACCTGTCTTGTTGAACCGCTGTATGGTCTTGGCCACCGTGCTGCAGCTCAGTTTCAGGGTCTTGGCAATCTTCTTATAGCCTAGGCCATCTTTGTGTAGAGCAACAATTCTTTTTTTCAGATCCTGAGAGAGTTCTTTGTCATGAGGTGCCATGTTGAACTTCCAGTGACCAGTATGAGGGAGTGTGAGAGAGATAACACCAAATTTAACACACCTACTCCCCATTCACTCCTGAGACCTTGTAACACAAAGGAGTCACTTGACACCGGGGAGGGAAAATGGCTAATTGTACCCAATTTGGACATTTTCACTTAAGGGTGTACTCACTTTTGTTGCCAGTGGTTTAGACATTAATGGCTGTGTGATGCGTTATTTTGAGGGGACAGCAAATTTACACTGTTATACAAGCTGTAACACTAGCAAAGTGTCATTTCTTCAGTTTTGTCACATGAAACGATATAATCGAATATTTACAAAAATGTGAGGGGTGTACTCACTTTTGTGAGATACTTTAGTTCACCATTAAACCAAATAAACAAAAGCTGCAAATCCTCACAGCAGAGATGTTTGAACAAGGGAATGTTTGGCATTAACAATTACCTTTATCAACTTATAAAATCTTCCATTATATTTTTGGTTCTCAAACATATTCACCCCAGACACACAAAGTCAAATAATGCACTGCAGAATGTTTGGAGTGTTTATGTGTATATATGTATTCGTTTCGTTATACAACCTTGTGCTGTATAATGACATAAACAACCTTGTACCTAATGTCTTAATTTATAATTGCTTACATTTTTCTGACTTTACACTCCATATAAACGATTGATCTGATCGGCTTAACATTACATTTTCAGCTCTAGCATCAGAATACGGTAAAAAAAAATTAGTAGGCAGGCAGTTAATAAAGATATTAAATGATAACCTGTTGTGTGAATCTCAAACTGTATTGATTTGTGACATGAAGTAAGGGAGCTTCCACCTGATGATCAGCTAGCTAATGTTAGCTTTCCAATGTACGAAACACTCCTGTAGTTAACAAGACACATCACATAAAGGGCTGTCGTTAGAAACAGTATTATTAACATGAAGTCTGGTTATGTAACCAAAAAATATATTGCCTGTGTTTTTTGATTCTACATTCGTTAATGTATGCCAATTCCTTCGTTAGCATGTAGCTAACCAGTAACTTAGTTCTAGCTAGCTAGTCAGCTAACGTTAGCTTAATTACTTTACCTTTGATATGTCGAGCTTTTTACTTTTATAGGGAACGTCGCTGGCTATTTGCCGCACAACATAATTATTCGTGTATTCCAGATGCGCAGTACCATCGCTTGTTTGTGTCAAATAAGCAAGCTAGTAAATGCTAACAGCAGTTCGCCCGGAGGCGTTCCTGATGCTAGCTGCTGGTTGACACAACAGCATCAACATCCTCACACACAACGTGAGTGGGTGTTAAAAGTTTGTTTGAATTACTATAAAATGCCATCACAGTGGCATGCCATTAGCTGCAATAATACTTAATTTGTATTATAAAAGCTGGATCCACAACTGTCCGAGCAGTATTAAGATATTATTGACGAATCCAACGTTATATGACCAACTTCTGGTGACAGGGAGACGCCATCACTGGATCGCCCCGCCCCTTTGGACACCAGTTAAATTATACCGCAGGCCCATTTTTTTTTTTTTTTAAGACATTTATTGTAAACGTAGGCTGGATACCCCCGCAGTAGTTTCCAGACAAAGCTAAGGTAGCATCAGTTTAAAAACAGCGGTAACAGTCGTCACATACACCATCCGCTCAGTCACGCACGCACCGCCGTTTTACCGCAGTGCATCTGCAGCATCTTCTGATGTGAGCGACAGTGGTACCGCTGTGGCGTAGGAAAAAAACATCGTCAATTGGTACCGGACGTATTTGTTACGTGTTTAGGGTATTTTTTGGTCTGGCTTTAATGTAGCCGTGTTTTTTCTGCAATGCCAGCACCACGGGAGCATCTCTTCTACTAGGTGTCATTAACGTTAGATAGGTGAAATTAAAAGTCTTTCCACATTCAGCTGTCACCGCAGGAGAGGACAGCATGTTTGTTTTTCTCTGAAGAGACGACTCAGCTCGAGGAGAGGAGGCCTTTAAATTCAGGACAGTAGGCTCTGATTTCAGTGATCCGATTATGGATAATTATCTTTAGACCATTAGATTGGTCTGCATTTAATATTGGTAGCGCATAGCACACAAGAGGTAGCCATTTAATTACTATAATAGAGCATGCAAATTAATTACATATGCACTGGAATGTAAGTGTATTGTTAACGTTCAGTCTGTAGCTTGCATGTTGCACATTATATAAACACATTTATTATAATATCTGTCTGTAATTTGCCAACACAAGAGAGCAGAGCAGGTCCAATGATTGCTCTGTGCAGCTCACATTAGGACCTCAGGGATAAAGACAATCAAATCTCAGGGTGTTAATCTGGGAAATACTGTGAGTCACCAGATAGATATCTGGATTGCTTGATATCCTACTTGATAATTGAAAGCAGAAAGCACACCACATGAATGCACTGTTTGAATAGACATACTTGAGGGGCTGTCTCAAAAGCAGGAATAATTTGTGGCAATAAATTTTGTCATCAACACAAAACTGTTGCTGGCTTGAGCCAAAGAACTGAGACACTAGTGGTTACGTAGGACTGTTAGGACATTATAGACACATTTAGGTGTATAAGGAAGGACTTCAGACAGATACATTTTTGCACTTAATGCATGTTTAGCTGCTAGCTTTCTAAAAAACACTTGATAGTAGCCTTTACTTTACTAGCACAGCGTTTTAAAATTCACAGATATACTCCAGTCTTCTTAAAACTATAAACAAAAAGCTTTGCAAATATCCATTCAATTACTACAAACTTGGAGGGACTCAGTTTATGAGTGTCTTCTTCTAGGGCTCCATACTTGGAGCATCAGTGTTTGTACTTCTTCAGGCTCCTCATTAAATAAAACCGCTACTCTAAATCCTCCGACATGAAGGGAAAATTACACCTACTGTTCTTTTGTCTTCTCTACACCATGATAGGTAAGTTGAGCTGATTATTTGTAGCCTTCATAATTTGTTGCTACATTATGTTACCCTAGAGTAATGACTGTATATCTCTCTTTTTTGTTAGCCGTATACCAGTGTCGTGGGGCCTGTGCAGAGGTGGACTCTGACACGGAGGCAGTGGCGGGCAAGGGCTTCAAACTGGGCTGCATCTCCTGCAAGAGGAGGAGTGAGGTGGAGGCTACTGCCACTGTCGAATGGTACTTCAGGGCCAAAGGAGAGGCCGACTTTGTTCATGTGAGTGAAAATCACCGCTGCTGAAGAATGTTTTGTCTGATGCCTGCACAAAATGTAACTGACACAGCAAGCAGTCGAGTACAGGAAGGTTTCGTGCTTTCAAAGGAGCCATGCAAGCATCCTTAAAATCACACTTGTTCTAGACTACATTCCTCAAGACACAAGCTATTTATATTACATGCATATAGTGCACACCCAAGCTCTCTTCCTTCTTCTTCGTCTCTCTCACTCACACACAAATACTGTACACCCTCAATTATAGTATATGATAGCGCACAGTGTACAGTGCTGATGAATTTCAGGTGTTTTTTTTTTCTTAATCCTTCTTTATGTTGCAAAAAATGTTGGGTTCATGAACAATTGGGTTCTTTTTAACTGCTCTTTGGTACGAACAAAGGGAACCGATTGGTAATTTCAAAAGAAAAGTGGCTTTCTCGAGTCAGATGAGTCAGAAGTGTGTGATCTTACAGCAGCGATTCATTTTAAAACTTTGGTGGAACAAATTAGACTGTGGCGGGCTGCCATAGCCTCATTAATGAATGGGAAACATAATCATATGCCAAAATATTTAGACACCAAAAAGCATTAAACCACTTGCCTGCACACAGCGTATCTGCTGGTAAATGTGGACCTTGCAGATTTGCCACATCCAATGAAAGAGGTGACACCACCAGGATCCAGCAAAACAATAAGCAACAGGACAACAAGGCACCAGGTATCTGGTTTCCCCCCAAGATGTAGTGTCAGAACAGGTCATGTAATCGTGTTTTGGTCAACAACCTAAGTAGGAATGTAGGTCATAGCTCAGGACTTAGTAGTCCCCCGGTTGCGAGCAGACTGTAGAGAGCCTTTTTAGTCAGTGAGGCTCTGTCAGTTTCAAGTTGGTCAAGTGCATTTTTTTTTTTTACCATGAATCATAGGAGAAAAGCATACACTGCTTTATCCTCTAGTTTCCTCTAAATGGGACCATAATTTACTAAATGATCATCATGCTGTATTTTAGAAGACTTGAAACTAACGATAGAGACCATAAACTCAGTAGGAACGTGTTTACTGAGGTAATAAATCAGGACAGAAGTAGGGTAATTTTACCATTATTGCTAATGGAACCAGACTTGTTTTTGGAGTCGCGCCGTGCTGGCTGTTAGAAAGAATGCAGGTTTAAGTTATTTCCGCATTGGCTTCTGTCTTAAGAGCCAGAGGTTGCCGCTAGGTGCGTACAGGCAAGTAATTACAGGGAAACGGTGACTTCTGCCTGTTTTAGTGAATTAAAAAAAAAAATTCTTCAAGTGCTTCTTTTTTAGTTAATATATAATCAGAATCATCAAATCATCAAAACTTGTCTCTATTCAATAATTTGTCGTGGCATCCTGTTCATTAGAATTGTGTAACATGCAGTTACTGAGTCTATCTGCATGTATCCAAACCTTGAGTAGAATGTGTGTGTCAGCAAAATCCTGGCTTGCAGCAGCAGGTGTGTCTGTATGCGTGTGCGTATGCATGCCATAGGCTCACTCATCCAATCCTCTGATAACTGCAAGTGTTTAAAAAGTATTAAGTAAGTATAACAGTTACTTTGTCAATATCCTAAACCCTTGGTGGTCATTCAGTCATCACAAATTTAGGCTGCTCACGTTATCAGTATTCACAATGAAATTAATGCTATTTATTTTATTTATAATTATGCTATTTTTATTATTGTCATCACGCAGGTTTGATATAAATGAGTTGTAAGAGTGTAACGACTACTAAGGAAGCGCTGTATATCTAGCAGTATCTCCGCCATTGTTGTGTTGTTTCAATGTTATTAATGCTTTGTTATTAATTCTGCAGGTGTAACCAATGCAACTGTGTAAGACACACATTTTGAACAAGCACTTAACTGTACTTTCTAAAAAGCACAGGGAGGCATCACATCAGCCCCTGTGAATGGACACTGCACTAGTCTATATAATTATCAGCATAAATATAAGATAGACCAATCTGTCACCACAATTTGGCACCGTGAAAATATAAATGTGCATAAGTACACAGTCACAAAAGCATTTTGTTTAATCTTGATTTCTCCGTGGCACCAGATCTACAGCTACAATGAGGACGGCCCCACCATTGAACACGACAACTTTATGGACCGTGTGGATTGGAACGGAAGTAAGAGGAGCAACGACATCCAGGACGCGTCCATATACCTGCTCAACGTCACCTTCAATGACTCGGGCACCTACCGCTGCTTCTTCAACCGCATCCTCATCTATGCTAACTATGAGTACGAGACTCGTATTGACAAGGTGGTCCACCTCACTGTGGTGGCTAAAGGTACGACAAAGTCAACTGCAGTGCTCTATAACTATTTGGTCTGTGATATTAGCGCAACTTGCATCACAACTAGCAGGATTTTAGGAACATGCCCTGGAAAAGTTAAAGATGTTACTGTCAAAGTTACATTACATTTCCAAACTTACCATAAAAGGGAAATATATGGGAAGTTACCAAGATGTTTTAGAAGCACCAAGCGGAACATAAATGTACATGTTTCGTCCGTTTTTCCAGACCATGCACTTCCAGTGAGAAGTGCTTGAGAACGACAAATCAGCAGACTCGCTGTCAGGTTTTATTGTCTGCTTTGACTCAACAGGCCTTAATATGGTGAACCCTCCAAGTGACCGAGCAGAGCGGATAGAGTGAGGGTTTTGGGGCAGGAGTGGGACTGAGCTAGCATCTAAAAGCAGGTCTTTCTTGGCCTCAGGTAGCCATGCAATATCATTTTCATTCCATCACAAATTGCAATATTCTAGTATAAAGAATTAGTGGCAGATGTGTACAGGAGGTAATGGTGAGAATACAGCCATTAGTTATCTTGAAACAATGAGTTATGTAGCGTGAGACTATGATTCACAGGTAGCCCGTACAGTATCCCAGAGGGGACGCCTCCATAATAAGAAATCAGGAAGAATATAATACAGCTGATTGTATCTTTGACAGACAATTTTCTTAAAATGTCAAAGATGTGAGTTGCAGCTACATACTCGATTCAGAATCTTTGTTACTCACTGAAAGAAACCCCATCATGTGTAGATGAGGATTTATCTGATATCTTACATAACAAATTACTCAAGCAGTTACAGCTCGCATGTCAGGTTGTCTCTTTTGTGTTTGTCTGATTTCCTGATTTTCCTGGCTTCCTGTGTGTAGCTACCAGGGGAACAGCGTCCATCGTGTCCGAGGTCATGATGTACGTGTCCATCATTGGCCTTCAGGTCTGGCTCCTCATAGAGATGATATACTGCTACAGGAAAATAGCAGCAGCCGGGGAAGAAGCATTACGAGAAGCAGCGTGAGTATTTTCCTTATCTGTATGCACATATGCTCCTCGTGTGAAAACCTTGTATCTCCTTTTTTTTTTTTAGATGAGAAGATTCTTTCTTTGACTAATGCAAAACTTTCAATATCTTGAGCCTAAAATTACTGGTTATACTAAAACATGCTGTGTTTCTCTTGAAAAGCAGACACTTCGGTGATACAAGGTTTTCATCTAACATTAAAACCCATATACCATATAAATGTATGCGTGTTGTAGAGACCAAAGATATATATATATATATATAGATAGATAGATAGAGTCTTAAATATCCAGTAACAATATATCCACCAATTAGCAAAACTTTTTACGCAGGTCAGTTTATTATTGAAAAAATCTGTCAGTGCTCTCTGGTGGACAGACAATATATTGGAAGCACTGTTTCTAAGTTCCCTCAAAGACAACTTTTTTGATACCGATTGGCCCGCATATATGCCGATATCAATATAGAGGTCTAGCTCTACTGCGTGTAAAGCTTGAAACAACACACATATTGGGTAAGGCCCGGTCACACAAGCATTTAAAACAGCAAAAGTTTGTGGCAAAATCAATTAATTCCAATAGAATCAGTGTGATCTGTTGATTTACTCGTGGAGGCAAAGTACATCTGTACCATTTTTTTGTGTAGTGTTTAATATTGTGGACTTGCAAATTTGCACTACTGACCAATAGAAAGCTGTCTTGACAGTGGTGATCTTTGTGTAAACAGGGTTTCCAAACTGAAGGAAGCGACCCCAGCTTATTAGCTTAATAGCTCCCCTTTTCTTTAAACCTTCCTCTGTCTGCCTGTTCTACAAAAGAGGAATAGTTAGTGGACAGTAATGAGACAGTTGTTGATGGTACAAATATGTCACTTTAATAAATCTGTGAACCTTTTGTCCTCTTAGCGAGTGAATTAACAAGCTTGCAGCATTTTTGTCACCTCTTTAATAACTCTTTAGTGAATGAAATACAGTATGGAGAACCAAATGTTAAGGGGAATAAAGAAAGATAATTGAAATATGATTAGTGAGCTATTGTGACCGACTAGCACTAGCATTTCTCCAGCAGTAGTTCATCTTCTAGAAGCAAATATTTTGCACAGCTGACTTTTTCTGTTGAGACTGGGCTTGTACTCCCAAACTAAGACATTTGGTGTGTAAATTATGCTTTGAAAAGTGTGTACTTACCCATGAATACTGCCAGACTTTATTCATGTTCTATTGCTGAAGTCACACCTACAATTTTTTACGTCCTCTCCTTGGTTCATATTTCTCTCCTCCATACCTGTCCTCTGACCTTCCTTATTTTTAAGATTATCAACGTGTTCATCATGTTTGTGTTTTCACTTGTGTATTTTGTCTAACATTTCATGCTCCCTGTGTCTACTTGTCATGTTTCCGTCTTGTCCATCCCATCCTGTCATCCTCCTCCCTAGTCAAAACCAAAACCTCCCTCCTGTAAGTCACAAAAGGAACAAAGAACTTGTTATACAACCATAGCTGTGATGCTTTGTTGTTGTATTTTTTTTCACCTATTTCACTGTGCTAAAGTAAAATGTTTAACGTCTTGATAACCGCTAAGGGTTGTTTTTTTCTTTTCCCCTTTAGAAATGCTGAATATTTAGCGATAGCTTCCGAAAGTAAAGATAACTGCACAGGAGTGCAGGTCGGAGAATAGCACAGGTATGTTGTGATCTCAAAGTAAAAATGTATTCCACTGTGAAGTATCTACCATTCAATTAAGTGTCACCTTCTTTTTCGTCATTTGTGTTTCCTTCAGAAAGACTAAAGAAATGTAATATATTTTTTTGTATCGTTAGATGTCAGGTACACTGATAACTATGGCTGGGGATCAAACCTCAGTACTTGTTTGGTCCTAATTAAGATATGTCCATTCAGTATCACTGAGTATATAAAACGTCCAAGGAACAGAAGCTGGCATTGAAAACACGCTCACAGTCGTATATACTATACTAATTCTTTGGTACATTATGACTGAGATACTCATTTTGCCAATTCTAGACTGTATAGACTGCCGGTTCTAATGTAATGTATTAAAGAAATGTTTGACATTTTGGGAAATGCAAATTTGGTGCCTTGCTGAGAGTTTACACTTTTGTACAGATTATGCAGAAGAGATATGCAGGTGATGCTAAACTAAGCTAAGAAGCTGCTTCAGCTTTATATTAACTGTACAGATGTGAGAGTGGTATCAATCTTCTTATCTAACGTTCAGCAAGTGTTCAAGTATTCCTCTAACCTCTCTATCCTCTCATTTTATGGGATGTGTATCATGCCAAATCTTGAAACTTATGGGAGAAAAGCTTTGAAAGGTTGAAACTTGGTGTTTTTAAAGCTTGAACTCTAATTAAAAGAGGTTTGCAAGATTTTTGTGATGAACAAAATTCAAATCTATTATTTGTATTTGGCGTTTCCTTATTAACAACTTCTGAATTCTTTTTACTTTTTTGCATTGTCTCCCAGCACATTTTCAGAGTTTCAAATTTGGCACTTTTAGTTTGTTTTTCAGGTTTCAAAACTTAAAAATGATGATCTGAAAACTGGTGCACATATGTTAGGGAAAAGTTGTTTTAACTTGAGTTTCGAAATTGCGATTTTGAAATGTACCAAAACTTATATCTGTAGTATCTGAACTATAAAAATGAATGCCCAGACCTTATTCTAACACATTTACTGAAAAGCTGTCATACATTAAGTTGCCATTTCTTTAGATGCACCGTACTAAAACCAATGTCTAACACAATACATTGTAGCTTTATGATGTTCAGCTCTTGTTTTTGAAATGTTTGTGTAATATTTTGTGCATGCCATTTATCAATGAGGGTAGACTTCAAAGAAACACCTGTCAGTATACCTTAATTCAGTTGAATGTAAACTACTTCCTCAAAAATAACCAAAGTTGAATCAACCCCTCTCTAAACAGTTTGAACACAAACAGAATATTATAACCTTTATGAAGTTATGATTTATATCAGAGATGTTATATTAGACTTCATTATTTTTAGTGAAGTGTACTGAAAAACTGCAAACTTCGTGTTTATTGATAAGCTGACAAAGTATTGAATAAGTATAATTAAATTCATTAATACGTGTTGTCTTTATCTTCAGGCTTCTTCCGTGGACTGAAAACATCCATCCACCCTCTGACCTGCATGTAGACAGCTTGGGGGAAAAACTCCTCATCTCAAATCTCTATTTTACCTTTTCCTTGACAAAGATCACAAAATGGATATGACTTACGAAGAGAGCATGGTACCAGCAATGTATATAGTGTTTTGCGTGCAAAAGCATGTTCTGCACTTAAAGAGAAACCATTATGCATTAATGAGCCACATGTCAAAAGCATTAACTCAGTATTTCTTTAAATGCATTTAGTCACATTTATATGAACTGTTAAGTGGTACTATGGGGGTCTGTTGGATTGTAAAAGAAAGCTTTTTACTACATCATCACCACTTAATGTATAAATAATGAGGCACACTACATGTATGGTAAAGATATTTCTAAACTAGAATGTGATGGACTGATAGATTGTCTTTCCACTTGCTAGTTGTAAATTCAATGAAATGTTAAGATACTAATAAATACTAATACTTAAGTGCTAATAAAAACTGAAAAACTACATGATGGCGAAGTCTTCTGTTGTTGGTAGAAAAACTCACGTCACTATAGAGATTTTGCTGACTTTTCTCATAAATATTTTAGGGAGTTGAAGAGGATGGTGTTTTTAGAGAATAATAACAATGCAGACTTCCACTCATTTAGATTTTATTTTCATGTTGTTAAAGTGTTGTGTTTTCACATGAAGAAAACTATTACAACACCTTATTGGCTTTACAGCACAGCCTTAGGATTACACCAAACATCATCCACTCAATGGAAACCAATCAAAGTCCCAGATTTAAAGGAATAGTTTAACATTTAGGGAAATACATTTAAGGATAAGTGTAGAGCATAGATTCTACTCTCATGTCTGTGTGTAAAGTAAAGAACTGGAGTCGGGATGTGATTAGCATAGCTTAGCATGACGACTGGTGGCAGTCAAGCCGACGTTCAAGCATACAAGCTCCTCTAACGCTCACTAAATAATTAATTATAAAATAATTCATTATTTTCTATCTGTACACATATAAAAATGTAAAAACGGTAATTTGTTGTAATAGGGGGATTCATGTCCAGCCATTAGTTCTTGAGGAACACAGTAATTCAGTGCAGCATCTCAGTCTTGTGGGTTGCCACATACATATAATGAACATAGGCTTTAAGTATGTCTTTGTACAGGCATGACGGTACCATATCTGGCAACCTCACTGATGGTAAAACTCATTGATAACTGGGCCCAGATATTTTTCTGCCAAGACATTGTAACTGACGAGGTACGTGTTCATCTGTGAGCTTTAGAGGTGCAGATAGGCATTTTTTCCAACTTCGAACAGAGCCAGTCTAGCTGTTAACCCTTAATTTGCCTCCAGACTTCCACCACGTATTCATCACACAGACATGACAGTGGTATCGATCTTCTTGTCTATCACTTGGAAGGCAAAAGGCAGAACTATTCCTTTAAAGTCGACGCTATTCCTGGAGCCACTGAAACCCCTCATCAAACCTACATTATCCTCTACAGTTGTAACACACAGTCCGTGCCGGGATACTGAGGCAGGTTGAGTTGGTACTTCCTCTCTAAGCCTGGTGGCACAAACCGACCTCCCAGGAAGTGGTATCGTCCTCTGAACAGGGAGGCAGACTTCTTGGGAGCAGTGAGAGAGATGAGCATGTCGGGCTGCAGTCCATCAGCACTGCCCTGCTCCACATCCCAACCTTTAAAAAACAAACAGGATGTCACAATTGACTCCAGCCTTCCTCTTATTCTTGTAAGTGAATATACAAGAGGTAATGACAATCAGGCCATTAGTTTTCAAGATATCTTGGTTACATAAGGTTTGTTCCACTGTTCAATAGGGCTTTTCCTTTTGGGAGCATGCACATTCAGTGATTGACTTTCAACATACTCTATCTTGCTCACACAGATGAATTTAATCAATCGTATAAAATCAATCCCCCTCCACCACTGCAACCTACTATTATTGAAAGATTCCACTCACCAAATAAAATACATTTTAAAAATGGACCACATTTCCTGTACATTTCATCAGTCAATCAATCAAGCTCAATTATTTGTCACACAGGGTTGCACAATGAAATGTTGTGGGCCCTTCATGCTACACACATATCTTAGACACTAGATTTTTTAATGTCAGCATTTATGCATTTTTGCCACTGCGTAATTTACATACAATTCATTGGAAATTGTATTGTTGAGCAGAATACATTTAAACAATGACACAAGTTTAAATTCTTATATTTCCCACAACAACCAATATGCAGGTAGTAAAATGTGGAATTTTGTAAATAATCTTGTATCTACTACAAGCCAAGCAGTTGACAATAGTACTGTGTATCAATCTGTTGGGCAGCACATTTCAGGATATTACCATTCACCAACATGGTAGGAAGTACATTTTTCTTTCGTGCAAATACAATATTTTTTGTGTGCGGACTGACCTGAGGGGATGTCGATGCTGGCTATGGGGACTGTCGTCTTCTTCAGCACGCCAAGGATGGAACCAAAAGGCTCTCGCACAGCCCCCTTGAAGCTGAAGCCGAAGATGGCGTCTATCACTAGGTTGTAAGCCTCATCGATCATTTTAGCCTGTGAAATGAATTTTTTCCACATAAATTGTTTTTCTTTCTTGTTTCCTCCAAAGACCAACACACATCTACCTCTTCACAATGTTCATGTGTCAAAATACTCAAAATGTGTTATAAATTGCAGATCTCTAACTTAAAAACAGCAGTAAAGCCAAAAATCCTGAATCATTAGTTACTAATTATATTATTGACTGTTCTTGGTTGTGCGTATGTATGATTGTGTATATGACACACTTGATTTGATGTAGATTTCTGATTGATCTGTTGCAAAAAAACAAAACATTAACTGTAATTCCTCCACAGGGGTTAATTAAAGCCTCATGTAGCATCCATTTAGCAAGATCTAATAATCTAATAATGTACTTGTACAGATCGTTATAAAATGCACACTCAAACGTAATTTTCTGCACCACTGTAGATAACGCTGCTGCATATTTAATGTACACCAAACCTCAGGCATCTCAGTCAGGAAGGGGATCTCCATTTTCTGGCACTGTGTGGTCAGGCCCTGGAACAGAGGTTTGTTTGTCCTCTTCGGGTACAAGATGGCGGGCTCGTAACCCTGCAAGAGGGCACCAAGTGGTAGAAATAAATAATTATAGTCTGAAAATTGACAGACCCAAGGGTTTGATAAAGCAGTTTTGGGTAAAGAATGCCCTGAGATTGGTTCAAAGATGCCAGTGAGGTTTCATTTAGCAAAGACTGTCCTTAAATTGTCTTCAGTAAAAGTATTAATATCCCAATGTAAAAATACTCCATTAGAAAATCTCACTTAAGTAAAAGAACAAACATTTTATCAGCAAAATGTCAAGTAACAAAAGTAAAAGTACTTGTTATGCCAAATGGCCCATTCTAGAGTGTTATTTACAGTATATTGTGGTATTATTATCACCGACTGATTTTTGGTGTAGCTGATTAAGGTGAAAATTATTTTAACTACTTCAAAAAGTGTTCATAAGTTTATTGTGCAAAAACCTCAATCCTATAGATCCTTGACATTTCTGTCCATAATTGAGTCCATGAAACATTGTCTTGCAGTGCAGCTGATTTGCATTCAAAACAGGTTGTAATATTCCTACTACGCTGGCAGGCTTTTATTATTTTAAGGACTTCACTGCAGACTGAAATACTTTAATCAGAAGAAGTTTTAGAAGCTCATATTTTTTGTATAAAAACCAGTACAGAAAGTAACTGTTACATAAATGTAGTGTACAATATTTTTCTCTGAAATGTAGTGGAGTAATATATATATATAATAATAATATAATACACCATAAAATAGGAATACTCAAGTGAAGTACCTTAAAACTGTACTAAAATACCTGAGGAAATGTACTTAGTTACTTTCAACCACTGCTGCAGAGTATCTCACTATTACACAAGTAAAGGACACTCACAAAGAGTTTAAGATGTCTGGCACAGACCAGGCCATCGCCTCCGTTGTTACCTGGTCCACAAATCACCAGCAGAGAAGGTCTGGCCTTGACCAGGGAAGTAACTGGATACGCCTGCAGGAAAAAAACAGACAGAAAAAATCTATACAGCACTGCACTTTGACAAGGAAGAGAGGATTTTCTTTAGAGCAGCTTCTCAAGAGAAATGCTTGTAGTGATGTACAGTCAAAAGACAGAGTAATCAGATTATTCCCCTCTTCAGGCAGTAACCTGATTTAGACGTATACATATTCTGTAAACCCAAAACTGGTAACACAGCTAGACATTTGGTGGAGAAACCGAATATATCTGATATCTAACAGGTATTTAGGGCTGTAAAGTGTTGACAATAATCATACAGCCGGGAACACACATTACATTCATAAATATAACAAAATGTTGAAGTTTATATAGTTCTAAGCTATTTGTTTTTTTAAACTTTATCAGTGTACACACACACACACACACACACACACACCAAATACATGTATAGCACAATTCTTCTTGTGTTTAGTTCACACTTGTTTTGACAATGTAAACCTCTGTTTCCCATGCCAATAAAACCCCACTGTATTTAATTAAATTTAATCAATTATAATACCAGAGTGGTTTCTATGGTTGTTGTTTTGATGTCTTTTATCTATTTTATTGTTTTTATCTATTCTACTTCACTTTAATAATTCTATCATATTTAAATATATTGCTATGTTTTTATTTTTGGTGTGCAATAGTCTAGACATTTTTATTTCGAAATAAGAGCCTTAATTTAAGAGCTGCAACAACTAAGCAATTAGTTGTCAACTATTAAATTAATCTGCAACTATTTTGAGTAATTTTTAAGACAAAAAAGTCCATATTCCCTGATTTGGACTTTATAAATGTTTATATTTTCTAGTTTCTTTACTTCTCTGTGACAGTAAACTAAATATGTTTGGGTTGTAGACAAAACAAGACATTTTGAGATGAAACAACAAATCGATTAATCAAGAAAATAGCTGACAGATTAATGGACAATAAAAATAATCTTTAGTTGCAGCCCTACTTGATTGACAGCTCACCCTGGCGATGGCTGTGGCACAGCTGAGTCCCGCCAGCTCCATCAGCTGGTCCACACTGAAGCCGTACTCACTGAAGAGCTCCTCATCAATGTGTTGGGCCTCCTCCTGCCTGAGGAGCATCTACAGGTAAGTTCAGATAGTCTACACAACTACATTCTGTAAATGGTTTTACTGTTCTGTGTGTGTAAGATTTATAAGTTCACCCGAGATATTTGATGGTCTGGGCCATGGTGGATGCTGGTCTGCTACTGAAACAGTACTTGTGATTGTTAGTTGCAGCGAACAGCGGACATGCCCCTGTCTGAGCAAGGACTGCCGGGGCCCTTGAGGTCACCAGGAAGCCGATCCCAAACAGAGCCCGCACACTCAACATCCAGATGGACCCAAAGTCCTGGAACAGAAGAGACCACAGCGACCTACTGTGTGCTGAGGGAAGTTACTCTCCACATCGATCCCATGAATTAATGAACTGATAGAACTGTAGAGCCAAAATGAGAAACTTTTACAGGATGCAAAGCCTGTGAGCCATGGTTCAGACAACTCCAGTGTTGAAGTACATTTCCCACTAATGAAAGCTCTGCAGCTCAGTCTGCTGATGCCACTGCCTCTTACAGTTGCTACATTGCTTTCGCTGCTTGCTTGGATTTTTCTTTGCCCACTCCACTCACCTGCAGGCTGCGTACTCACTGTCCCTGAAGGGGATTTGCATCGATCCTCTCTGTGCTCTCAGCTCCTGTTCAGTATGCTTTATAGGATAAGATGACACAAAGATTCTTGATGCCAAAGTAAATTGCGTTTTACATTTTTCTATAAACTTTGCACTTTAATACATTAGTCTGAACCTAAAAATAGGGTCTGAATAATCAAACAGCATCATACTGCACTGAAGTGACCGTACCAAGCAGGGAGGCAACTAATTATTACACTTATTATGTATATATCTGTTGATTATTTTATTGATGAATCTGTTGATTCATAAAGTGTGAGAAAATAAAAGAAAACATTCATTAGTCTATAATTTCCCAGAGCCCAAGTTAAATTTTTTTTTCTAATGATAAAAAGATCACTGAATCAATCAATTAGTCAATTTATCAAGCAAAAATAGCAAACATTTACCTTTTCCAGCCGTTCAGATGTGAGGATTTACTACTTTTCTTTGTTTTATATAACTGTAAATGGAATATCTTTAGGTTTGGACTATTAGTCAGACAAAGAAGCAATTTGAAATTTTTTAACGTAAACTCCTCTGCAAAACTGTTTTGCAGAGGACTGTTTCATATTTTACAGATTAAATCAATGAATTGATAAAAAATTGTTAGTTGAAAGTCCAAAATCCAAAACCCTGACATTGACTGAGAAAGCACACAAATTTTACGTATTAGATATTTAGAATATTTGGTGATTTTTTAATAACTGTTTAATATTAGCATTTTTGTCAGTCAATTAACTTCTTCATCTTTTTTATCTAGCAATCTTTTCAGTTTCAGGTACTAATATCAGGACAAAACAATTAACAATTCTGTTGTCTAATTTCAACACAAAAATAAAATACACAATTTGAAAACTAGTTTTACTTTCTCACATGCAGCTCTATTGAATTAACACAAACTTAATTACTCTTTAGTAGATGATTGTGCACAATACACTCCATGCTGATTTTATTTTAGGAGATAATCTTTATTTTGTCTGATCCACACAGCTCACTCAGCCTTTACGTTAATGTACTTCAGCAGAAAACGACTAAGCTAACGTTAGCTAACTTGCCCTTGGTGGACATGACAGTAAGAGTCAAGCATGTTAATGAAAGAGGTTTATAGTGTATAAACGTTTGACTTAAAACACAGAAAGCTGTACTTCAGCTGCAGTCTACCCTGTTAAAGTGTCTGTGGATAACTTTTAGAGTTAAATTGTGAGTTGTTAGCTAACGTTCAGCGATTGCTAAAGAGCTTTTACTTTGCGACAAACTATTAATGAAACTCACCAAATGTTAACACGCCTTTCTTGAAAACAACTTCAAATGCACATTTGCCCTTTTAAACAATGCAGTGACACAACTTACAGATCAATAATATCCAGCTAAAGAGGCAGGAGCAGTACGACAACACTTGCAGCCCAACTGTGTCACCCACTTCCGGTATTGGAAAAAATAAAAACCTTGCTCTAATTTCAAAATAAATGTCTGCTTCCTGGAACATCTGGAGGAAGTTAGGTACTTCACCAGGTTGTAATTATTACTCTTTATTACTAAAATGGACAGTGTGTGAATATATATATGTATATATTATCATATTATTGGAATAACATTATTGTTAAATTAACATTTAAGACACATTTTAATGTTTTAGCTAAATCTTAATCTGTAAACTATAGCTGGCAGATTGTAGTAGAAGTATAAAGCTCAATAAAATGAAAAGACAAGTAAAGCACAAGTACCTTAAAATGGGACTTAAGTGCAGTACTGAAGTAAATGTGGTATCTATCACTATAAACCCTTTCTAAATAAAGTAATTAGGCTATGTGATTGACAACGGTAAAAGTGAAAATATTTAACTTTGATTCCTCTGGTTTTGAAAGAAGTTAGTGTATAAATACAATAATCTGAAGTAAACATGTTTTCGTGTTGATGTATTAACTATTAATGGTTTTAAATATACAGTAAAATTAAAAACTATTTGTTGTCTCAGACCATCTGTGCAAATTAATCACAGTCAAACAGCTACAGTTGGTCAGTGAGATTTTACCCCAAAATTAAAAAAGCCTACACATTATAATATTTCTATGCCACGGTAAGACGGCAAAAATATTGAAAGTACTTAATGGTAGCCGTACCATACCACCTAATCACCATCCTTGTTCATGTAAAATACTACCTGGAAACAAAGCTCGTTCTGATTCTGATTATTGTTGAAGGAGACAAACAAGGCAGAATTCAGAAAATGTGTTTATTGATATCGGGAAAAATTAACAATATTCTGTTGATCTGTAGAAAGGTTGGGGTCAACTTCCTTTAAGTAAATTCTATTCAAAATAAATGTAAATATAAATGCGTTTACTGCAACGCTGTTGCACCAGTATGTTTGCGGAATGTAATGAAAATATGATTTAACTGTGGTAGTTAACAAGGAAGTATGCTTTTTTCTACCAGCAACAGTAGCTGTTGATATCACCAACTTTTATTTGTTTTACCAGTAAGTAAGGTTTGCCGAATGAATGAGCCAAAAAACTGCTGTTGTAAGTACTTAAAGTAACTGGTAGGTTCATATTTTACTAGGTGGAAGCCAGGTATAAATTTCCAACCCTTAGTGTTACCAGAATTAACTGCTTTAATCACCATTTAAAATCAAGAAAATATTTCAATGCATGCCTATGTACATTATAAAAAAAAGCTAAATAAAGATTTATTGCATATGATATCTTTAAAATGATTCCAAAGTACGTGAATTGAACTTAATAACTACAACTGGTAACTAAAGAACTAATAACTGAGACCTAATAGAACTGAAATGTTTCAGCATGGGTCCAGGGGCTCACATAATTGGACAGCTCTCCATCCTGGCTCCAGTCTAAGAGGAAGGATTGATAAAGTTACTATCATCACAAACAAATCAATTTAAAGTAAAGACAGAAAGATTTTCAAATTAACACTTTGATCTTTACATACAGAAAAACATGCATTCTTCAGAGAAGCTGGAGTATTTATTTGCTTTATAATTGTTGCTTTAAAAAGTCTAAAAAGAAGAAAATCAGCTGTATGTGTTGCAGTGCCCACCTTGCGAGGAGTGCTGCTGCTGAACACGTAGGAGTGCGGCAGTAAACCCTCGGAGATGCCTCCGCTGCGGAAGGAGCGGGAGCCTGAGGTCACGGAGCAGTTGCTGGATTTGTCTGAAGGCAGTCCACAGGAGCCGCATAGCACCGTGCGGCTCCGCAGGTTGTACTCGCTGTCCCCACAGGTGCTGTGAGCCACCTGTTGAGGCAAAGAGACAGATTCAGTACAAAATATTAAAGCATTTAACAGAAACACACTGAAAATCTGCTAATAAGACTCATGTTTGATTGTAATCCCATGGTGAAAACTCAAAGAGGGTGAGAGCCTCAAAAAAATTCTTTGCTAAATTAGTTGATCAACAGAAGATACATCAGCAACTATTTTTATATTTGATAAATCATTTAATACATTTTTCAAGCAAAAATGTCAAGTTTTTCCTGGTTGTAAATTTGCTGTTTTTCTTTGACTATCTTCGGGTTTTGGACTGTGGATCTTACAAAACAAGCAAAACGAACATGTCATTTTTCACAATTTTCTTACATTTTATACACAAAATTATTAATAATTATTTACAGATATTTTTGATAATTATAAAATTTTATTGTGCTAAAAAATTATTCAGTTTTCCTCATATCTGGTTGTTGTTCCACTCTTTCAGACCATTGTAGGGCAAGAATGTACAAAGAAATCAACATCTGATTACATATTGTTTATATGTTTCTGCATCGTGTCAGTGCATGTGTCCAATATTAGCATTACTTTGACTTAATAGGACAATCTCTACCTATTTTTCTACCCCAAGCACTCAGATTGACTGTTTAGCAGTGTTACAATGGCTAATTTAATATTTCTGGGTGCTGAAAAGCAGCTGTTTGTTTTTGTGGGTCTAATTCAATGAACACTTGCACCATTTAGCTGCTACCTGCCCTTTGGTCCTGCAGATGTGTGTTGGTCCTGCAGATGTGTGTGTCATGCGGATATACATTATGTTCTCTCACCATGTCATCATCCTCTTCTTCAAACTGTGTGCGGGTGACCTTCCTCATTGCCATTTCCTGGAGAAAAAGTATTATATTTTAAGATCAGTGCACAGAATAATAAAACTTAATGTAATCATTGTACTTTAGACTTTAGACTAAAGTCTCCATAAAATACAATACGTTTGACTGGTAAATGTATATTACCTCTCCGTTGGCACTGATTAGGGTGGTCTGGAACACGTCTCCAGTGCCCCAAGAGGCCTGAGTCTTCCACACCAGGTCAGATGGAGGATTGTGGGTTACACCAGCACCAGAGGCCCAGATCTAAAGGTACAGTAGGGTGAGGTTTCTGTAACTGTCTTCTATCACTGCGCTGATTTGTGATTCTGCTGAGCAAAGGTTCTGCTTACTGTGACCCTCTGGCCGGCCTTCAAGGTGAATTTTACCGGGAACTTGAAGATGATGGGGGCACCGGATCCCACCTGGCGCTTCATCTGCCAGTTCCCCAAATTCTGATCCTGATGGTTGGATAAAAAACAATAGTGTCAGATCCCTTGGAGCAAGTATTATTCTCCCTCAGCAGATAATGAATTCATATGGCTTTGTAACGCTGCAACTGTGTATCTATGGCTTCACATGAGGGTGACCAATAATGTGTAATATAATGTCGTAAAAACTGTAGACAACATGCTGGTGTTGACCAACCACACAGTGAGCAGCTGCAGCAGAAAGAGCTAGGCCTACTGGTTTCCACCACTTTACCATTTACCATTTAATTCATCTTCTCACCTCATCTGCTTTGTTGCTGAGTCTGACATATTTCCCTTCCAGGTCCACCTCGTCCACAGTGACCCGTCCACTTGCTGAGGCCTGCTGGGTGATGCGAGTGCGGGCCACAGCTCCACCTGCAAAGCTCGAAGCCTCACTGTCTGTGTCATTGGGACGTCGCCTCTTGCCAGGAGAGCTCAGAGAGCTGCAGTGGACCGATCGAGAGTGAGCTCCTGAAGTAGAGGAACGACTTCCTGTCACTTTGGTGGGTGGAGGACTGGGGGAGAGACGCAGTCTGGAGGGAAAAATATGATGATGTTCTTTAAACAGGGGTAAAAAAAAAAAAGTTTGAAAGGCACAGGGGTTACAGCAAAACTCTTATTTTATTGAGAGACTAGGGACAACATTCATCTTAAGCCCAACATACCTCTGTTCCTCTCCCTCCAGCAGCTTCCTGTAAGCGCATATCTCCATATCCAGAGCCAACTTGACATCCAGGAGCTCCTGGTACTCATCCAGCTGCTGTTGCATTTGCTGCCTCATTTCTGCCATTTCTCTGTCTTTCTCACTGAGCATGCGACGTGTGGTGTCCCGCTCCCGAGACAGTGCATCCTCCAGGTCCCTTACCTTTGCCTCACGGGCCGCCAGCTGGATCAGAGGAATCACCAAGTTATTGTTAGGTCAAAATTAGACAGATAAGTCTAAAAATAGGTATCTAACAGGAGGGGCTGTTCACCCCCTACAAATATTGGATGACCATGCCATGAAAATAATGTAAAGTAATTATCAATGTAATTTTGGATGAAGATGACAGCCAAGTTACATTTGGCCACATAATGAGCATGTCACTTTTATTAAACTCAGGCAATGGTGAAAAGTGAAAAGTGTTTATTTGTACAGAAAACAGAAAAGGCCAAAAAATCAACACATTTGAACTATTAAATTAACTTAATTAACTTTTGTATCTATAAACAGATCTTATGTTTTGAAACGTAAAATAATGCCCATTTTGCTATAAACCTTTAAAAGGGACATGTTCATAATGATGCAATGCATTAATCATACAAACATTCTGCATAAGACCCTGAATGCGATCAGTGCGAGCAGGTCATTTCAGATCACCTGTTTCTGCAGCTGGCTGAGCTGAGAGGACATGGACTCCAGGCGGATTCGTGTCTGCTGGAGCTCCTCATGTGCTGCTCCAACCAGGTGGCTGCTCCTGTCCGCTGACTGACGAGCATTATCCAGCTGACAGAAAGAAACAACAAGGTACAAAATGAATAACATTATCAAATTGCATTGTGATTCTCATTTAGAGCCATTAGTACAGGTTGTGAAACTGCATGCCAGCTGCAAATCAAAACTGTCCACCAAAACAGTTTGATCCATTCATATCTTACTAATATTTTCTCTTCCACTGAAGACCACAATAGAAAACAAGTATTGTAAAGCTATCCTCTCTTCCTTCCCAGTTCTTTTTTTTGCCATATATTAACATTAAATTGATGGTCTACCTTGGCATTGTAGGTCTTCTCAATCTCATCCTTGTACATTTGGATCTGCAGTTCGTGCTGGCTACGCATCTCTACCAGCGCCTCCGCCAACTTGCTTTCAAAATCCTGCTGGTGCCCATTGTCCAATTCAACCATGCGAGACTCATGACGACGCTTTGTCTCCCGCAGTTCCTGTAGGAGAATTTCCAACAAAATAATTTTCACCCCCAACTACAAATACAGATTTGTTTAAGTAACAGGTGGATGCTGATGTGATGAAAGAAAAAAAAGTTGAGAGAGGGTTTTTTAAATTTTAAAACATAAATTGATGATGATAAGAACAGAGTCTGACCTCAGAGTGGAGGTTCTTCTGAAACTCCAGCTCCTCTTTGAGGGTCTGAATGCGATTCTCTCCGTCCACCCTCCTCAGCATCTCATCCTGCAGCTTCTTCTTGGCATCGCCCAAACTGGTGTCCAGCTGAGAAAGCACAGCAGGGACTGAATATTAGTACAAAGCAAAGTACAAACATTCACATAAACATGCCACAGAGTGCAGAAATATGACATAAATACAATTGGAGGGCTGGAGAGTAGGAAGACTGTTCTTTAATCAAAATGTCTGAGCTTTTGCAGCCATGACAGAAAGTTTTCCCAGCTGAAGTCAGGAAATTTTGCTCACACAGACACACATAAATATCAAATTCGAGGCCCTTTCAAAACCACTGGAAAAACTCAAATATAAATAGCTAGTGGTAAAGGCAAAACTAGAGTTGGTCTTTGATAAGCTGACATTTATTATCACATAGTGTAAAACACAGACGTTTGTGAGGGACAGACTAAGAGTTGGTGAGGCTAGCTGCAGATTGACCCCAGATGTGTTTCCACTGAGTTTTAAATTAAGCGTGGGTTTGAGTTTACCTTGGCAACCTGCGCCTTCAGGTCCCTGTTCTCCACCTCAAGGTTACGCTTCTCTCCCAGAGCCGTAGTCAAAGATGCATCCTTTGAGTTCAGCAGAGCCTCCAGGTCTTTGAGCCTCTGCAACGCTCCGGCCAAGTCTGACTCCTTTTTGGTGTTCCTGTAAAGACAAAAAGAGTCTCAGATGTTGAGCTGCATTTTTCTGGATGTGTTTCTCGTATTGATAGAGGATTTTCCAGTAAATAGACATGCATTTTGCTTTGTAACTTAAGAACCAAGTGCAAACAGAATTACTATGGTTTCCTTTACACAGTCTAATTAAACAAATATGAGCTATTTTTGAATGAGGATGTAGCCAAGATGAAATAGAAACTGGGGAAAGACCTCGGTGCATATGAGTCATAGACCAGAACAATCTTTGTCCAATCCCACGTATCTGGTAGCCACAAACCACAGCCGTTGGTGTTTAGCTGAGGTGCTGCCATGGCAACAACTTGGCTTTGCCAAACACAAGACATCCGTAGTCTCAGTATTTATGGAAATATAATGGCAGCAAGAGTGGAGCTCTCTAAACACTGCCACGTATTGTGTGTATAATGATTACTTTGGTGAAGGAGGAGCATCTGGGGAAAGAGTTAGTCATCAGGCTCTGGATGTGGCAGCATGGGAAGAAGTTGGTGTAGAGGTCCAACGTCAAAACTGCAGTGAGCAACAAGGAGGGTATGCTAAAGCTAGGGAGTGGCCCCGGCAGCAGGGCAATGTTGCTCCTACAGTGTCGGCAAAAGTTTTACAAGCGTCAGCTATTGAGAGCTAATGAGTAAGTGCGTTCTGCTGCTGTGGATCACATGCAGACAGACATGTTTCAGATATTAACACTGCAATCACAAATCCCTCTCACTCATGCATTAACAGACAAATGGATGCCTTTAACTGATAAAATGGATTAAAAAGGGGGGTTTCAAAGGCCTCAGAGCAGCTGTTGTGTCTCATGATTATCAGATAAACACAATAGCTGGATCAGTAGTGTCTTTTCATTTGGATTTAAGGGCTGATGTGTTTTATTTTTGAATTTCATTTAGATTTAAAGGCTGATGTGGATTTTTGAATTGTGTGTTAACAAATGAAGCAGAAATAATGTTGTCTAGTTATAGGCCTAATGTAGCCTAAGTGCTTTCCAAGAAAATGTGTTAATTCTGACATTAAAGCTAGACTATGTTACTTTAGCTGAATTTTGGGATACTTGTAAATGCTAAAAGACAGTGTAACAATAGAACAATTAGAAAGGAGTCATAATGACAGCACACTGATTCAGTAACGTCAATTACACAGCAACATTTATATAAAGTTTGTTAACATTAGCCACTATTAGCTATTAGTGAGGCTGTAACAGCAAAACTGAGAATGTTTTGAACTTTCCATTTATAAGGGGAATATTATGAATGTCATTTAATCTTTTAACAGTTACATAGTCTCACTTTAATTGTGAAGAAACTACATCTCACAAGCACACATGGGAATTCAGGGCCACTTATGTGCCCCTATGAGACGCCCCTAAAAACACCCCCGACCCTATCCCTAATCAATGTCATTTATCACTGTTTGAAAATATTCTCTCTTTATCGCCACTAACAGCACCCCTGCACACACAGGCATACATAGAAAACACTACAGAAAACGCTTTCAGTTTTAGACTTGGACCAGAGTGATGTGCTGCACCCCACCTTGCTTTCAGCTCCTTGTGGTCTTCTCGGAGCTTGCCCAGCTCCAGCTGCAGACGTGCTCTCTCTTTGGCCACAGAGTCCAGAGTCTGACGGGCATCTGCCAGCTCGGTCTCATAAGCGGCTTTCAGGCCCGTCAGCTCCCGACTGACCTCTGTCTCTGACTCAGTGATGCGCAGACGGAGGCCGGCATTCTCGGTCTCCAGAAAGCGCACCTTGTCGATGTAGACAGCCAGCCGATCATTGAGGTTGGACAGATCCTCCTTCTCCTGGAGTCGGGTGATACGGTTGGGGGATATTGGTGTGTTTGCACCTCTGGGAGTGTTTTTGGGTGTCGCCATTGCACTTATCTGCAACTTATCTTTCCAGAAAAAGATATAATTATCAACTGAATTGTTCTGAAAGTTTGTTTTTCAATAAATGTATCTTGTATTCTGATGTGCAAATACTGGTTGTACTGTATTATAGTGTATATTCACATATTTACATAAGAGGATGGAGAAAGTTGCATTCAATCTACAAATCTACATTAAACATTCACCAATTATTATTAAAAATAAACCCGAAAAACATGCCAGTTTATCCATAAAGTAGATTTTTACTATTAAGTGTGGATCTGTGAACATCCCTAGGAGTACACCAAAGTCATAAATTACAAGTTCAGAATTGAAAAGAAAAGGTTTAAGAAACTCTTTTGAGTGCAGTGGCATAAACATACAAAAGACAAAGGGTATAATTAATCAAAAGACATGGGAGGGGTTATCGACTCCACCCAAAATCAAAGAAATATCCCAGTATAAACGATGGCAACTTTGATATTTACCTTTTAAAGCTTGTGAGAAGAAGAGAAAACTCTGCTCCGAAGATATTCGTAGACTTCTATGTTGATTTTCTTTGTTATCTGATGATCAGTGTCCCTCTTAGTTCTCCAACAATCTTCAGTCTGTTACTGCGCTGTCTGCAAATCCATCTGCGAGTGCCCATGTAGGAAAGAATGAGATGGGAGGAGAGGAGAGAGGTTGGCCTCAAGTTTGGCTCCTGGTAGGTGGTTGTTCCTCTCTCTCTCTCTGTGTGTCTCTCTCTCACTGTAATGGGTGTACAGTCTGAATGAATGAGTCACCCTCTACTCAAAGAAACACACAATGCCATGTGACAACAGATCATTTTTAGCAGATCTCTTGTCTGAGAGTTCCGTTCTACTCATGTACAGTGTTTGATTTAAACCATACTGCTCATACTTCTGCATTAAGTTAAAATGAACTCGTTATATAAGAGTTTTCAGAGCTTGGAGCCTCTTTTCATGCTTACTGACACAGGATAACCCAAGCTAAATGACTTCCTTATTCTTCAATTAAAGGTAAGTTCAGTTTGGGGAATTTGTTTCTTACACACTTCTACAGCTTTGATAAAGACAGCAGACTCCAGTAATGTATTACTGGTTTTCTTTTGCAAACTAGTGCTTACATAAGGATTGTTTAATCCATTTAAACCTAATTGGCCTGCTGGTGAGCAAAGAAAAAGGTCAGACATCTAAAACATATATTTCCATTTAGATGAAATGAGTGCAGCCATAAAAATCAGGGAGTTTTGGGTTTGAGTGTTTCACTCATTCTAAACATCATATAGTGTGGCTTCAATGAGGAGTTGGGACAAGCCGATGCAGATCATATGGGATATCATCAGACAATGTGGAATTATTTGTTGTGTATCAGTTTTGATGTCAATCAACACCCAGTTTTTGGTAATCAGTGACCAACACAGTTAATTATTAAAATGTGTAACTGTATATGTTGGACCCTGCTGCTGTGAAAGTGTGTTTCTGCATCTCAGTGCTTCCCAATTTTTTGGCTTGTGAGCCCTTAAAATGAGAAAACATGTGCTTGTGAATCCTCATCACAGGTTTTGATCTCTGTGTGGACAGGAGAGATTTTTCCTTCATATATTTGTTTTCTTTTGGGGCAATGTATGCCTTTATTGGGAGTGAACAGACAGGACACCAGGATAGAGACAGATGGGGAATGATGTGCCAAAATCTGTGACATTGTGATGCCTTAAGCTCCTTGATTAGAAGGGCACCACTGTATTGTTTTATTTGAGTGGATTTCCATGGACCTGAAGACGTTAAACTGTTATACAAAATTAATTTACATTTATTTTATGTATTATAGTTATTTATCTTTCTGTCTTTTATTTATGTTGCGACCCCTTGAGGGATGTTGACCCCCAGGTTACTGTCATATTCTGTTGTGTATAAGATGCACTGTTATCTGCTTGGTTTGCTTGTATTATATAACAATATGATTATATTTATATATAAAATAAACACACACACACACACTAAAACTGATTCGAGTCCTGATTAATCATTTTAAAGCTCGTTGTTCACCATGCAGCTCATGTAATGGAAAGTCTCACTGTCGTCAAAAGAAAATACAATGAAACTCAGATGTTAATTAAAAACCTTAATTTGTAAATTTTATTAAATAATGTTCCCAGCAAGGGGTGGGGTTAGGTCTCAGTGGTGAGTTAAATCCTTCGCTCTATTTTCGGCTGAGGACATCGTGCCTGCTGACAGATCCACCATCGCCTCCCACTGGCTGAATTTGATGCAAAGGTTGACATTGACTGCAAAAAGACAACATGATCCAATTTAACTGTTCTCCAACTCAGTCTTCCATCTAATTTTAAAAATAAAAATTGGTACTAGCTGTCAAATATGACATAGAACCGTGAATTATGAGCAGCGTGTGAGCGCTGTGCGTCGGTTTGCGGTACAACATGGACATTTTTTGTCATGTGGTTTGTGGGAAAACCCGTATTGGATCTCTGCGGTCACCTGGGCAAAGAAACTGAAAAAGTGCTGTAGACGAGCTTATTGTCAGCGCGTGTCTGTTAGATAAACGCGACACAGATGAATGTGATCGCCTGCAAAACATACATACATCCAACATTGTCTCAAAAGCTCAAGGCAAATTATCCACGCATATACGAGTTTTAATTCAAAAAGAAACCAACAAAAGACACGTCTCTAACCACCAAACTCTTTGCATCCGAAGAGTCACGTGAATACTAGGTTACAATATCCGAAATCTTACAAACGGAGAGCAACTAATACAGTTTAAAAAACACATCAATTTCATCACATAACAAAATGTACTAACTAGTCCACTCCATATCTTATTGAGCGCATGTCGCAGCCCGAAGCTTTGCGCGGATAAACTGCAGCTGTGTGCGGAAGAGCAACAAAAAGGAAACCAAGGAGAAAAAGATTCCCAAAGAACAATTTACAAGGAAATGACCTTCCATCCGTGCATCCAGCAGTTGATCTAAAATACTTTAACGATCTTAACCCCTCCGTCTGGAGCACCACCATCTCCGCGAAGCTGCGTAAAAGCCCGGACTATTTTTTTTTTGTTTTCCGCACAGACTCAGACTGCTCCGTCCTGCTCAGCAGCGGCCTCCATTTTAGCTCCTTGCCCGGTTTGTGCCTCACGTGTCCTGGACTGTCTTCCTCACATGACCCGTGTGTTTGTCCCCGTGATCTGCACTTCCATCTCCGTAAATCAGTGTCGTTGAATATCGGCGTTTTACAACCGCAAAACCTTCATGGATATGCTGGAGCAGAGTCTGGACAGCTCGGCGAGGTGAGAGGCTGCTGCCCGCTTCCTGCTCAGCCATGGCCCCTACCACGGCCTAAAACCCTTTTTTCCCCTTGCAGAGCAATCATCTGTTAATAACCTGCATGCCCCAGATACTTTTAATATTTGTGTGTTGTTTCGTTTTTACCTTCTGGTTGTATCAGTGTCTGCGCAGCTTGCCGGGATGATACGTTTCCCCACCCATAAAGACATTTTCAGCAGAATCAGTGCGCCCTTTTGCAAATGTGTAGCATCACGATTACTGTTTATTTACTTGACAAGAAAAGGTAATGCACAGCAGAAATTTGTAACTGTGTTTTAGTGGAACCTCTAATTGCCCTGAGCTGTTACTGTGCCTGATGCAGCTCTTTTAGGATTAAAATGCTTAATGTAAACTAGGAGGGGGTGTGGGAGAAGTATTATAGCTATTTGTGAAGTTTGTCTTGTCATTTGCAGCTAATCAAACCACTTGGACATGGAGTTTTGATTGTCAATTAAAGGCAATTTTCCTCAAGGAAGTTGGGGAAAACATGATTTCTGTCACGCTTGCACGCCAGATATTTATCACTTTATTTATGTCTTACCCGTCAAGGCCTTAGATGGCCACCTGGGGGCGCCCTTCATCCACAACTCGTCATGACAGATTTCTCCATATAAAGATGAATTATAACTATTATTTCAGAGAAATGTGCATGTTGGGTTGGCTTGTAATGGACTCATCTGTGTTTTCTCTTTTTGTTTTCAGTCACGACAAACAGGAAACAGAAGAGGTAGTGCAGCTACAGGAAGGTAGGAGCCTCGGTTCTTCTAATTCTAACAAGTGAAGCAAATAATCTGTTGTTAGAACTGTGAGTAAAATATGTGCATGTGTGAATGTCTGCGGTCATCCTCTGCAGAAGTGCATCCTCTCACAAATGTTTTTTTATGACTCTGGTGTAGCGTCACAGATTTGAAACATGTTGACCCGTGTGTTGCAGGGGAGGTGGTGGGGACGGAGGAGCAGACTGCAGTGACCATCACCGGCGTCCCGCAGGCTGCGTTTGCTGATCATAATGTGCAGTACCAGTTCCGCACAGAGAACAGTGGAGGACAGGTGAGCACGGAGATACTCTCTCCTGCACAACATTTATTTTCTCATTGTAAGTTGGTTAAGCTTCATTTTCAGGAAGTCCCATTGAGATCAAGGTCTTTGTTTTTTTTACGAGAGATAGGGATCACCATGCACTATACAATGAGACTGTTGTGACATAAATGTTAGAAGAAATGAGTATATGAGAGCCAAAAGAGTGACTGTGGTGTGAGCAGTAGAGAAGGTAAATGTGAAAAACTGTGTGCTCAGGTGAAGTTGTTTTTTTGTTAAGAACTTCTGGTTTCATTTTGACTTTGTGGTTTAAAACCTTCAAAACATCTAAACATGTGTGTGTGTGTGAGTGTGTGTGAGAGATCTCTGCCTCATTGAAACTTTTACTCTCTGCTCTGTCCTCAGGTGACCTATCGTGTGGTTCAGGTGACAGACGATCAATTAGAAGCAGCTGACGGGACTGGAGCTGTCAGCGTCGTCTCTGCTGCAACGTTTGCTGGAGCCCCTCAGGCAGTGGCACAGGTGAGTGAACGTATTGTGAGACTGAAGCAGGATGTGATTTTTGTCTAATTCATAGTGGTGTTTGCTCACAGACAAAAGCCTTTTGAGACCTGTTGAATTGACTATACAGTTCATATTTTGACATCAGCAACACGTAGATATGAAAATGTGTTATGACATCGTCAACTCATGAACACTTATTGGGTTGTCCCTTTAAAACATAAACCCACAGCTTTGGCACTTATCGTAAATCTTCAGTTAAAAGCCTAGTCCCAATTAGACACCTAATCTCTTTTACTGGTCTGGTGTGGCTGCACATTTTGATGAATAAATGCAGGTCTCAGTTAGACTGTATCTTGCTTTTATAGAAGTTCTTTGGATGTATTAAACCTCTTTTAAAGCCCACCGGGTCGCCCTCTTCAGCTAGTTCTAAGCTGCTTAGACCGTTAGTTCATTTTACAGAAACAACGAGCCCCAAAGTCTTTTTCATTCAGATTTACCGGCAGATGTAAGAAGTAAAGTCCGAATGTGTCAGCAATTTATTGTTGTTAAGGCGGTATTACATACCCCAATAGACAATGTGGTGTAACTGATTTTTTACATGTAAAATCTTTTTCACACTCTTAAGTGCAAATAAAGGTTGAAATAACTACAGTAACCTTCAGCAAGTTTTTACTGGTATTTTGATACAGGGCGCTTACTTGCTTTGTGCGAAAGTAAGGCCTTCCCAGATACAGGCAGGTGAGTT
Source organism: Micropterus salmoides (assembly GCF_014851395.1). NCBI lineage: Eukaryota > Metazoa > Chordata > Actinopteri > Centrarchiformes > Centrarchidae > Micropterus > Micropterus salmoides. The sequence continues at coordinate 10,864,066 of NW_024040817.1, forward strand.
TAGTGATTTAGGCAAATAAAAGCCCAGGCTATTATTGGTGTTTTACAGTATTCCACCTATGTGCCAAAAACTATAGCAACACTGAAAATACATTGAGCTTACTTATTCTGCTTACACTATGCTTATTATGAGCATACCAGAAAATAATCTAACCCTGAACTGCTATGATGTGTGAACACGTACAAAGACATTCACAGCCTTACCATATTTTATATATTAGTCTTCATCTTTGTCAGGCTGTTATCCAGAACCCTTTCAGCAACGGGGGCAGTCCTGGCGGGGAGACGGTGGGAGGAGAGACACGTTTTGCTTATTTCCCTGCCGCCACCGTCAGCGATGGAACAGCCACGGCCGTGTCGGTGCAGGCCACCGCCGACCCAGCAATCACACAGGCAGGAGGTGAGAAGACACGTCAAAATCATTGAGGGAAAAACAGACATCTGGTCTTACAAAAGGAGGAACAGGACAGAATTCAATATATGTGTCGACAGATTTTGTTGACATTTACAAGTTGATCATTAGGCTTCCATTATTATTTGCATTGTAAGAAATCCGTTTTTCCTCTTTTCTTCCCCTTCTTTGAACCTGATCACATCCCTGATCCGACAGTTTCTAATTCAGTCATCACCTTTGTCAATTTTATAATCAAGGTCAGTTTTACGTGATGATGAGCCCCCCTGAGGTGCTGCAGACGGCGGCCCCTCGTACCATTGCACCTCGCACGCACACCTACACTGCGTGAGTATAAGAAACTACGTTCATCCCATCCCTGAAGTTACCAAATCACCATAACTCTCCCCCCACATGTTTGGCCAACTTCTCTCCACATTTTCTCACCCCTTTCCCTGTAACTTCACAGTGGATCGGACTTTCTTTCCCTTTTCTTTCGCCTTTTGGAAATGATTAGTTTTGTCTTTGTGTGTACAAATGAAGATACAAAAAAAATCTATATCCATCATTTAAAACATCCAACATCTGAAAACCACACTCTGTCCTACTTACCTGCCATCCCCAGAGACCTTGGTGAAAGCGAGATGTTGCAGCATGGCAGTACAAACTGGTGAGAAGAACTTTCACATACGCCCCCATCCTGCCCCCATCATGTGTTGTAGAGACAGACGTTTGGTGGCTCACTAATCAATCATCAGCACCCTTGTGTTGTGAATTATGTTGACAGCTTCAGCTTTAGGCTAGCAATGTCTTATGGCTAAATCCTGATAGCACAAACAAGTCACATAACAAATTATACATCCTAATTGAGTGGCTGGATCCCACAAACCTTTGGAGGACCTGAGGTTCAGTTGTGTCTGCACCTCCTCCACAAATTAGACTAATAAAACCATGTGGGTCTTTGCTTAGATGTGTTTGCCAGCAAAAATGTTTAATTGTTAATTCAACTAGTTCAGGTGTTACAGATCTGGTTAATTTAGAAAATCTGACTATTTGATTCATAATTTCGTTTTCAAAGTGGTTTTGCTGTGTCTTGTACAGGAAGGTGGAAGGTCCACGGGCGCCCAGAGATGAGAGGCGAAGAGCACAGCACAATGAAGGTGTGTGGTCATCGGGGTCTGAAGCTATTATTGTATGTCTTAATTCTGTCTTTATTAAAAATGAAATGTCCACATTTCCTTGTGTTTTGCAAATGCTACACAGACGGTAGTTGCATGTTGATGTGTATTTATAAGGCCTTGAAAAGTTTTCACTGTGAAAGGAAATAAATCTTAATCTCTTTAAAAACTGTTTAATATGCATATATATACAAACACACAACACTTCAGTGGTTAAAAAAGTAGTTTCCTTCTTTGCAGTGGAGAGAAGAAGAAGAGATAAGATCAACAACTGGATTGTCACACTTTCAAAAATCATCCCTGACTGCAGCGTAGACAGCAGAACTGGAGCGGTGAGTCCTGTACAGATAATCAGCCCTCAAAATGTTCTCTAAAAGCCCCTAACTTTTCCAAAGCATGTAAAATAATGATAGATGGCTATAACAAAGCTTGGTTTTTTTTGATTAGATTAATTCTGGCTCTGGGGATCGGGTTCTTTGAGGTCACACCGAAAGTGACTGCTTTTATGTGTGTAGTCTTTCAACATTTGCATCCGCTTTAAATGTTCTGCCCTCCGCGTCTTCACATTGCATGCATGCACGTTAAAGCTGGGTTACCTCCAGACTCATTAACCTGACCACTTACATACTTGAGTGAATGCACTCTATGCATTCTGTCCTTTCACCTAATGCATGCTTGCATAACTGATTCTGAAAGTCAGCTAGAAACACTAGGTGTAACCACAGCCAAGGACTCACTCAAAGACAGTGCTCTATTAAGTAGCATTTGTATTAGCAGTGGCATGTAGCAGTGTTTTTTCATTTTATTAATCTGATATTGCTCCACATGTAATCAAGCTTTTGGCTGAAAGGCTCTGAAAGGAGGGAAGTTTTTTTTATTAGTAATAAAGGAAGGGATGGGTCACATTTAACACATTTGGTATTTTAAGGTCTTACTGTGCTGTATTTCTCAGAGTAAAGGCGGCATCCTGTCCAAAGCTTGTGACTACATCCGAGAGCTGCGTCAGAGTAACCAGCGACTGCAGGAGAGTTACAAAGAGGTGGAGCGCGTCGAGATGGACAACGACCTGCTTAGACAACAGGTGAACTTCCTATATAAACCTGTCATTACTTCGGTGCCCTCAGCCTAAATTTAATGTACATATATAACCTTTTATTTTGTGTAACAGAAACAAACATTTTATTTAAATATCTGATGTAAAACAACCAAGAAAAAAATTTAAACATTACCTCACATACCCTCACATGTTAATGCAAGCTTATATCAGTTTTCCAGTTAAATAATTTTGCATTTAAATGAAAAATTAATTGATAACTAACTAGAGAACAACTTGAAATTGGCTCACACCAGTTGTGGCACCAAATCATTTCAGTGGAACACGTGACACGAGAGAAATGAGCTTGGCGAAAGAGTTGAACTGTGTCAGATTTAATCAATATGCCTCACGTAATGTGGGGGGCCCTAGTCCCCCTACCCAAGATACTTTCGGCGCCCTTGCTCAGACCACATGCATCACACCTGTAAAGTTTATTTTTATTTATTTTTTTACATATAAACATCTACTCAAATTTGCTTCTGCGGTACTTCCTGCTACAGTATGTGTCTCCAGGGCCACATTTTGCCAATTACCACCCATACAATACAGTACAATACAGTTAAATATTTCAATTATTTTATCACGAATAAACTAAACAGTAACTCATCTAAAGCCTCTTTCAATTCTTTTCTACTTGCTGTCAGTGCCAGTATCCTGTAAATACCGCTATCAATGTAACATACACCCACATTGTTTCAACTACTGTTTTAAATACCTTGCGACGATGAAAGTGAGTGAAACTTGACTCGCTATATTGGTTCTTTTCTATCTGTTTTTCTATGTGTCTAGTTATCTTCCCATCTATATTTTTCTAGATTGAGGAACTGAAGAATGATAATGCACTGCTTCGAGCACAGCTACAGCAGCACGGTGTAGAAGTCAATGGAGATGCAACACCACAGTGATTGTGGACTGGACACATGTAACATCTCAAACACAATGTCGCATCCTCCCACCCACCTGAACAATAGCAGGAAAGGAATAACAAATGAGAGACAATTTCCATCTAAGATTGGACCACAAGAAGACACGCAGGGCTCGAGAAGAACACTGAAAGACTGCAAAGTCAAAACGCCACCTCCACCTCCAGCTGTTCAAAGGCTGAATGCTCTGAAATCACCTCTGCTTCAAGGAAAACAACCTCTGCACAGCACCACCACACTTGCACCAAACTTTCTTTTTACTCTTAAATTATGAACCTGCCACAGAAAATTTACTTTTAATGATTTCACCTTTTCGTCGTACCACAAACTCCTCTTTATTCCTTTTTTTTGTTGACATTTGCTGTGTTTGAAACTACTAAATGTGACATGAATGATAGCTCCCGTTTACTTTTAATTTATTAGTCTTTAAGGAATGTGTACACAGAAAGAAAAGCGGATCTCTGCATTTACTCTCTCCCCAGTTACAAACAAATAATGGGCAAATCAAATATTTTGATCATGCTCATCACTGTTTCTAAGGATAGTTTTACTGTCAGTGGATCATGTGTATATATAGTTGATCTGTGTGCAGTAACTTTTCAATGTCTGCCTATTCACACTGACACTCCAAGCACCAGGCAGGTCTCACAAACTTTATGAACATAGTCCCATGTCAGTAAATTCAAAATACTTTACTGACAGTCAAAGTAAAAGCTGCTTTGGAGGTCTTATTTTTAGTACAAGACCTTAATAGAAGCCTGTCGGAGAATCTAGGTGTTAACATAGCTCAGGTAATTGGGATAGTGCACTGGCAAGTGGTTCCCAGACTCAATGAAGTCTTTATATATTAGATCTCTGTTGTGTCCCCATTAGGTGCAATGTACAGATAAATGGAGATGATTTTCAATGTGTGTATCATTTTTTTAATGGGCATTAAAATATGGTTTGTTGGTATATCTGCTTAATAGGTCACTGGTGTAATGAACCGAAATAGAGGTTCAGTCATGAGAGGTCTTGGTTTGAGACAGGCATTTGTTTGGGTCACTAGTCCTGCTGCATTTTAGTGAACACCCGAGGAGGCTTTTATTGCAATATTCTCTAATTCTTTAAAACTTTGGGAACCCTTGCTGCTGACAGAAGACCATAAAACAACCATGGTCAGGGATGTGCTGATGAGAGTAGTTTGGATGTGAGTGATAATAGTTGTAAAACCAGCTTTTGTCTACACTGAAAGTCACCACAGCATGGAAATATAACCACTGGCATGACTAATTCTGATACTACAATAAAACAGAAGTGTTTATACCTGAGTGTTGTTTCTCACACTTGTTGCCTACATTTTCAATTATTTCAAGTTGCAGCAACCAAGACACATTGGAGGTTGTGGTAAAAAAAAACCTCTGCTGGGTCAGAAAATATTTCCCACAAGGTTAAGCAGGGTTCCCACTCCTGTCTAGAGATCATTTCCAGGACTTTTTCAGTGATGATATAGTGGTATGTTAAATAGGGATTACGTCATACACTAATATGCTCGAAGGGGACTATAGAGTATATAGCTCCCTAATGTGAGGAGGACTCACAAAGATAGTCAATCTTTGTGGGCCCATAGAGAATGCTTAAATACAGGGCCTAGATTTCTGTGCGAGACCCCTGATTACATGCTAGAAATTATGACATATGGATATTAGCTTGTTTTAACGCTATGTATTATTGTTGTTTATGTTTTTTAGTCTTTTGGGGGTTTTTGTGCTGCTGTGCTACCATGCGATGTGACTCACAACAACAGCAACATAACCGAGCAACCACAACATGACAGGACAACACAAGATTTTCCAGGACATTTAACTTTTTTACTTTTACTTTAATTGTCCATGTGTTTTTTCATGACTGGGAAATCGGTCAACTGTTTTCCAGGTTTTCCAGGATGTTAAATTTAACTTGTCTTTTCTGTTTTTCTATTTCAGTATTTTGACCTCGTTTTGAATATGAACCTACCAGTTCGCTGTCCCTCAGGTTGTGTTACAGGGACACATACTTGGCGGCAAGGTTTGCCGTAGGGGAGACTGGGTATGGTTGTAACACTTTTTGTTTCAGCAATTATAACTCGCTGAATTTTTTAACTGGAGTTCTCAAACTTTTATACAAAGTACCCACATTTGTTCACTACAAATGGCACCAATTCAATCCTCTACAAGAATATCACAGGGAGTTGATGTCAAATGCACTACCGAGGTAGGTTGTAACACATGCTGGGGTAGGTTGTAACAATAAGACAACAGAAGCAAAAATAGATGCCACACTATATGATATGCTTAAAAAACAGGTAGTTATATAAAAGAGCAACGTTTCTCTCTCACTGTAACAGACCATGTCTGATGACTCACGCACGTGTGTGTAAATTTATCTATAGAATAAACTTACTTAACAGTATATTTAATAAATACTACTACAATGTACTAAATTAAACAACATCTTTGTACATCCTTAGGTCTAACAAAAAAGAGGTGTGTGTCAATGTGTGTATATTCTTAATCAGAGTTACAGTCAGTGCTTGAAGTGAGCCAGTACTCATCGGTAAGCAGTACCAGCACTTCTACATTTTACACTTTGGCATACAGGGAGTTTTTCTCGCACGCCGGCACATCTCTGCCCTCTCCACCGGCGGAGACGGAGTATGGAAAAGATTCATACACCAAAATGTGAGCTACATGTGGGGCTGGGCGATATGGCCAAAAATGTTATCACGATAAAAACATTTCATATCATTCGATATCGATAATTATCACGATATATGTCAAATCATTATTTCTTTCAAGTTTAAAGGCAGATTTGTGCTCCTGAGTGAAAATTGAAGAAACCAGATGGTTAATTATGTGGTTAAACTTATCTTTATGGTCAGAATGTGACAAACACTTGATGCCAAACAGTGAATCACTTCACAAGTCTAAAGGTAGAACATTCAAAACTATTCTATTTTCAACAAATGCTATTCGTTTTCAACAAATGTGATTAGTTGATCTTTTTTTTCAACAAAATAAAACTTTTAATAGAAAAATGAAGAGCTATTGTTTGTGATTCAAATGAATTAAAGCAAATATTTATTGACGATATATTGAACATTTATAATATTGTTATTGAGGAAAATTATATTGCGATAATTATCACTGTTTTATTGCCCAGCCCTAGCTACATGTGAGTGGGGAGTACTGGTTACAGAGCTGACAAATGAATGCTGGTAACCCTGGAGTGCAGGCTTGGTGGGCCCAGACTGCAAAGGGTAAAATATTAAAATCAAGAAAGTCCCTAGTTGTATGTATAGGACAGTGACACTTTTTAAAGAACTGTTACAATCCACCCCACCCCTGTCAGCCAATGTTTAGCTAGCTGTATTAGCATAGTGGTTTGAAATTAGAAAGGAAAAAATGCATCACATGTTGCCTAAGAAACTACATTTCAATCTAATATTAATCAAACAATGTTATCTGCAATAGTATAGATACTAAACAAAATATAGTCTTGGTCAAAAAATGTACTTTCTGACCTCAGAATCTGTTTTTCTCTATATATTCAGTGCCTGTTTCCAGCCTTGATAACCACCATGCCTCATAGGGGAGGAAGTAGGTAAATACTGAAATGATCATGTAACTCCTATCTTATCTCTAATTGGTGCAGCTGGTGTTGTTACAACTCTACCCATGTTACAACCATACCCGGTCTCCCCTATGTCCTTCTCCTAGGATTATTATTAAATTATTGTTATCCTCAAGTTCTTTGAAATCCGGTATTAATAGATGGAATTTCTCATAATCCGCCACACCTGTCCTATGGTCTCCCCTATTCAATTGCAAAGATCATTGAGTCTAATTGGTAAGAAGCTGCCTCTGCTTGATATCTCTGACAGTAGAGATATCCTGCCCTTTCATAATCTGTTTAGGGCTAGACAACAATCTAGTTTGTGTTGGTTTTTGTCTTCTCCTCCACATGTTAATATGTTAATATTATCGTTTCCTGTCGGCTGATGGCGGCACAGAAGAATTCGAATCACCGAGAACGTTGTTTACGTCGTCGTTTACGTCGTCACGTCACATTTTTAATTATTAAAACGTTTCTGTGGAACGTTGTGTCACCTCGTTGCCTGGAGACGGCTCGAGTACTTGTTAGAAAACCTGCTCCAGACAAACCAGCACGCGCCGGCTTTCCTAACATTCTAGAATCCCGGTGAGTAAAAATGTAGTGACAAGAAACTTATGAAGTGAGATTTAAAGTTATCGCGGTGTTTGAGACTGTATAATAGCAGCTGTATGAGAAGACAAGTGTTTGGGAGTAACCAAACACTCATGGCCTAAAGCCCGTGGAGCTCTAGAGAAGGGTTTTATGAGAACACATAAGATATCATGAAGCCTTTTTTTGCTTCAAAGAGATTCCCCTCGTCATGTCGGTGATGTTAATATCTGTCATTACAAGCAGTGGAGGACAGTAACAGTAAAGTACATTTACTCAAGTACTTTACTTAAGTACAAATTAGAGGTAGCTACTTGTACTTAACTTGAGTAGCCTTTGTCATACCACTGTGAAACTATACTCCACTACATCTCTAAGGGAAATATTGTAGGCTACTTTTTACTTCACCACATTTCTCTTACAGCTTTAGTTACTTGTTCCTTTGCACATTCTTACAAGCAAAAAATATGAAGAATATATAAATATGTTTTGTTAAAAATGAAACTAGCTAACAGTTGACAAGTACAGCTGAAATAATTAGTCGATTAAGTCAACTGACATAAAATTGGAAACTATTTTGATCATAAAAAAAAAATGTTGCGCAAATGTGAAGTTATGCTGCTTTCCCCTTTAATTATTTGAATAATTTAACTGTATTTTTAATAATTTTGAGGTCTGGACTGTTTATTGAAAAAAACAAGCATTGTGAAAGTGTGTCTTTGGGCTCTGGGTTATTGTGATGACATTTGTCACTATTTTCTTCTTCTTCTTCTTTTTTTTTATTTTTATTTTTTACAAACAATCAATCAATTAATGGAGAAAATAATCAGCAGATGAATCTGGAAAGAAAATAATTGTTGGTTTCAGTCTGGTACAAAATATTTTAAAACGAGATTCACCTCAACAACAGTAAAATCCTGCTTTTGAATGAATGCATGAAAAATAATCACCTAATGATATAAAATAGTATAACATTGACATTTTTCTGCATTGAGTACTTTTACTTTTAATACTTCAAGTATACTTAAATACTTTTACTTGTAACAGTGTGGTATTAGTACTTTCACTTAAGTAAAGTATCTGAATACTTCGTCCACCACTGATTACAAGTTCCATTTCCTCGATTGTCTCTCACCTATACCACATGTTGTGTTCTACTACCAAACTCCACTCCACAAAATGTACATTATACATGAACTGTGTATGAATGGTATGGTAACACAACACTCACCTCTGAGTCACTTAAAAGATTGTCATTGTCATACAATATTAAATTATATTATTCTAAGTGATATTGAAAGTCCAGGTGGTGCTAAGAATAGCCTAACTACTTAAAGGTTCAATGTGTAAGCTTTAGTGGCATCTAGTGGTGAGAGTTGCAAATTGCAACCAACAGCTCATTGTGCATTGACTTGCTCCTCACGCGAAATAAGTGCTTTATAATAAATGTATTAATTCAAATGGCAACTGTAAATTCAGTTGTAAAAAACAACCTGTACCTTTTCTCCATGGGGTTGTACATTATATTAATTTAATTTCTAAATCCAACAACAGAAGGGCTGAGAAAACTGTGAATATATGGTCCTCTTTCAAATTCTTTATATAATATAGACTACCCCTGGCAAATTTTATGTTATTTGTGTTTTCTTATACATTTGTATACTGTTCTGTATACTTCTTTATGTCCCATGTACACTTTATTCCTCTTTTTGCAATAAAGATTTAAGGAGAGGGAAGAAATTCAGATTATTTCGACACCACCTGAATGCACCATCAGTCACCACTCACCCCTCCCGTTCCAAAGCGTGCTGCATAAATTACGGAGGTCGACACACTCTGTTGGCTCTTGTGCAAAATAATAAACAATCTTCACATTAAAAAGCCTGACATTTGGGAAACAGAGTCCATCTTGGCTGAGTTTGTGCACCAATATTGCCAAGGGCCAAATACTTACTGACTAATACATTAGTCATTTAGGAAACTCACTTGTTAATATTTGAAAACAGGTGTGTGTTAAATGATTGAAAATATTGACTACTAATGCAAATTCTGCTGCATCATCTCTCACTGTCTTTTTGTGCTGCATGCCACAGTAGCTCTGTTGGACTTTTACCATGTCCGTCTGTGTTTACAAGGGTATCAATATGCTTCTGTGAGAGTGTCACCAAAACAAATCCTGCACATGTAACGACACTTGGCAAATACAATTATTGTGATGTTCACATGTTTCTGCAACAGAAGGATGTCTGCACTTCCTGCAAAGCCTGGCCTGCGCCACAGTGTATCAGAGTGGCACAGCAACAACCACCAGCTGTCTGCCACAGCACAACATGAGCGACATGTTTCAAATATGATTCGACAGGAAGGGAGGTCCCTACGCAACGAGACCAACTGCAAGGTGGGTTCTGGTTTGTGAGGATGCCCACTATAAAGATTAACTGTGTTAGTTTTGTACTACTGGATGAAGAAAACTCCTCCACATTTGATCAGCCTCCCGTGCATTTTCTTGCACCTTTTCTCTGTAGACAACCTGGGATGAAAGCGATACCTCTCGCAGGTTGAGTGACCGGGTGTGGGATGTTGCTCGGTGGAAAGAGGCGTTAGAAACCTGCGCACAGAAAGTGGATGAAGAGATGGAGGCTCTGACCGTGGTGATTTGTCCAGAAACCTCTGAAACGACTGAGTGCTTGTCTCATTTTCTGTTCATAAAAGTATAAAGGAGTCAGAGACCCACATATGTTTTTATACATGTGTGGATGTATTTGTGTGTTTTGCTTCGAGTATTCAGTCAATTAAAAATTGTCGACGGTGTGCCCTTCAGTAGATAATGATCATACTTGTGAGTATGTAGGTGTTAGTTTGTCATGTTCTTACAAACTTCACTTTTTAGTCTGACAGCGTAGTGACCTCAGCATTGATGTGTGTTCGGACAGTCTAAAGAGCAAACCGAGCAGGCCCTGGCTGCCACTGCTGTTCCCCTGGAGGTCAGTAGTGAATGCTTGACCCTGAGGGACGGACGACGAGGTTACGAGCTTGTCACTGACCCCGTGGATGAGCAGCTGAAAAAAGAAGTGGAGCTGATTGAAAGAGTGCAGCAAGTTCTGCAGCAAAACATAGACAAAGCCTTCGAGCAACTGTGGTAAGAGACGCTATGGTGTGATGCAAAACTTGCAGATGGACCATTTCTTCTTTTTCTCTGACCACCTCTCTTTGTTCTGGTTCCCAGTGTTTTGCAGGAAGTTCGGCATCAGCTGACAGCTGACCTCCAGAACAAGATGGACGCGCTGGACATTGATATGTCCTGCCTGTCACTTACAATAAAGTCACCTCAGATCTCGCTGAAGACCAACCCAACTCGCATACCATCCGGGTTTTTAGATTTTTACATCCGCAGTTTAACTATTTTGCTAAAACTCTTATTGACAGCATTTTAAACTCTTAGATTACTGATAAATGGGATTTTGACTCATAATTGCAGAGAAGTTTCTCATTGTACGATATATCCTGGCGTAATCCTTTAAGGATTATACTGTAGAATAATGCTTAATTTTCTCATGCTTCATTGAGTAACATGCACAAATGTTGTCGTTGATGTAGTTCCTCCACCCCCCAAGAGTGGCTCCAGTTCAGCCAGTATAATGTGGCTCGTGCCCAGGAGGCCATGCAGGTGTCACAGCAAAAGAGGGAAGACATGAGTCTCACCAGAGCTCAGGTGTGTGTGATGTAACTACACCTGCTCGTGTAGTATTGGCTGTGTAGTGTTTGTTTTGAAAAAATATGGCACGTAAAGTGCAGATAAGTTACCATTGCATTTCTAGTAATGTCCTTTCTGACAAATCCAAAACAATATGACAAATTAACTCCTTTAATACAATGTGAAATCTAAACACAAATATCAACGCAAGGGATCTTAAAGGATATGATTGCAATCAATTTATTTATTCAATCTATTTTCTATTTTTTAGCTGCAGAATGAGTTGAACACTCAGCTCAGGGCCACAGAGTTTGCTCTTCGTAAGCGTCACCACCATGAAGAGCAGGCCCGCGATGAGCTGGAGTGGCAAATAAGAAATGTAAGAGAATAATAAAAATGATAATGTTATTAATAGTGTGTATTTTTCAGGTATTTATCTTTTTGACTGAAGGTTAGTTTTACGGATTTTAGAGTTTTTAACACTCAGGGGCTCAAAGAAGTCTTAATCCAGCCATTATCCTTCCAATCCAAGAGATTATTGATTATAGAAAAGTGTTTCTGACTGTCTGTACATCTGAATGTAGACTGAAGATGAAATGGCAGAAATGGAGAGCGACATCCACGGGTTGGATACAGATCTGCAGGCAAAGACAGCCTCCCTCAAGCTGGCTCACACCAGACTGGAGAACAGGACCAACAGACCTGGCATGGACCTGTGCAGAGACGAGGTTTAAATAAAGCCAATACTGTAGTATATCAAATATAGAATATTAATAGCAGCAGTGGAAGTAGCAGCAGTCGTCACTTTAATGTTTTAAAAAACATTAGGAGGCTTCATCCTGATTGATCATTTCCTTCCTGTTTGTTTGAAGGTGCAGCACGGCCTCGTTAATGAAGTCAATCAGCTGGAGGCCACGATCATGGCTCTGAAACAGAAGCTGTCTGAGGCTCAGTGAGTCAGAGTTTTGCTGCTATGATCACCAAGTGGAGCTTATAGTTAAGACATATTTTCTTTTTACACTATGCACTGGACATAGTGATGTTTTAAACCCAGCAAACTAAACCGATAAGCCACTAGGGCCTACTATAGGCCTACAAGAGTATTTTGATTACCAGAAAGGAAAGAAATCCCTCTAAAGCTTTCATCGCTGCTTGTTTCATCCATCCTGTTCTCACTCAGGCACTCCCTGCAGAAGATGAAGCTCCATCACTCTCGCATGCTGCAAGATCTTTCCAGAAAACAGGAAGCTCTGTCTCTGGAACAACGAAGCATGAACACCCGGACCCGCCTCACATCCACCTCCGGCACTGATAAAACCCCGGTGCTGATGGTCCCGCTCACAAACTCCAGCGGGAGGAGCCACCTGCAGCTGCTGGCTCAGTAAGGCAATGGTATCCAGTTTTTGAAGGGAAGGGATGAAACAACAAATGTATTAGGATGATTCATTAATTTTAGCTTTGAACAAAACATTTTCTTGTATTTTCATTTATTTATTTTAACAAGAACTGTCATCCTCTTGCAAAAAATATTCTCGTAGACCTTCTTACATGTGGTTAATATGCTTTTACTTGTCTTAAATGATCAATTATGTGATTTACCTGTGTCTATTTAACTTTCACAAAAAAACATCTAAATTATGTATAAAATGTCAATTATGTGCTTGTTTCCTGCAGTCTTAATTAAAGATGTATTCATAAAGATTGTTTTAGCATCTGAAACTATTGATCCATTTGAGGTTTTCCTTTTTGAAAATTTAGTGATTGAATGCAAAAATTCCCAAGTGGAAGTGCTCACGTGCTCACATGTGTGTTAAGGTCATTACTTTTATCGACCATTAGCTTTAATGGCTTTGTTTGGCCTCGTCATATTGTTTGATCAACTGATGCTGTTTGGAGCATGAAGATGGTGCTAATGACGTGAACCTTGACTCATGCAGTATACGCGGTTAAGATAAAAAATCGGATAAACAGGTACTAAACATGGTGCCTGAGACAATAAAACCCTAGTAACTCTCACCTGCCTCAGTCGTAATGTCTTCAAATGGATGTATTTGTGTTAGTTGCTGCATTTTTATGAGGATTTAGCAGAGAAAGAAATTTGTCTTGTCTCTGAACATTTAGAAAGTGAGATCTTCTCAGATAAATCAAAGTATAATGCAATTGTATGCTTTCATGTTGACAAATTTCACATTGTTGCATGTTGACTTGATCTGCTGTGCAAAAAAAATTTAAAGGTTCCAGGTTACGCTAGCAATTGATTAGAATCAGTGTTTTCAGCCTCTGCAGGCAACTGCTTTCTGTGAATAAAGCTCTAACTGTACTCTATATGCTCAGCACCAAACAGCAGACAGACAGAGCGACTACACAGAGGAGCATTTAGGAGCTAAAAAGACAGATGCTTCCTTTAGAATTTGGAGAAGACCAAAAACAAAGCCAAAAGAGGACTTACATTGGACTTACATTTATCAGGTGTGTTAGAAACATGACTCCAAATGAATGATAATGTTGTTCTGTATCTGCTGGACGTGTAAATAAGCAACTGCTAACAAGTATGCCACATGAACTTACAATGTGATGTTATGTTAATGTCAGTAAGGACTGGCTCAATTAGTGTCCAGCAGCGTAACGTCATTGTGATTTGACCCGGTCCAATTTTTTTCCTTGGGCCCCTCCCCCCAAAAAGCACCTTGTGTACACGGGCGTACAGACACACGACTCCACCACAGCCTTGGATCAGCACCACAGACAGCAGCTGAAGTGCCAAATACACATTTTACAGCCTTTTTGAAATCAACAAAACCAACACAGAGTTGTCCTTTTTCCTGTTGGACAGGTAAACTAACATTACTGGAAATCATGTGAAATATATTGTGATTTTGTGCTTTAGTTGGCTCGTTACATAAAGTTAGCTTGCCGGCTGACGCTGACCAGTTGCTATCGTTATCCAGTGCAAAATACATAGATGTATTGCTTTCTACATTACTTCACCAATTAACGCGATCCATATTAATATCCTGCGTACCACTGGTATTCTGTGAGATTGTTGATTTTAGCCTGCAAGAAATGATGTAACCATGTAAGTAAATGTGGAGCGATTTGTTTATACTAGCCTTGTGTGGCAAGGCAGGAGCAGCCAACTACATTAGCTTGGACCTCAAATTTAGATTTATTACTGAGTTACTGATACTCAGGTACACAGCTTGTCCACCGTGACCCACATAATATACAATAATGCAACATAACGGTGTAGGACAACACAGTGAAGACCCATTCACTACAATAAAGTTACTAACTAGGATCTAACTGTTGTAAAGTGTGGCCACAATGTCATTTATAATATTCAGTCTAGCTCACTAACTGTTTCATTATCATCCAGCTCACATGGCTAAGCCTCTGGTCAAAGAATGAAGGATTAGTTCTTGCTTGCAACTTTGCAAATATATTGAGCTCTGAATTTAGTGGATATACAGCATCTCACAAAAGTGAGTGCACCCCTCAAATTTCTGTAAATATTTGATCATATTTTCATGTGACAACACTGAAGAAATGACACTTTGCTACAATCTAAAGTAGTGAGTGTACAGCTTGTGTGAATTTGCTGTCCCCTGAAAATAACACCTTACACAGACTTTAATGTCTAAACTGCTGGCAACAAAAGTGAGTACACCCCGAAGTGAAAATGTCCAAATTTGGCCCAATCAGCCATTTTCCCTCCCCAGTGCAATGTGACTCGTTAATGTTTCAAGGTCTCCGGCCGTGAATGGGGAGCGGGTGTGTTAAATTTGGTGAATTCGCTCTCACACTACATCTCTGAGGATCTGAAAAAAAGAATTGTTGCTCTACATAAAGATGGCCTAGGCTATAAGAAGATTGCCAAGACCCTGAAACTGAGCTGCAGCACGGTGGCCAAGTCCATACAGCGATTCAACAGGACAGGTTCCACTCAGAACAGGCCTCGCCATGGTCGACCAAAGAAGGTGAGTGCACGTGCTCAGCGTCATATCCAGAGGTTGTCTTTGGGAAATAGACATATGAGTGCTGCTAGCATTGCTGCAGAGGGTGGGGGGTCAGCCTGTCAGCTACAGTTCATTAAGGCAACCATGAATGTCAACATGTACTGTGACATACTGAAGCAGAGCGTGGTCCCCTCCCTCGGAAACTGGGCCACAAGGCAGTATTCCAACATGATAACAACCTCAAACACACCTCCAAGACGAAAACTGCCTTGCTAAAGAAGCTGAGGGTAAAGGTGATGGACTGGCCAAGCATGACTCCAGACCTAAACCCTATTGAGCATTTGTGGGGCATCCCCAAACGGAAGGTGGAGGAGCGCAAAGTCTCTAACATCCACCAGCTCCGTGATGTCGTCATGCAGGAGTGGAAGAGGACTCCAATGGCAACCTGTGAAGCTCTGGTCTCCATGCCCAAGAGGGTTAAGGCAGTGCTGGAAAATAGTGATGGCCACATAAAATATTGACTCCTTTGGCCCAATTTGGACATTTTCACCTGGGGGTGTACTCACTTTCATTGCCAGTGGTTTAGACATTAAATGCTGTGTGATGTGTTATTTTGAGGGGACAGCAAATTTACACTGTTACACAAGTTGTACACTCACAACTTCACATTGTAGCATTGTAGTGTTGTCACATGAAAAGAAATAATGAAATATTTACACAAATGTGAGGGGTGTAATCATCAAGACACTGTATTTGCGAATAGTAGAGTGCACTGTATGAGCAAAATTAATTATTGAGACAAGATGTCATTAAATGCTCTAGCTATTGTGATTGACAAGTTAGCTGGGACTAATTAAATGGCCCTCAGGTTGGAAATACCCACTGCAACCTCCTGAGGCATCCTGAAAAACATAACATATGAGTGATGACTGAAGTCTGTGCTAATGTCACTTTAGCTGCAGCTAATAAGTCATGTAAATATGTAGTCATTACTTTGCAAACATTCATGCCAATATATCAGAAGAGTAACTACAAACACATTTGTTTTGAACAGTGGATCAATAGACTAATCAAACGGCTAACAGCCATGTTTTGAACTGCTGCAGGTCTTTTCTTGGACAAACATTTCTTGGTATCTGTCATTCTGCTCTAATAAAACAAGTCAGAGTGATTTTCTGCTCCATTTTCTTCACCAAACGGCTTTTGCGTGGCACACCCATTTTTCTCTCACACCCACTTTCACACATAAACACACTAAAGAACTCATTCCACCCACCCATAAAACTGTGAGAAGTGCCATCATGCCACAAACATCACCGTTTCCCAAAGCCCAATCCATCCTGTCCTCGCATCCACCATCAACTTCAGCACATTTATGACTTTACTGCCCTCCAGTTCATTTAGACAGCCTCAGCCTTAAGGAGACGGCTAGGTGCTTCCTGACAGGCTGAATTATTCTGAATCATTTCACTTAAGGGCCCAGATGCTACCTGTCTGTTGCCCACCACGCTGAGAGGGCAATTAAGGCAGCCTGGTGCCTGCTAAATGCCCCCTACTTCTGCATGAGTGGATGCGTCTCCTTATCTGCATCTCTGTCATGATGTCGTGTGCACCTCGCCCCCTTCATGCCCACATGCATCAACACTTTTGTGACCACCGCCTCTTTTTTTCCCCTGCTGTCACCTGTCTTAGAGCTGAGTCTGCACATGATGGAGAAACTCGGCACTACAGCAGCTCTCTTACCAGCTTGGACATTGCTGCCACAAATGGAGAATCTGTCATTTAAAAGATGTGGTTTATAATTTGAGAGGACACAAGGACAACTGTGCATCTACCTAGTCGACAAATAATCAGTTTGTTTGCTTGTTTTGGTCGAGACTTTCCTGTTTAGCTTGAGTTTGTCTAAAGATTTATCCCCATCATGGTAAATTGGAGGCAGTGCTACCTTTTTGCTGGACTTCCCACCATGCCTCTCACCATGTCCTAAACTGAAGAGATGCTGTACAAGGTTTTCATCGCTCTCTCTGTCTACATCTTCACCTTCCTGCTGGGTCTTCCTGCCAACCTGCTGGTCCTGTTTGTGTATGTGCGCAAGGCCCGCAAACGTGGCGCCACACCCAACGTGGTCTACGCCCTCAACTTGTGCCTGGCCAACTTGGCACTTGTGGCTTGGCTGCCTGTCAAAGCTCTGGAGACTTTGTTTCAGGAGTGGAGGCTGCCAGCACCCGTCTGCCCCGTCTACAGCTTCTTCCTCTTCTCCTCACTGTATGGCAGCTGCCTGTTCATCACCGCTGTGACAGTGGGGCGCTACCTCAGCATCGCATTCCCAATTATCTACAAGAGATACCGCCGGGCTCGAATCTCTTGCTTCATCAGTGCTGCATTGTGGGCCTTTGTGTTCCTTCATCTCAGTTTTGGCCTAGTGGCTGAGGGAGGGGCTAACTTTGTCTTCATTAAGGATGACACCTCAGCCTGCTACGACCACTTCAATGCCTCCCAGCTGGCTTTTCTGCTGCCTCTACGCCTGGAGATGGCCATCGTCTTGTTTCTTTTGCCTCTTATTGTGACGTCTTTTTGCACGCTGCGCTGCGTTACCCTGGTGTGGCGCTCAAATTTGCGCCCTATGGGGAAGAGAAGAGCCCTGACTGTTGCACTGTCCACACTGGCTGTGTTTGTGGTGTGCTATGCACCCTACAACGCCTCGCACATCGTGGGGTTTGTGTTGAACAAAAATATTGAATGGAGGACATATGCTATGCTGACGAGCTCCTGTAATGTTTTCCTGGAGCCTGCAGTCATGTTGATGCTGTCTCCAGCAGTGTCAAGGGGAATCATGGGAAGAATCTGTGGACGGCAAAGCACATTCAGCCACATTGAGGAGTGTCAACAACGTTTTCATAGCACTAAGGGTGTTGCAAATGTCAGGGCGCCACCTACACAGTCTGACAGGAGCCAGGCAGGGGCCGAGGTGACTAAAATAAGTCAGGAGTGAGATCACAGCAGGTGGAGACTTCAGGAATTTGGGGGGAAATAATCGTGACAATTCCAAAAGAAGGATAAAAACATTCATGGACAGTCAACCATCCTTTGTGTGTGCCTTCCAACAGCCCCAGATGGCAGATGATCTAGTTAATGTGTGTCATTTCAGGGCAAAATGACTTCAAAGTGTTTGACTTCAATCAAAGCTACATCCCACTGTGCCATCTCGTACCAACATTTTTTTTTTCTTTATATCAAATGTTTAAAAAGAAAATAGGTGACGACCAAAGCTGTTTTTTGGGATGTTGATGAAACCCATGATAAAAAGTGACTCATTGTGCAGCTTTTCCTGTTTCACTCTGGGGAATGGCTGAAGGTGTTGCCAACTTGTCAGTAAAAAGGAACTCTTAGCAGACCTGGAAATCCAAGTTTTTGGCCAAGGAATCTGCACAATTTTGAAGTGGAAGAAGTGTTCTTTTTCAAACTCGACAATTGAGCATGTCTTAAACCAGTCAGTGGAAAACAGTGCTGAACTTTACGTCAGACAATTAGTTTGGTAACAAATGGCTCCATCTGGTGTCAGTCAGTTACTGCTCCAAGCTGTAACAGGGGAATCACTTCAACATATGTCTTGGTCTCTTTTGGAAAGTGTTTTCAGTGGGTTTTTTTCCCATAAAGACCAAATACAAGACAAGCTGACCTGTGAGCAGACCTTATCCAAAGCAGATATTTTGACTTGTTAAACATAGATGCAACTAATATTGTGAATTATGGCTGCATTTTGACAGGACCCTGGCTCACTTGCAAGGCTCATTGGCACACCAAAATGGAACATAACATTAATGTTATTAGTTACATGTGTGCCTTTCCCTCAAACATGTGAACTGAGGCATAAAGGTTTGTAAAAAATGTGACATTTGAAATGAATGATACACATAAATAAATATTTATGCATTCATTGATTGATTTCTGAACATGTTAATTTGCATACTTAATGTAGTTTAATAGTAAAATGTTCATAAATTGTCGGTCAAAATAAAGTACAATGTTTATACATGTTTGTTTGTTGTCTTTGGAGAATAAAGAAAAAATGCTTCTAACTTACAGCACCACACATGCGTTCAGCTACAGGGAAGTCAATGACAGCAAATGTTAAAGAATCAGTTTTGTAAATCAAATGGTTGTCATGTTTGTGCTCATGAGCATCAGCAAATCATCATCAGTGTTCAAATAATTTGCTAAAGAATTGTTATCTGTTATCAAGGAATGGGCATCTTATACTTAAAAAGATAACAAAATATATAGTCAAAACAAAACAGACAAAAAAAAGCCATTAAAGTTAAAAAGTTTTTGCACAAAAACAGTGAAATATATTATGCAGGATGTCCTTTATCTGATCTTTGTTATTTACTGACGAGCAAGGGGTGGGTGCAAGATGATCACTACTCCTTTAGAAACACATTACATGCGGCATGTACTGTACATTAAGACGCCGTCTTGTACTTACAACATTTTGTTCTTGGCTTCAATAGGATTCCATACATTTAAAGAAGTAATTTACAGTGAACATGTAAAGATGTCAGTTTAGTGGGTAGTCATTTAATACAGACAAAAAACCTACAATTTAACAAACAAAAGAAAAAACATGCAAGACATTTAAATGCCATGCCAAAGCTTATTGATTATTGATTTTGTCATGCACTCTGTTTCTGCCTAGTGGGGAGTTGCTCTGTTTCTCTCCCTCTGATTTCAGGAGTTGAGTCAGGCATACAGGAGTCGGTTCACCAGTCGCCAATCATCTTCAATCTGCACTGCTTCAAATACCTGCCTCAACATTTGCAGCACAGACCGTAGAGACTCAGCTACTTTGTCGGTCACCCTCCAGCCAAGTTCTTTCTGCTTTGTGTGAATAAATCCTGCTTAACTCAAGTAGCTGACCCTGAGTGTGTGTGCTGTGTCCTGCACGTGGGTTCTCACAACTGTTAAGCCATAACAGATTTGATTAGATATGCTCAATATGTGCTCAAATAAAAGCACTCAATGGCATGAAGAACAAGGTATCGAGAGGCTGTGAAAAGTTCGATGTGTGTCTAGAAATAGAGAAAAGGCAGGAAGTGATGTGATAAATAAAACCAAAAATAAACTCATGACAAAACAATAGGATGCTTGCATTATTAATAAAGAAGGTACTAAGTACAGTACAGAAGCACAATTTTGAGGTATTGTACTTGAGTAACCTATATATTTTGTGCTACTTCATACTTTTACTCCTCTATATTTATTTAACAGTTAAAGTTACTTGTTACTTTCCAGATTAAGATTTTACTTACAAAACAAATGGACTTGTTGGCCCAGTTTACAAAATAGGGTAATACTTTCATACATTGACTTGCTGAATGCAGGACTTTTACTTGTAATGGAGTATTTTAATGGTGTGATGTTGCAACTTTTACGTAAGTAAATGATTTGAATACCACCACAAAACTTGTGACTTTCTAACATAATCACAAACTTACACACACACAAAAAATACTTTTGCAATATTCACAAGGGTAGACATGCTGAATCATGCACTAATCTGGAGTTAGATCGCTAAATAAACCAATATGTCAAAATCGAAGAGGTCATAAGGAAACAATAAAAGAATAAATATTAATAATGCAAAGTGAACATGAAATATAAAATAAGAAAATACAAAAAGATTTCAAGAATAATACTGATCTCCTTGTGTTTAAATAACTTGCTATGCTGATGACTCCATTACTGAAAACATTCAACAAAGATAAACACACCGAGTCTTACTGAGTATACTGTGCTACTGTGGATACAAACTTGCACATGAACCACTTGATAAACCTGATCTGGTCTTAATGTGTCTTTAATGTTCAGATCAGCCACAGATCATGTACGGATGGGTGCACGGATCAACATGCAGATTACAAGTTTGTTGTTGAGAACATTGTTGTGTAGACAGACATTATAAAAACGGGGCTGGTGGGAGGGGTTTTGATACATATTGACTGGATGATAGACCACAGGGAAGCTAAGAGGCTCCATAGGCTGCAGACTGAGCCTGTCTGTTTCCTTGGGCAGTTTGTAATCCTCAGTAACCAAGTCGGACACCAACGTCAGCTGCCAGAACTAGGAAACATGTCAAACAGGTAAGTCACACTTCTATTCTACTGTAATAACTGTAGATGATGCTGATAGTAACCTGAAGTCACTTTGGTGGATCAGTGTAAAATAAGCTTTCATGTTTTGGTTCTTAAATTTCCCAAACTTGCAAGTTGACTCATATAAACATCTTTTATTTGTAAGGTTTGGTTTAATTTGTAAACATTAAATTATATTAAAAGTTTTTCCTCATGGATAAAGCACATTTACTGCTTCTTTGATTATTTAGAATTGTATTTTTACAATGTTTTTTTTTATTTTTATCTTTAATGCAGAACCCATATAAATAAAATAAAAAATTTTGCTGCATAATCAGATTATGTTGAGGTAAGCCCTCATAAATGTTGTAGGCTCCAGGACTTAATTTCAACCTCATCTGTAAATACACTACAGACTACAAGTCAGCACCTGCCTTTCTCTTTGTCTGTGAAGACCATTCACACAAAAAGTTATTGCAACACATTTCCACCTACATCACAGCGAGCTTTTAAACCGTTGCTGGGAGATGATGTTTGGAGAGCAAGGAGAACAAAGATTGCGTCCAGAAGCTTATTAAATTTCCTCTATTGAAGGAGAGATAGCAGATATTCAGAAGGACATGCATATTTAGTGCAGTCTTGTGATCTGATCAAACAGTCTGCTTCCAGGAGGCGAAGCATGCTGCCAGAGCTCTACAGCACCAGACATGACAGCCGCACAGTGATGGAGAGCCTGGTTTTTCAAGCTTGACAGAGGTGAGTTGGTCACACTTCTTTATATTATTTTACTTCTGTTCAGTGGCATTAATGGATTGGTTGTATATACAGAGAGTCTATTAGCAATTAATTGAACAATGAATACTATAATTACAAATAATGTCCACGTATCCGAAGCCTCATACAGCTTCTTCCACACCGTTGTACTGGGTGACATAACCCTGTATTACGGTGAAGGTAAGCTGTCTAGTTTATTTTTCAAACATTATCCTAATACTCACTATAGCAACAAAAATAGTGATTAAAATAGTTCCCAACATACACTTTACACCTATTGGAGTAACAAAGGCTACAAACTACAGTGCCTGTTTAGCCTTTTAATAAAGTATAAAATATGTACAGTATTTGCAACCCATTTTTAAAGATGTACTTCTCCAGTATGAATCAATAGACTTGATGTTGAGTGCCACAGACAGTAGAGAAGTCGATGTTGAACACATGTTGGTTTTGGTCTTTTCATGGGATTTGTTGACAACAAATATAGAATGACTGAATCCTTTTTCATGTACTCTCTACTTCTAATTGAGGAGATAACTTTTAATTTCCACTGACTTTTGTCTTCACAATTTAAATTTTTAGAAGAAATTACTAATTGTTTAGAATCTGACCTGATGTAGGTTTCCTTAAAAATGTATCTCCTTAAAAAAAAGATGAATGTAGTTGTATGTCCTGTATCTCTTGATGCTGAACATGCAGGGCTTTCTTCAGGAGATTGTTTAACAGAGGTGGTATGCATGCTAACATGCTCACAATGACATTGCAGACATGTTTTGGTTTGGAATTTGGTCACAAACCAAAGTACAAGACAAATTCAAATTTGACCTGATTTGAATTCATCCTGAGGGGGACGCTTGCATATTATACTAATGATGATTCCTGTTTTCTTGTGTCCAGTGTCTCAGAGAGTCTGTCCCTGGTGTGAGCATCCGCCATGCTGTGCAGTCAGCTGTTGTTTTATGTCTACATCCTCACCTTTCTCATGGGGGTCCCTGCCAACATCCTGGCCTTCTGCACCTTCTGCCGCAAGGTGCGCCGCAAGGCAGCCCCAATAGACATCCTCCTCCTCAACCTCACCATCTCCGACCTCATCTTCCTGGCTTTCCTGCCATTTAAAATTAAGGAGGCCTCTGATGACATGGTCTGGATGCTGCCTTACCAGCTGTGTCCCTTCAGTGGTTTCATGTTCTATGTCACCATCTACAACAGCACCCTGCTGCTAACAGCTGTGAGTGTGGAGCGCTACCTCGGGGTCGCCTACCCCCTCAGGTACTCCCTGTGCCGCAGACCTCGCTACGCCATGTGGGCCAGCATCATGTTCTGGGTGGTGAGCTCTCTGAACCTCAGCATCGTCTACATCATGCCTTATGCCCAGTGGAGCAAAGGTGCACACACTGACAACAACAATGGAAGCACCACCAACAGCCCTCCCCCCACCTGCTACCTGAATTTCAGCCAAGAAGAGCTCGCCATCCTTCTACCAGTCCGCCTGGAGCTCTTTCTCGTTCTCTTCTGCATACCCTTCTTCATCTGCTGCTTCTGCTACGTCAACTTCATCCTCATCCTGTCCCGTCTCCCAAACATTGGCAGACGCCGGAGGCTGCGTGCCATTGGTCTGGCACTCGGCACGTTAATAGTATTCGCCGTCTGTTTTGGGCCTTACAACGCCTCCCATGTGGTGGGGTTTGTTCATCAGGACAGCGAGGGGTGGAGGAACGTAGCATTGCTCTCCAGCACATTCAACGCCTGCCTGGATCCAGTTATCTTTTACTTCTCCTCAGCGGCTGTAAGAAGCATGTTAAATCACTGCTTCAGGAACATAATGGCAAAGCTGCACATCCTGAGGTGTGGAGGGGCTCCTCACAGTCCTCACCAGAGGCCCTTCAAGACTAAAAAATACAAGGAAGCACCCCTTCCCTGAAAGGTTTGGGGACATTACCATTGTAAATGTGTTTTGAGAGAGTGAAAAAAAATGTACCAAATAAATGTTCCACTCTCACCATTGAGAGGGGCTTCAAGCTATTTTTAATGAACCAATCACTGTGGCTAGCAACAACTTTAGTGTCATGTCAGCACCTTTTATAGGCAACATTTGCTCCAGAGCTAAAAAGGAATGCAATAAACACTTGAGTGAGCAAGTTTATTTTCTGTTATTTATCTGCTGACTCTGTTTTTGTCAAGCAACAACATTTAAAGCTGACATTTATTGGTATAAGCATGAGTTATTTTCATGTCCATTAACATGACATCACATATGTCATAACAGAACCATGTAGATCCTTTGGGTGTAAGTGTTGTAACACAGCTGTGGATCCTTCAGTAAAGAAAGTTTACTTAGCAGTAAGCTATGACGTCTGTTTTTACCTTGTTAATACTACAGTGGGTGTGGTTGTTTCATCATGAGCCATTTGAGCTGCAGTAATTACTGTTAGTAGGTCAGCAATAAATGGTTTGTCAGCCTTTTTCCAGTGTAGTGTGAGAGCAATCAAAAAAGACTAAACAATCCATCACTTAAAAGTGTGCTCATTACAGCAATCACAGTATTCTTACAGAAGTGGCGGTCGACCCTGAGGGGTGGAGGCAGGAAACTCCAACATCCGACACTTGAGTAAAGGCTGCAAAACAGCACTGCACAATGTGAGCTCTGTTTTAAAAAGTCATTGTTGTGATCTATACAGATGCACTTGAATGCAGTGTTCTGCACTTTTCAATTTGTGCTGATCAAAGAACCTGATCTTTTCTAATAAGTTGTACTGATTATTTAACCAGGAGATCCAAACTGTAGAAGTGCTTCAACTGTGAGTCATGTAACATCGAGTGGGACTTTTACTTCCAGAACCAGTGGTGCCCAAAATGGCTCCTCCCACTAACCCTAATTCTCATGGGTATGGTAGAGAGAGACAAAACATGATTTCTTATTAACAAAGTTGAAATTATTACAACTGGTGACTACAACATAAAGGGTTGTAACATTATGCAGAAGGCACCTGCGTTTCTATGTTGACGAACACTGACTATATGTTTAAAAGATTAATTTGAAATGGGAATGCAGAATGGTGAAAAATACTTTGAGAACCAGATTTAACCGGCATCATACTGACGATATACAGTAACCGGGAGAGTTTAATGCTCATCTAGGCAGTGGAAGTGCTTCAACTGTGAGTCTCCAACATAACAGTGTTTATGGGAAAAATAGTTTTCTGTTCTCAGATTACTGGTATAAATGAAGCAGGAAACTGTCCCATCAGAGCATATGCATGAAGTATCCTGGTTAAATATACTTTTCTGTGACTCACAGTGCAAGAAGGACACTGTTTACTCAAAGATGAGTGTTTTATTGGAGCGAGGGATAAAGCAATTAAAAACCAGGGGATGTTGACTACATAAGCAGGAAGTGGAGATTGTACACTGCCAAGGTAATTTGGAGTTATAAGCACGGACAGCCTGAGCTCTAAACACAGAGACTACACAACGCCGTAGTGTTATAAAGTTATAAAGGGTGTCTGTGTTGGTCTGCGGGAACTTCAAACAGGAAGTGACTGATAACAGCCCTCTGTCCATTTCCTGTCGGTAATAATGAATCCAGCGCTCCTATGCAGGAGAAGTGCACGTATACATAGATAACATCTTTATAGTGTCCTGCACAGAGGACATCCAGGCACGTTGGTTCAGCAGCACACTTTGTTCATTTGTAAGTTTACTGTGTGCACCTTCAATTTACAAAAAGTTTAATGAAAGCTGTCTAATCTTATTTTCACTCAGCCTGCTGAAAAAGAGATAAATTATATTGTGACCTTAAACATACAGCTACGTTTAATTTTATTACCTTCCAACAGAATCATATTATGATTACAGGTCCCACAGCTTTCTAATCAATTCCTGAAAAGTAAGTCAATTCTGAGGAAGGTTCCTGAAATTTTATTTGGTAACACCAATCCGTACACTTAATTATTTCCATTTATTAAGTATTGCAACCTACCTTCACCAGTGCAGTAGCCATCTTGTACTCGGTCGAGTTTCATGCATGAAAATCTGTATGGAGGAGTTAAGTTGTTTAGCTTATGATTATTATTTTAATTTTTTCACCGACACTGGAGTCTTAGTTATTGCTTGCTGGGCAAAGTTATGCATTACATGCTAACGTGCTCTCAATAACGATGTTTAGCAGGCATAATGTTTACTATATTCATTTACATATTCAACATAAATGTGGTGACTTAATAAGTCTACTGTCTCACAAAACTGTCTCCATTTTTACCTATAAACTGTAAAATTAAATTAGGGCACCTTTAAAATAAACTGTCAGAAAATCAGATCTGAAATTAATATGGGAGTATTACTTGTACACTAATCATGTTAAGAGTATCCTACACAGGAAGCAGTGAAATTACTTTAGACAAAGTTGGGACTCTTCATTGGATTGGTGTTTGAATATATACTAAGTTATGATCATACTTTCTGTTGTCACAAAGATTAAAGCTAACTACAATGTTCTGCAATATACAGTTTTAACATAACTTTTGCTTGTTGAGTGGAGTAGAATCCCTAAGTTAAGAAAGGTGACTTAAACACCTCGAGACTATGATACCCGATGTGAACGTCATCACACAAAATTAATTTTATGATTGTGCAAACTGTAAACAGTTTGCATGAGTTCAACTGTGATTCTGTGATCACTTTTCTCATTCACATTTGCAGTTGCCTCTGGAAATGATCACAAACCGTGAGGGTGTTCATGGCTTTCTAAACCTTTCCATTTCCTCTTAAGAGTGCAGATTTCAACGTGACGAGACATCCGGGTAATGTTGTCAAAAATATTAAAATTTTAAAAATGTAGAAAGAAATAACACATTTCATACATAGAGTATTTATTCAAAAAATTAAATATGACAACCAAATAAAAAGGCTCAACGTAGGACCAGGATCAGATGAGTGTTAAGACAAAAAAGGTCTTGACATACAATTTACTTCTAAAAGTGACACATTTTAATAATCAGGCAAAAACAAAAGGAAAAAAGCACATTAATATACTGTGAAACCCAAACATTATTTATCTTTTTGAGTATGATATGCAGCCAACCGCAGAGGTTTACAGATTTATTATTGTGGGGAATCCCTTCACATGGGAGACGGGCACTCGTGAAGTTACAACTCAACCGAAGAACGATCCCAAGTCTGTAAACGTCTAAAATTTCACATTAGAAGAT
Organism: Micropterus salmoides; assembly: GCF_014851395.1. NCBI lineage: Eukaryota > Metazoa > Chordata > Actinopteri > Centrarchiformes > Centrarchidae > Micropterus > Micropterus salmoides. The sequence goes on from NW_024040817.1 coordinate 10,891,636, forward strand.
AGAAGAAAAACTAAAATCATAAAAAAAAAAAAAAGAGGGTCAGATGGTGACGTGCATAAACTGAGAGAAGGCCAGACAAACGGTTTGCACAGAAACTTTACGATATCTTCATTATTGCCGTCCATTCGAGAATGAACACATAAATTAAAACGCTAAAGGAGGGAGAAAAAAAAATAAATGTGTTTACAAGCAGTAAGGGAGGCATCATTTCCCTATAGAAATAAAGTTAAATAAATAATGCTACATAATCTACACTGAGCTACTCGTTACCTATGGAGTCATGAGTGTTCCCCTATTTGTTTTTTGTTTTTTAGAAATGTTAGTTATTGGGTTGTGCTTGAGAGTGCCCGTCTACTAAACTGATCCCCACAGGCCTTTTGGTCCTGTCAGCTCCACACTGATCAGTTCTGCATATTTGTGTGTTCTTGGCATATATGTCAGAGGTATCCACACACTCACACACAAATACATATATATACACACACACACACACACACACACACACACACACACACACACACACACACACACACACACACACACACACACACACTCACACCTTACAGTATTGTCATGTATCAATATATACTTATCAATGTAGACTCGGGCCTCAGCGCCCTTTCTGAAAATTAAGATTTCTTTGATTTACTCGTTTTTTTTTTTCTTTTTCAGCACCATCAGGAAAGGCACAGTCTGTTTACGGACGAGTGGGTCCAAGGATGAACTTTCAACCCTCCTCCTCTCATGAATATGCAAAAAGAGTTAAAAAAAAAAGAAAACAAAACAACAGCAAACAAAAGAAAGTAAAATAAAAAACTTTGATGCAGTTTGCAGCACATGCACTGAGAAATGTCTTAAATCCCATCACATTCAAAATCTTTCACTTCTTTGATGAGCTTTTTGAGATGATAAAATAACAGCAGGGGGGAGGTCTTCACAGGTCTTTGCAGAGGAGGGTTGAAGGTTCATCTGATCACTTAACATGACAAAACAACCCTCAACGGTCTCCACAAAGCAGGTCAATGCAGCAAATACATCCGTTTAGCTTTTAACACAAGTAAACCTATTGCATTATCAAATTCTGAAAAATGATCACCGGCCACTGCGATTATTAAACTCCATATTTCCATACAGCTATCACACTTCTGCTTCAAATAGGACTTAATAGGAAAAATAAGTGGTGTGTGCATTACATGAATATCCTTACATATAAATATATCTCAATTCAGACTTTAAAATGCTTTTATTTTATTTAGGAAAAAGGCATCTGATGTCCAGCGCTGTAAGACACAAAGACCTGCCTACAGGTCGACTTACTGTACGTGGCGTTGTGAGTGTAAAAGGGATTCCCGTCATAAGGCTCTAAATAGACTTTCAAAAAACAAGCAGAGCACAAGCCAACAATGTTAAACATGCCCACGACTAATTTTCTTCAAGTAAAATCAAATGCTGGTAATGTCTGACATTTAGGAAACTGCTTCAACGGGACAACAAACACAGAGGGGGACAAACTACTCAGATAGTTTTTAGAATTAAAAATGCTTTTAACTGCAGGCGACTCCAAAAACAGAAGAGAATCAACCAGAAGCACAAACTCTGCCCGGACACAAAACACACCTCAGCAGCATCATGTTCAACCATAAACACGTGCATATTTTTTAAGTGCAGTAAAATACCATATCCTCTAAGTCTCTCTGTGTATATGTGTATGTGTATATATCTGAGGAAATATTCAATAAATGGGTTTTCTTATAGCAGCGTAAGTTTGGTTCTGGTGACATGTGGCTTGCACAGTTAGCAGTACAGGGCCGATCAGCACGATGCTGTAAGGCTGTGAGTGTAGAGAGCTACCCGTACAGTACAGCAACCCCACCCTCCCTCAAAATCCTCCACCTTCACCCCTACCAGGCACGTTGGTTTGGTCCACGTGATGAAACCTGAAGGCTTCGTCTGTGTTAAACTATACTGCAAGGCCATGACAGAAAAACACCCTCAGGGGCTGGGCATTGAAAAGAAGTACCACTGTGACTGATAACTGGCAACGATGATTTAAAAAAGCAAAAAAATATATTGATAAACTTCAACATGTTGGATTGTTAGCAGATGTCTTATGTGATTTTTCCGATAATTATTTTGTTGTAATTTGAGATTCATAAGCTACCAGTGTCCAAATGTAGCAGAAAAAATGGTTTCCTCCAAAATAGAAAGGTAGTTTTAAGTACCGTCCTAGAGCAGCAACGATTATTTTATTATTAATTAGTCAACTGACAGAAAATTAATCAGCAACTATTTTTATAATTGATAGTTTTTAGTAATTTTTAGTAAAAAATCTGCTGTTTCTAGGGACTGAAATGAGAGACTGTGATGCTCTTCTTTGTCATATATGGTGGTAAACTGAAAATCTTTGGGTTTTAGACTGTTGGTCAGACAAAACAAGAAATCTGATGCATCTCATTGGGCTATGTGAAATTAGAACAAATATTAAAAAAGTAATAATAATACATTTTATAAACAAAATTATTAATTGAGAAAAAATGAGCAGGTTAATCGATAATGAAAATAATAGTTAGCTGCAGCATGAAAACCAGTTTTGGAGATACCCAGCCCAGACCTCCTCTAAAAACAAATGCAAAACAGCAAGGTGAAAAAGACTGATATATGAATATGAAAGAGTACAAAGAGTGCGGGCTGTCAGTGCACCAAGTGAGGACACGCATCCAAGTCTCTGTCTTCAACTGGCTGCATGTAACGCCTGCTCAGAAATCCACATTTATAATAGCAGAGAAGAAATGAGTGTGATTATTCTTTTTTTTTTTTCTCCCTCACTGACATGACCACTTCTCAAGATCGTGACATTATAAAAAATCTTCATGAAAAAGCTGGACATAATTTGCAGGAAACTGCACTGTTGTATTTCATAATCAATGTAAGCTTTGTTTTATGTATGATCTCCAATAAAGTGCGTCTAACTGATCACATAATATGTTGCAATCACAAGGACACAAACCGTTAAAATGTTAAGTTGATTAATTATTTCCTGATAACGAAAAACAAAAACATTAGGAATAATCACACATGCATTGAGATCAACTACAGTCCAGCTCCATGTCTCGGGCAGTGCAGTATTTTTACATTATGTTGGGATTCTGAGACCGTTTCACTAAATGCAATAACAGAAGCAACCAAACCAACATTCGATTAAAAACCTTCCATCCAACTAACAGTTAACACACTCTTACCAAATCAGGCACTTTGTTTGATCTCTCCAAACACCATCAGACCTCTCGGCTGATCCACACATCCTCACATCAGGCCGATACATTCCTGAATCCAAGTTCATTGTCACATGCCAAAACTCACTCGTAAACATTTTAGCACGCCAAAGCTCCTTGAAAACATTCACCACTGAACCTGCTCGCTCTGTATTAACACCTTATTGCACTGACGGAGTTTTTGACAACTAAATTGGTCAGTTCCTTGTGTAAAAGCTGTGAAAAGCCAAAAGGTTTGTGGTCGTCACAAGATAGAAACGGTCTACTCTGTTCTATTGCTGAAAACGAATGTTAATTAAGTTAAAAAGAACACAACAACTCATAAATAGCAAGAAGGAATAAAACTCACAGGACGACGTTTGGTATAACACTTTGTACCAAGCTGAACTGTGAGTGAGAGACGTTTAAAATTGTCCATTTCATGGCCATGGCATTGTATTCTAGCAGTCCTCTGTATGCACCTCACCTCGCTGTAAGGCATTAAGCGATACACAATACCTCTTTGATGGCTGTAAGTGGCTTTGTTTAAAAAATTAAATAAAGATTTCATTCAGTGTCTGTGTTGGTTGAGTGCTGAGTTGGGCTTCTTACTGTCTGGCTGAATGACTGTGAGGAACCATTGGCTTAAAGGGAGACAGAGGAGTAACTGCTAAGGCAGCCTGACGTTTACAAGCGTACTTGGCTAACGTGTTGCAGTGGCAATCACACATTTGCTCGACAGAGAAGTGACACAAATTATATCTAGACAAGATGAAAACTCACAAACAAACGTGTAAAAACCATCTACAACATAAACCAGCAACATTAGGGTCAACATGAGGCTACGGAGCAAGTCAGGTCCTCACTGGTTCTGCTTCATGCCCACCATGCACCAAAAAAATCATCAGTTTTTGTATTCCCTGCTGCTCCGCCATACTTTAAACACACAGAAAAAAATAAAAACAGCAAAATAAAAACTTTGAGCTGCTGTCAAAACTGGAAGGCAAGGACGTGACTTGCGCGCTTTAGAGGAGACAGAATCCATTGTAATTTAAATACAGCAGAGGAGGTGTAGGTGAGAAAGAGATGCACGGGCGGGAGCACAGAAAAGATTGGCTGGTTTCAAATTGCATAATGTGGCTGTAACTCCTCTCTGGCTTATTACGTCCTTACGCGGCCTGCACTCGCAGCCGTCGCCACCGAGTTCCAGTGGCCTCTGCGTGACGTGACGAGGCAGCTGATGGAAGTGGGACACTGAGACTGGTTGAAGATGGAGGGAAGTGGAGGGGCGGTCAGGCGAAATACATGGTCCTCAGTGTGTCGTGGTGGATCTGAACAGCCTTGGCCAGCGCCTGGGGGTCTCTGCCATTACTCTGCCCTGAGACGTGGCTGCCCTCCGCACTTTGAAATGAGAGAGAGGAATAATGGTAAGTTACATATTAAAAAGTCTACAATATTTACATTTGATAGTGTCTGACCTGAAAAAGTAATTATTTTTATTATTTATTGTTATTATAAAGACACTTTATAATTAAAAAATAAATATAATTTCCTTAAAAAATGGATGACCTAATAAATTTGTACAGCCAAAATGATTAATCTAGGAGTAATCCCCAACAGATTCATTGGTTCCATTCCTTTCTTACAAATAAATTAAGATGATTCAGATGTAATCAACTTCCATAGTCCCATAAGGCACACAGTATTTTTTGTATGCGACGCTGTGCTTTTGACAGATGCAAAAACTTTGATGATGGATGAAAGTTTCGGAGAGTGTGTAAACTTGACATTGTGAGTTTGCATTTAAACGTGCGACAATTTCTGACCTGGTGTGCAGAGGCCTGCATCATCTAATTAAAATTAAAAGACTTTCTCCCCACCTGTCGTGCTCTTTGTCAACCAGGTGGTAGCGGGCACGGAAGGCTACCAGGTGGGCGTAGTAAGCTGGTGCAGGGATGGAGACGGAGCGCGTGCAGCGGACGTAGGTGTGGCACAGCTGGTAGGTGAGGAGCTGGAACTCATCCCCGGTGAAACAGTTGTCGTCCCACAGAACGTGGTAGTGGGAAGGCCGGCTTGTACCCTGCAGGGAGGAAAACCGAGTTAATCGCGCCCCAGAGAAAAGCAGCTCCATAGAGAAAAGGACAAACAATGAGCGGCTAAATTTAGGTGAAGAGGGGAGGCGTGGTTGTTCGACAGACTGAAATAGAGAAGTTCTCAGTCTGTCTGTGTAGCTGAGGAAGAGGGAATATTCTTTGATACTCTTCACTACAAGTTGGTCTAAGTATGCATAACATACAGTAACCACAACAGTTCATTAAATTTAAAAGAAAATGTACAGAAAATGTACTTGTGGTTTTAAAAAGGCCTTAAATCAGAAATCTGGCCACCACAAGTGTACTACAATAATTCAGTCTATACAGTGAAAGTTCTTGCTACTGTATTTTCAGTGAGTTTGAGTCTGGTGTAGTAAGTCTGGGTTCGCCCGACAAAGTTTACCTGGATTCCAGCGTGACTGCAGAGGTAAAAGTCAAACTCGTAGGGGTGGGTGATGTCGGTGTCCACTGTGGTGCCTGCAGGAATGTTTCCACTTCGTCCAACCTGAGAGTGAAGCGTAATTTTACTATTTTAAGAGGTCACACTTCCACAAAAATCCTTTACAAGCCTGAGCACTAACCCTGATGTCAAATCCTTCTTTAATCTGCTTTACTTCCCTTTTGTCTGATCACCTTCCTAATTTGCCAAATCAAATCATACAGATGCAGGCCACCAGAATACTCCTAGAACACCATATTGTTTACAAAAAGAAGTCCCGTTTTCTAACTCACCCGCTCGTTGCGATCTGCACAGAAGAGACGCGTGTGATGGCGTTTCTGCACGACAATATAAGTAATCCCCGGCTGGTAATCTTTCTCGAGACTTATGCAAGCCTCCCTGATAGCCAGCAGCTCATAGTACAGGACCTACACAGAAAAATACAGTTAGACTTGCCAAGTAAATTAACTTAGAACATTAGCAAACGTGTTTTTGTAAAATTACAGTAAGAATTGGACATTTGACACAACCTGCAACTTTTACAGAGAAAAAGTTGATTTACTTGTCTGAACTGTCCCTCTGACACTCCGTCCCTGTAGAAGATGATCCTGGTCGGCTTGTAGCGGGTTGATTTGTAGAACTGGATCAGGAGCTCTCGCACCATAGACGCCAAGTCCTGGATGACCTCCTGTCTGGGCCTCTGGACCCGCACTGTAGCACAGTACCTGCTGGGGTGAGCGTCCATGCTGCCCACCACCTGTAGAAGCACGACATCAGTCAGAAGTGTCAGAAACACAATTATATGCAAAGACATCACAACTTAAAGGTTCAATGTGTAAGTTTTAGTGCCATCTAGCAACCAGTGGCTCATGGTGCATTTATTGCTCCGCAGATGATCCCATTTCCTGAGTTGTGAAGTTGTTCTTCCGACTTCAGTGTGTGTTCATGCGCTTTTAAGTCAGAATGTGGAATCAGCATGGACGCTAATACAAAGATGTGTTGGATTAGCATTACCAGAGCGAATAAACAACACGCAGACATACGATATCTTATCTCAACTTAATTTCTAAATCCAACAAAAAAAGGCTGCTCTTTTAATATATTTACATAATATAGCCTAACCCTGGGAAAGCTTTTATTATTTGTGTCTTCTTAATTATTTGTATACTGTTCTGTATACTTCTTTATGTCCCATGTACACAAAATTTGTTCCGGCACCACATGAATGCACCATCAGTTACTTCTCACCCCTCCTTTTGCAAGCGCTTAGGCGAAGCTACGGTGGCCGACGTGCTCTGTCAGTTTTTGTGCTAAATAATGCGTGTGGTCTTCTATTTGTCCAAATGTCACTTCTCTTCTTACTTCTATTAAACCAGACTACTACTGCTATTACTACTTCTGCTTTGTACGTATTACATGTAGTGACGAAACGTGCTCTGTAGAGTGGTTTGTCCGTTTAGGCTACAGCAGAAACATGGCGTAGCAACATGATGACTTCCATGTGAGGGGACCCGCTTTGAATGTAGATAGAAATGGCTCATTCTGAAGGTAATAAAAACATAATAGTTCATTATGTAAGGTCTTTATACACCACTGAAAACATAGTTATGTATATTATATTGGATTTCTGTCAATAGATCCTCCTAAATATTACACACTGAACCTTTAAGAGCATTTAAGAAACTATTTTTTGTGGGTTTCTGCAAAGGTATGCAAGTAATACAATACATAGTTACATAGATGTTAAAAATGTTATAAATGTTAAAAACACTCAAATTATACAGTGTGTTTTAGTCATGTTTCAGCAAGGAAACGGCTACAGCCAGTCCAAAATTATTTCAGGGTAATAAAGTCCATTTTGTGACAACAGGCAGAGACTGATATGAGTAGTGTAAGTGAAGAAAAAATACAAGATTGTTGACCAAGTATCTTTTCTCTGAAGTGAAGTCTCACCGCTGCAATAGATGGCTTTTTCCCATCTCCTGCTGGAGGATGAGTGACATCAGCCCCGAGGAAGATGACAGGCTGCTGGAACACAGAGGGTCTGTGTGGATGACAAGAGACAAAAAATTATCTTCCGACCATCAGTCATGATGCGACACAGTCTTTCGAACAGCCAGCAGACAGGCTCAGACATTATCAGAGACACTTTTGATGTAAAGTCAAAAATTATAACAATTTAAGAAGACATGAATGTCAGATAGCCGGATTATTTTCCCTACCCACTGAACTCAGAATGTGTCTAGGTGAGAAAAAAAACCTTGAATTTTAGTTAAAAAATTCAAAAAAAGACTGACAAGACGCAGCAGCAAGAACCCATGAGGTCTATCTTTACTTTCTGTGTTCATTTTACCGTTGGTGTGGAACCAGGATGTTGTTGATTCCTCCCAGTTTGACGTTGATCTTGAGGCAGAGGTTTGACAGGGTCTGAGGGGACGTCTTCACTACGTTCTTCACCTGCACACACTGAGTGGCCATGCCAAGAAGGGTGTCGCCCACCCGCTTCACCTCAGCTGTGGGCCAGAGATATTCCTTTGACTCTACATTCACGGTTTACTGCACTTATATGCCTCACAAAGTTCATATGACTGAAGTGAGACTATTTTGTATTTGTCTAGGGTAGCAGGAGCCTAAAGGTCAGAGGTTCAGATGCAACATTTCTATGCACACTGACTTTGTTACCGTTCATATTTCAACACTGTATCTGGTTTAGAAATGTATTTTTGTACCATAGACAGGTGTTTTCCCAGGCAGGATTACGATGATGAGCTGCAGCCCACCGTAGGTGTTCTTCAGGTGTCTGAACATGGGCTCCACGCTGTCAGCTCCCTGGGCGTATTTACAGAAACATGGCTGGCCTTGGATTGGCATCCCAGCATCCTTTGAGATTTTACGCAGCTGGTCAGTGAAGCTCCTGAGCATGAAGAAAAAAAGAAATGTAGTTATTTTCATAAAAAAAAGACATGCTAGTAATGTGTTTTTAATGTCACTAGCAGCAGAGTACTGGTTTATTGTGATTTATTTATGTAATTCTTCTTGTCACTTGAGGAGTGATTTTTCTGTTCTCAAACTGTATTTTTTAATTATTCAAAATAAGGGGAAAAAAATGTTCTGCTACATAATTGTAAAATTAACTGTCATACCCTAGTATAAGTACTCTACTAAATTATTCTATTTTAGACTTTGCAATTCTTGTTAATCTAAATAAATTTGACTTGTTTCTTTAAATGTGAGATTTTCTTCATTGGGTTCCAGAGCATTTTTTTTTTATTTCACAAGCTAAAATGTGTATTATCCTTCCTTTAATCTGTTGATTCTTTTATTATTTTTATCACTTCCCGTGTTACTTTAACCACACCAACTAAACTAAGCATTTTTTTTTAAACTCACTTAAGGATCTCTTCTCGGCACTGCCTCTGGGTGGCGAAGCAGGCGATGGCCCACATCTTGATCTCTACTCCCGTGTGAAACTGCTTCCCCCTCATGTCCCACACCCCGTGGCTGGGTGTGGCCACCGTGCGGTTCTGCAACGACAGTGCAGGGTTGATCTGCTGGGGCTGGCAGTCACACAGACACATACAGTACAAGAACACAGACAAAGTATGGATTCAAAGATTTAAAGGATTCAGGCAGCCAGTGAGATTTCAAGATCAAGGGCTGGTGATTATTTAATAGACTGAGATTCATCGGCTGATCATGGCATTAGAGACAAATTAATTTCATTACCCGATTTTAATCTGTGCTTCTGATTGGATCATGCATTTAGCGTGTATTGCAGGAAAACATATTTGTATGGCAGACATGCAAATCAGAGACTGCTTTCAAATCAAAACATCTTCTTTGTATTATCTTTTAAAACATCATGCATTTGTAAGAGTATAAAACCACAGCAAATTGTTCATGTGAGAGATGGACAAGATGCAATCAGAGAATTGTGACACATCAAATGTGAAAATCACAGGGTTTCCCCACAGAAAATGTGTTCAGCTCAGAACTGCCTTAGAGTGGCTCATTTTTGAATTTTTGTCATTGTTGAAAGAGTTCCACATGTACATGTCATTCATCACTACTAAAGGATCATAGGACCAACTGAGTTTTTGGTTTTAAGGCAGAAATTCAGAGCCACGAAATTTCAAGAGTCAGGATTATTAGTCCAACTTGTGCAGCTTTTCTGACTAACTGGAGGAAACCCCGCTGTCTCAGACACACAACACAGAGACTTGTTAAAAAACAAACATGCATATGAAGCGTGATTTAAAGGGAAGGTACCATAAATGGTTCAGAGCTCACCCTGCCGCCATATTGCAGCATGGGGGCCGGCAGGACGCGGCCCGTCACCTGAGCCATCTCATCTCGCACGCGGAACTGAAACTCCTGGACGAATGGGTCGGCCTCGTAATTTGCACTCCTCACCTGAGGGGAAGAGAATTTGTTTTATTGAACAAAAAAAAAAGCAAGCTTCTTGCAATTTTATTTCTGGTCCACAAGATACTCACCAGCCTGCTGATCTCCTCCTGTCTGTCTGGTGCAGAGCGGGCTGTTGCTTTGATCATGGTTGACGTCTGGTTATCTGTTAGTTTTTTAATGCAGCGCTGTCCAGCTACAATGTTGCACACCTGAACGGAAGGGAAAAAAGCCGGTTCAGGTTAATCTAGCTCTTAATCCAGTTTGATAATCTGACTGAATTACCAGTTTGTTTTACTTCATTCATTCACTAGCGTTTTGATTTTGTCCAAACCAATCAGGAGCAAGCCATTGAGATATCCATTGAGAGTTGACATGAAAGCTGTAGTAGCAGAGCATCAAAGATTTATTTTTCCGAATATGTAAAAAAATATTTAAATACAACTTAATTTACATCAAGTTGTATCTCAACCACACTGGTCACCATTTTTCTGTCACTGCTATTGATGTTTATAGCTAATTACCCATTCAGGAATATGATCTCCCTATTCTTAATACCACCAACTTGTTTCTCCAACCGGCAGAAACAGCAGTCAACGGGCACAACACAAGACCTACATGATTCAGGCTAACCTTTACACATGCCCAACATATTTGGATACAAAAATGTGATTTATGATTTCTGGTACCCAATTATATTTTGATATTACTCAGTGTTTCCCACACGTTCATTTATTTGTGGCGGCCCGCCACAACATCAACGCTGACTGCTACAGATTGATTTTCGATTTTTTTTACTAGGCCTATTTAAAATCGTATTTGATTTTACGCCCCGTGCGCCACAGTTACACTATCATTCTGTGGGAAACATTGTTACTTTACATTAAACTTTCATACTATCTCAAAACCTTACCAGCCACAACGACAGGTCATCATTATCATTATTTATCTTCCAAAGACATATTTACCAGCAGCTGGCAGTGGAATCATACGGTCATCAGTCCTTACCTCCAGGGGCAGGTAGGTGTGTTTCTGTTCCTGGCCCACCTGCAGACAAGGCAGGTGGGGGTACTTTAGCTGCAGGTTGTACTTCTCTCTGAAGTACTGCGCCACAGTGCGTTCAACTGTCTGACCACTCTCAAGCTGCAACGGAAATCTATGGATGGAAGGGTAACAAGAACCACCTGTTAATGTAAGCCAACGACAGCTTTGATTGTGCGTAAAGAGCTACTGGAGTGCAGTGTAGAAACATACGTCTGGAGGCTGGCAGGGCGTCGTGTTACATTGCAGACTCTGTACTTCCTACGCATGGTTCCACAGTGAGTCACTTCCACTTTAAGACCTGTGGAGATGGTGGAGAGATCAATGTGAATGCGCAACAGCAACATTTAAGTGGCTAAAGCTTTTATTCAGTAGACTGGAAAAACTCAATTAGGGTTGGGTCATCAAGAACAGGTTACAAGTTGGAGCCAGTACCAAATTTCCTAGAACATGTGCTTTTCAATTCTGGTTATTGGTTCATAACTTTTTGCATATTTCAGTTTCGCTCCCAATTTAACTGCAGTGAGCTTTTTACAGTCCATAAAAGTTGCACTTATCTGCCAGGTCCGGCTACACAGACCTAACGTCACACCATTTGTTACGCAGTACATCAACAAAGCATGCAAGAAGAGTGTAGTTCTATTAACATTTGTGGACCATGGCGGACCGCAGCAAACACTTAAAAGTTTCAGTAACAAATGTTAAGGACGCATCAAAATGCAACACTTGCAGTAAGGATGTTTGGTGCAATATGACAAAGCATTTTCTTCAATATGGCATCAATCATGAGTACAGCTAATCCCAGATACAGCTAACGCTAAAAGTAGCCACGTCTCACACTAATGGTACAAAACCCAAGGTGAGCTGACATTCACCCTTTAGACTAAAGGGAAACAGATGATGTCTACAAATGATATATTTTTTTCTGGGGTCCCTCTAGTACAGAAACTACTTTCACTTTAGCTAGGAAGGGGAAGATGAGTATGGATGAATGTCACCGAGCACTGATAAGAGTTGTAGTGAAGCGGTTACATCCCTTTCTAAGGTCGAGTCTCTTCTGTTTAGGTATGCAAAATCTGTTTATTCACAGCCGTATCCATGGACATTAGCCTTCTTTGATATTTTCCTGAGTCATAGCACATCAGAAGCAGCTGACAGAACGTTAGTCTACTGTAAACTATGATACCCCGTGGTAGGTGTAGCATAATGTGTGACTCTAAATGTGGCAAGAATAAAAGGTAGGCAAATTTTTGTTCTTGGAACATGCGTTCTTTTTTTCCCCTCCAAAATATATTATATAGAACAGAGATTCGGTAAGAACCTGATTTGATTTATCAAATCAATTTAAACGATACTAGGGCTGGATCCGAATATTCGACCGTTGGGTACACATTCAATTATGAAATATGATTATTGAGGGGGGGGGTTTGCGCGCCTGACCTCCACCAACAGCAGTGAACGTAACACTCCAGTTCACATCAAAGGGAAAATGAAATGAAGCCCTCTGCTGTGTGAGAGCACTGAGCTTAACAGCAGAAGAGTGGAAGTTATAGCGTTTATTAATTTTACAATTGCTTAATTTTATTACAGATGAAAACAGTCAAATGTCCAACATTTTAAAATTAATCAGTAAACTGCAGGCTGGAAACAAACAAACAACAACACAATGAACACATTTAAATAATTATATTTGACCAATTGTAGAAGAAGAGCATTTAGTCACTATAATTACAGTTAAAAGTGACTATCAAAGCCTCGAAGCTCAAAAAATTATATTTGGGCCAGCCCTAAACAATACCCAACCCTAAACTCAATAGTTCAAATTCCTACATCGGCAAAATTAAGCCTGCATCAAATAAACTATCAAAACATAAAAAGCTAATACTGAAAAGGCTACTGCAACATCAAAACACATCTGTTCCCAACACATAACAACACACAAAGCCGTACAGGGTAAGCCTCGTACTGCAGCACAGTGAAAACAAGCACTACCTTTCCTTGGTGGTGTACCTTTGATCTCTTTGGTGAACTTGACCCTGTGGGAGTCAGGGAGAGGGCGAGGCTGCTCGTCAATGTTGTGAATGTCCAGGACCTCACACATGAACTGGATTACTGGCTGGGCTTTATAAAAAGCTGTGGCTGACACTGAAACGATAGAGGTCAAGGTCAAATTTAACACAGGTGGAGGTGGATGAAGGTTTACTTAGAGCCATGAGGCACAGAGATTATTCTCAATCCCAAAAAGATATATACATTAAAAATGCATTGCAGAGTGCATAACTTTTAAGACAACATTTGATGAACACTGCCTGCACATTAGAATAAACACTGCCAGTTAACCAGCAAACAAGATACAAGGAAATGTAAGTGTTACGCATAAATTCTTTTGAGTTGGTCATGAGGTTTTGAGTAAAACAAAAGAACAGTTTTAATTTGAACAAACAGCAGTAAGGGAGATTCTGATCACAGATATCGGTTACTTTAGGTTAGCATGAAGACTGGAGAAAAGGGGACAGCTAACCTGGCTCTGTCCAGGGTAACAAAAACCGCCCACCGGTACCTAATGTTTCATCTTGTTTGTTTAATCCGTCCAAAAACCACAGGTTAAAAATGCCTTCTTGTTGTAGCCTTATGACTTGAGAGTGGTACTGATCTTCTTATTAAACTCTTAACAAGAAAGAGAATGAGCAAATTTCTGACAAATGACTAAATATTCTTTTAAATATCTAAATATTCCTTTAAATGTGCCTGGTTTCCCCAGTGCTTACTCACCATCAATGTTGAGCATCATTTTCCACATGGCTGGCCGTACCGACTGATGGAAGCCAAACCAAACCTCTCTTCCCCCACCTAGAGGGTGGTCATAACCCTCTGGGGAGGAGAAGAAGGACCGTCCGACAGGTGTGTACCTGATAATGACAGGGAGATTCACTAAGGTGAGTGTGGAGCACAAAAATAGAACTCAGGCTGGGAGTTGCATTCCCTGTGTGGTTCACTGGGTGCAGCATAACACAAGCTCTGCATGAGTTACTGGTTTGAAACCACAGGAGGCTAAAAAGGTTTTCGTTCATGTTACTAAAAGCTATTTCAGTTAATGGATTCACCAAATGGCAGATCACATACAATATGCTTTTAATCCATATGTCCATGTTGTAATCAAATCCCACTTGGACCATCTCCAAATATACTGAAGATATATCCACCTGTAGTATTGTAGGGTAAATATATGTTTCCACCAAACGGCACCTGTTACAATATGTGACGCCTTTGGGGTTAAAATACTGCATGATAAATTAGGGGAGCTGTACAGTAGCTCTAGGATGAAAGTATCCTTGGATCATATTTCATGACCAGAACTAATCAACAAGAAATAGTCTTCTCATGCTTAATTCAGTGGTCTTCATCTTCCTGTCACTGAAAACTGTAATATGGTTATTGTAAACTACAGCATACAGTAGTCATGATTTGAGCTACATATTTAACCAAATTTTAAAATCTTAGAGACTAGTAATTATCTCAAACTATAAGGCTACACTGAGCTTTCAATATAATTCAGAGTATTTAAATATGAACTAGGTGTGAATTTCTTTACAATTCTTTTTAAATATTACCAAAAATAAATAAATCTTTGCAGATGGTCAAGGGAGAAAACTCACTTCATGGAGGGCAGATGACGAAGGACAACGTCCACGGCATGAACAGGGTTGGTGCTGATCGGTTTGTCAAGGTCCACCGGTTCGGCCACAGCACGTCCCGTCAAGACTTCATGCAGCATGTGCCAGCTGACCAGTGACACAAACTTAATGGTGACCTTAAATGGGCGGTCCTTCCCACCGTCACCTGGCAGGGTGACATCCAGATCCACCTGAAGATGGAAAACAAGGGTCTCAATGATAAGAAAAATAAAAAGCATGTGTCTCCAGGCCCATTATTTAGGGCCCTAAGAAATCTGTTTCCCCAAATTCCATGTTTTTTGTTTAAATTTTTCTATTTAAGCACATTTTATCATCAGAAAGAAGAAAGAGCGTGTAATCATGTGATGGAGGAATAAATTAAGAAAATATTACAAATTGAATCAATATCAATATGAATTTGATGTGTCATATTTACAGAAATATTCAAATGTATGTGCAATTATTCATGGAGACAAGTCACAATAACAACAACAACACATTGTTGCAATACGTGTATTGTGAAATGTCTCCTATGAAACAGGTTATTACTTGACAGCCTCAGTATGCTGCTGAACACATAAGTGGGTCTGAAGGAGGCAACTCTCACGTGGAGAGCACTCCTCCTTGTTTACAAAGCTTGACCGGGCGTGACTTTTTATCTTTTTCTAACAGAATATCTGACTCCGTCCACACAGCCACCAAATGTACGAGCTGGCATCTTGCATCTGCTGATGTGGTCGCAATTCTGACAGTTTGTTGAAGTGTTGAGCTCTTGCTAACGCACCGTCTTCAACATGAAGGAGTGTGTGTGTGTTTAGTTTGTATATATATATTTTTTTCATTCTGCAATTTATGCATTGCAGAAATTATAGGGACCTATGCCATAGTATATTACTTTAATTTTGGTATGACACTGTTTTTAAGAGTGAGCCTATTTTCATGATGTCCCATTGATAAGATCTAACAAGAAGACAAGAAAAACAGCACACACTTCTGACCTTGACATTCTCTGTCAAGCTAAACTGTGATTTTTGTTGGTCCAGACTAACTAAAACACCAGCATCCAAACTTTACTGTGTAGTCTTACCCCACCAGTGGCGACAGGAAGTGGGTTAGCAGTGTAGAGGCTCCTCTTCCCATCATAAACTGGCAGAACGTCACCAAAGATGGTCACCTTGAAATGCTGAACCATGGAGTCCACCACCTCCCTGAAAAAAACCATCAACACACAGGTAGTGTTAGCTAACTCTCTGATATGTTCACAGTCCATCTGGTCTACACTGAACAAAAGAGTCCAGTCTCCTGAGGACAGTCTGCTCATAAATAGCAGCTCAAGACCTGAACCACTTTCAGCCTTTCCTGTTACCTGTTGACCCGGCGAGGACATTTTTCTGGCTTGATGTCCACCTCATACAGATAGACGTCGATCTTGGGTATTTCTACCTGGAAGCAGTTGGCGAGAAGCTTGATGGGCTTCCCAATGGTGCCATAGCCAGGTCGCCGTGGCAACGAAAAAAGGGCTTGGGCTTGGGCTTCAGCGGCTCCTACAACAACAACAACAACAACAACACATGACAATTAAAAACAATTGTTTACACTCGCTTTTCTAAAAAAAAAAAAAAAAAAAAAAGTATAAAACTGTTGTTATGGAAATTTGAATATGCCTGTATATTACATGATCTATCTTAGTAATACAAACATATAGTGTTAATGTAAAGAGTAAAAATTAGACTGAAATTTGCCAGCTTGACACAAACACGGCTCCAAATTAAGGCTGGAGTATCTGTTGGACATAGGTAGGCAAGTATTTGCCTACATGTTTGGCCTGTCAACTATAATGTGATAAAGGAAAATGTTATGGAAAACATGTCAATGGTGCGTTTTACAGCTTATTGCGCAACCTCCAAATGACCAAAATAAACCTATTAATGTAAGTTTAATGCAAGAAGAATTTGTCTTTATTGTCTTAATATCGTAGTATAAGACTAGAGCTGGGCAACGAAACAGTAATGATAATTATTATAACAAATTTTCAATAAATGTTTGATTTAATTCATTTGAATCACAAACAAATTAGCACTATTTTTAATATATTTATTTTGTTGAGGAAAAGGGACTGAAAAAATATTTTACTTAATTTTACTCAGGCATATTTGTTAAAAAAAAGATTTTATCATAACTGTATTGAATGTTCTTCAGATTTGTGAAGTGATCAGCTGTTTGGCATCAAGTGTTTGTTCTGACCATAAAGAAAAGTTTAAAACCATCTGGTTTCTTCAACTTTCACAAAGGAGAAAAAAATTGCCTTTAAACTTGAAAGAAACAATGATATGACATTTGTGTGATAATTATCCATATGAATGATATGAGATCTTTTATCGTGATAACATGTTTGGCCGTATCGCCCAGCCCTATATATAAGACTGGCAGTTTCAGTTTTTCAATGCAATTCATTCCTGGAGTTTGGTGCATTTTTCCATGACCAACTCTTTTGGTAACAGAGCAGAAAATCCTACAAAATCCAGTCCTCATCCACCATCAGCATTTACGTCCCAATATTCAATGTCCCAAAATAGCTAAAACATAACCCAAACCAGCAATCATGAATGTGATCTACCGTTTCAGACGAGCTAAGAGCTTTGAGCGGAAGACAAACTGGAGGAAGGATGTGGTTAATAAGGAGCAGAGGGTGGATGCTAGGACTGAAGATGGTCAGGGACGTTAAAGATTGCCTCATATCAAACTGACAAAACTGAAACAAGCGAGTCACATAAATCTGATAACGGTCGTATGAAAGGTTACAGAGTTTGGTGACATTTTAAATGAAGACCAGCTCATCGTTCAAAGATTTCTCCTTACTGACATGGCCTTCGCCAGACAGGAGGAAAAGTAGGCGGGTGACACCACGCCAATTTGACACCAATTTTCATAAATGCCAAACTGGAAAGTACTCAGTGATAAAAAAAAATAAAAGTGACATCACACAACCACACAATTTCCACAAATGTGACTCAGAGCATCCACACACACACACACACACACACACGCACAATGACAACATGACAAAGTCTGCATGTACACTCAGCTCAGGCTGTTAAAATAGCAAGAGGTGCACTTTGTTGTAATGACAGAAAAACAATTGTACTGCTGAAAAACAGTAATGATGAACGTGGCCGTAAACTGACTGCGGCAGAGAAGTTGTGGGTGGAGAGTATTTAACCGTTTCAGCCTGCAGCAGAGAGCTCCTGTCAGAGTGGAGGGGCTGACCCTGAACCTGCCTAAGGAGTCATCTTTCAGTAAAAGGGCCGCACTTTCTGCCGAGGCGTCCCCAGGTCCGTTCCCCTTCTGTGGCGTTCACATGGCAATGGTGCCCATGTTGCTATAGTTTCTACATAGCAACTGCAGGCGTGCTGACAAGAGGAGGAACAGGTGCACACAGATTTATCTCATTTATCTTGGAGGTCCGGTGATGAAAACACTATGTAAATTGTACTTTATTTGCGTGGTCATTATTTTGTCTTCATTTTTAGGATATTCATATTTCGATGCCAATGATATAGCTGTGTTTTCAGTATTTGGTGGTTACTTGCGATGCAGTATTCGTCATTTCCAGTGCATTGTCTATTTACGCCTATTTAGCACCGGTCTGCATATGAACTAAGGGGGAACCCTCGGGTCTAAAACGTGAGGCAAATGTCCCTTAAACCTGCATTCTCTCTAACGGCCTGCAGGTGGCGACTATTCATGATTTATTCCCTCATTTCCTACGGTCTCAATCGCATGTTTCAAGTCTTCTTCAATATAGCATGATGTTCATTTAGTAAATTATGTAAAATAGACCATAAAGCAGAGTATGGTTTAGGGCGGCCGCTAGCAAAAATTATCATTCCGGTTAAAGTCACCGTTAACGTGAATTAGAGATGTACCTAGCTAACCAAGCTAGCTAGCTCCACAATCTCGTCCAAATATAGTCACGTCCGGTCCAGCTGGCTGCAAAAAATCAAGATGGTGACAGCCATATTGGCAAACTCGAGGTTTAAATACAGCAGTCCACAAACCAATGGATAACATCACAATGACTATGTCCACTACTTTTATACAGTGTATGTACCATACCATACATGTGTATGAACCATACAGGCTTGTAATATAACTCTTTTTGCTCTGCCAAGCACGTGTAGAATTTTTGCTTTTCCATTTTTAACCTTTAATGCAAGAACTGTAGAAATGTAAATCAACAAGTGACAGCAAAAGAAATCCATCCTCAGATTTCTTTGAGGAATTATGGAAAACATCCTTAACTAGACACAAGACTGACGGCACCAGTAATGACCCAAAAACACAAGGGTTCACTGTAGAACGAGCAACAATGGAGAGACTAATGACCGCATATCAGGCTGCTTCATTATACAAACAACCAGTAACAGCCCACACGGAGCTGACATTCAACCCACACACTTTAGGAGAGTACTCCACTGATGTAATATTGTACAATCCTAATATCACTACACCACTGCTAGAGACTAAAAGGTATTTTTAAATTTAATTGTTTTAATCTCCTCTACCTCGCAGACTTCATTAAACACTCCAGATGTGCGTAGAGACGCCTGCAAAATGTTAAATCTAGTTCTACTGAAGATGAAAAATTCTCAGCTTCCAGCTTCTCAATTGTGAGGATTTACTTTTTTTCTTTGTTTTAGACCATTATAAACTTAATATATCTTTGTGTTTTGCCCATTACCTTGAGCTCTGGGAAATTATGATGGGCATTTTAAAAGATTTATGTGATGTAAAATCTAAATGATTAACTTAAGTAGTAAAAAAAAAAAAATCACTTATCACTTACTTAACTCAATTATGAAAATATCTGCTTGTTGCAGCCCTAAACCAGATCCATAATTAACTGCATGAAGAGTGGTGAAAATATGTGGCAAAAATGTGATCTCTTAAATTACTGACGGAAGTGGCTTTTTTAATTTATGCATAAAATTTCAACTTTTAAACAGGTGAAATAACACAAACAATGTGAGAACACAAAACATGGCCATGGGATATTTGCAAGAGGAATTTTACGACGAATCAAGGGCTGATTTGTGTAGTTCAAACTACTGTTAAAAAAAAAAAAAAATGTATGAAGAATTCATTTAATAACTACAGATAGCTCCAACATCTTTTTTACCATCATGTTCACACAGTGTCCTATAATTTATCATTTCAGATTAGTTTGCACATACACTTCATCCCAATCACTGAACATTACACTGCCCTCAATTCATATATGACAAGTCCATATTTTCAATTAGAGCAGAAACACTTAGTCGTTTATTGATTAGTCTATCGACAGAAAATTAATCAACAACCATTCTGACAACTGATTCATCTATTGGACCGCTGTCCAGAAAGAACAAGCTAAAGACATCACAGTGGGCTCTGGAAAACTGTGATGGGAATTTGGAATGGGAAATTTACTGGTTTTGGACACTTTATATCCAAAATAATTAATTGATAACAATAGGCAATTTATGTAATATTGAAAATAATGTTACTTGCAGCCCTACTTTCAAGAAATACACAGATGTCACAAATACTGGCAGAGTACAGTGACCTTAAAAACTGTTGATAAATCAGAAATTATGTTTTGATCAAAACAAACATGAGCCCATTAATCAAAGCCTGACACTGTTTTAAAATGTTTAAATGTATGTTGCTCTGATAATACTGTGTAGTGCGTATAAGGTGAAAAATCGGTGGAGTTTGTGACAAGTGAATGAGTTTCAGTGAACCAGTTTGACCCTTTGTTCCCCCTCCCAGTCCAACACGGGCCTCCACAGCATCAATAATATACAAGCTGTGACTCACAAATTGTGCCCCATGGCAACAAAGTAAATTGACTAATGCCCTGGCATGCTCAATTGATTTGTAATTAACACAGGCAGCGGTGAACTGAACATTATTCAATAGCTAGGGGTAACTATGGCAGCAGTTGTTGACAAAGCCTGCCCTTCAAACAGATATGTACACACACACACATCTCTGAAACTGAGCCAGCCTCTCAGGCATCAGGCACACCTGACGGAATCACCACCTGCCTTTGACAGCCGAATAAGAATGACGTAGACAACTAACCCACGAAACTGCTTTGACACACACACACACACACACACACACACACACCAAGGTGGAAAACGGGGAAACACCGCTGAGAAACAACCACCCCTGTGTATTACACTTGATGGAGCTGAAAATGGGAATTTTTCTATCTGAGCACCAGTGCCCACGATAGCACAGCCACCTTTCTTACATCAATGTTGCCGATTTAGATCAACTTAACACACTTGCAGCTCCCACATGCTCAATCACGGGGATCAGACTTGTGTCTAACACTGCACACAGTCTGCAAATAACTCAAGTGCAGCATCTGAACACCAAATTAGCGCCGTTAAGCACGATCAGCATGGCCGTTAGTCTGGGGATCCCACCTGTTGTTCCGATTTCCATTCATGAGGTATCTGTCCGGATGATCCGGCACCCAGTGATTACTTCTCCCTGCGCCGGTTAAAACTTGACTGCAGATCCGCTAGCCGACACGCCGCTCCCCGGCTACGCGGCAGCCCGCTCCCCGGCTTTGGTCGCTGATGTGGAACCGGGCCGCTTGGGGTTCCCCTCGGCTGGAAGTCCTCTCCCCCGACTTGCCTTACCGCAACTGACAGCTCAAAGTTGTACAAAATGTCCCCAGCTGCCGCCCTTTGAAGTTCTTTATCTTGTATCTGAAAGAAGCATAAGATTATGTTCAGTGTTAGAAATGTTTGTGACAGTTCAGACGGAGTCGGTTGAGTTTCACCGATAGTCGTTAGCGGCGGTGGGTAACGTTAAGCTAACAGCGTTAGTTAGCTTTAGCCGACGACAACTAAGCTAGCAACTAACTGGCAACTCGACAGACAAGACAGATGTGAATATTTACCCGGTCAGTGTGTAAATTCGTCGTCCCGGTTAGTTAATGTGACAATCCGGTGTTCTTCTTTTTCAAACAGATATGAGGGGTTCACTACCCCGGCGTCCTCGTCGATTTCGACTACAAACCGGTCTGAAATCTGCACTTCACCGCCCTCTCGCTCACCAGAATAAAGCTAGCGGTAATAGAAAAGTACACTTCCGGAATACTCCTTCAAAACAAAAGCGTGACCAACGAAGACGTGAGGTGTTTTAGCATCTATATTAGAGCTACAGAGCTATGTATTTTATTTATAACTTTATCAGATTATTATGGTTCTACACACTCAGATAATCAGTGGTGGAAAGCAGTTTTTGTTAAAGATATACTTTATTGTGCCTGAAGGGAAATGTGTTTTGCACTCTGTACGTTCTGCAGCTTTGCAAGAACAACACAAAAAATAACAATAAAGTAGTCAGAGGGTATTGTATTTTTTTTATTCTAGCACATTTATTTAACATCCATAGTTAGTGGTTGCTTTTCAGATTAAAATTTTAAATATAAAACACTTGATTAGCTTGTAAATGTTAAAATGGGGCTATATCGACTTCATCCCTCATCACAGGTTGCAGATGTCACTTGGAGGTGGTCAGTTCAACCAAGAGCGGATTTTTCCTTCTTATTTAGACATTTTTTGGAAACAAAATGCTTAGATTAGAAATATCATACTTTTGTGCAGCAGAAATATATATTTTTTGTGCTATCCAATTGTGTATACTCTTGATCCCCTCAGACTGGGGATCACTGCATACAATAAACTACCCAGAGTGACGGAATCAAGTCACATTACTTGGACTGAAGTCAAACTAGAGTTACAAATATGAAGACTTTAGACTCAACTTGATAAAATCATGAAAATACTTGCAACTTGACTTTAATGCATCATAACAATAACAAAAATTTAATGTACATAATAATACATGCACTTGTAAAGTACCATTGAGTGCTTCGGAAGTACTTTACTTGAATACAATTTTGACTGCAGGACTTTCCGGTATTTCGCTGTTTCATTTTGTCTAACTTGACAAAGCTGTTACTCATTCCTCCTCCCTCCACTGAGGGAAACCCATCAGGAAATACCAACTGTAGAAAACAGCGTCACTTCCGAGAAACTTTTTTCTCAGCTATTACGTCAGGTCTTAAAATAACTGCGTGCAGTTAAAATATTGAACGTTTCTGTCCTGGTATATCCATCCAGGTATTATAAGAAGTTTTCACGAAATTATGACATGAACTTATAAATAACAGTGTAAATTGTTTGCCTTTTGCCATGGACATACACACTCCATGCTGTAGATGTCTCTAGAATCCAGGGGTAAAATTTTACACTGGCTCCATGCATAAACCATAGAAGAAAATAACCAGGAAACGCTACACTTTAGCATGAGGAATTTCCACTGTTTTCATGGGAGAAGTTGATGGAGCTGCCTGCAACAAACAGGTGTGACATGACATGTTGGATAATTGCCCCTAAATGTTTTCACCATTCCTTTTAGGCTAATTGCACGTGTTATGTCGTTAAACAGAAGGTGGAGCATAAACTACAGTCCCAGCAGATGTGAATCAGTCTTGGATCTTTGCCCTTCTGTTAAATTAGGATGGAGAAGGTGATCAACTGTTTCAAGAAAAAGCCAGATGCTGTGTCCAGGCTGATCTGCTTCCCCTGGGCAGGTGGAGGCTCCATGCACTATGCACGCTGGGGAAATGTCCTCAATAGCTCCATAGAAGGTAAGGAGCCTGGAAGAAGAGGCATACGTTTTGCACTGTTCATTTAAACTCTTCACAATTTCAAAGATGTTTGTAAATATTTCTAAGCAGAACTAAACATTAAGGCCATTGCAGTCATTGCAACCTCATTAGCACAGGACATCACACACCCACTCAATCACCATCTTACCCTACTGCCCACTGGGTGCAGGTACAGAGCACTGAGGTGCAGGAGGGTTTGCTTTGGGAAAAGCCTAACCCCCTCAGCCATAGCCGCATTAAAAAGGCCTCGCTGAACTGGCTTGAGAGTGTACAGTCATTGTTTGTTGTTATTGTGTGCTGTTTTCAGATGTGTATAGTGCTCTGCAAAGGAATTTCCCCTAGAAGACAATAAAGTCTGCTGTATTATTTTAACTAGAGTAAATCAACTAAAAAAGGAATTATGGGAACTTCAAAATGCCCCATGTACTGTGAAAACAAAGTCTACACTTATTAAAGTTTGGTTATATTTTTACTTGAAACACCTTTTCTGTCACTTTCAGTGTTTTCTGTAAAACTTCCGGGCAGAGAGAGTCGAGCCAAAGAGCCGTTCTTTCAGAACATGCAGCAGATTGTGGATGAGGTTATTGGTGTTTTGTTACCAGTGCTGCAAGAGAAGCCATTTGCTCTGTTTGGGCACAGGTATGATATTAGGATAGGATCAATAATAGGGCCTTCATAAGTAACCTCCCATCTCTCATGACAGCACAATCATCTCCTCTCACTTTTTTATGTTTCCTTTTTATTCCACCACTTACAACTTTTTCTAATCTGTTAACGGTTGCACTATCCTGATCTGTTTTAGTTTTGGTGCCTTCACAAGTTTCGCCGTGGCAGATGATCTGAAGAGAGTGCACAACCTTGAACCAGTTCACATCTTCCTGTCTGGGGCTTCTGCACCTTATGTGAGTTATTACATTAAGCAGGATATACACTCAATATAAGCTGCACCTAAGCAGTACTGGGTACATTACAAGCAAAATAATAAAAGTCATCAAACGGTCTGCAAACTCTGTCGATAAAGTGTACTAATGTTCAGATTTTAGTTTATATTTTAAAGCCTGTAGACAAGTATGTAGAACTGTCTTAAAGGATTGCAGATAGTGGCACCTTAATAATGAAGGCTTGTAATTAGGACTGGGCGATATGACCAAAAATGTTATCACGATAAAAACATTTCATATCATTCGATATTGGAAATTATCATGATAAATGTCAAATCATTATTTCTTTCAAGTTTAAAGGCTGATTTTTGCTCTATAGTGAAAGTTGAAGAACCCAGGTAGTTAATTCTGGTTTAAAACTTTTCTTTGTGGTAAGAATGTGACAAACACAACGCCTAACAGTGGATCACTTAACAAATCTGAGGTAGAACATTCAAAATCATTATAATAAAATCTTTTTTCAACAAATATGATCAGTAAATCTTTTTTTAGTCCCTTTTCCTCAACAAATTAATATCTTAATAGAATAATTAAGTGCAAATTAGTTAATTAAAACATTTATTTAGGATATATTGAACATTTTTTATATTATTGATTAAAATTATATTGTTAATTAATAATTATCATTATTGTTTTATTGCCCAGCCCTACTTGTAATTAATCTACACATTATAAAATCTTAACCACAGACCCCATAATATTTTCTTTTCCATGGATTTAGTTTTAAAGTTTTCTATAATTCAAAATGAGAATAATATTCATTATAATGCTCTGCAAGTAAAAACAATTGCTAGCTAAAATGCATACATTTATTCATGTTCAAGTAATTAAATCTGCATTGTGAAGCCATAAATTTGCCTAATTGAAAGAATGTTGATAATTATTTAGTGAGGTAAGTCATTAGTCCACTTTAGTACAACACTGCCTGAAGAAAAAGAACCAAGTTCAATAAATATAATCACACATCCTATATTAACATCCATCCATTCCATTTTCTAAACCACCTCTCCAGCTGACTCGCAGCTAATTTTAACAATGTCTCCGTTAAATATCTTTGATAATGTATGGAGGAAAATCTTCAAAGACGTTCTCAGACACCATAAAGTCTTTAATAACAGGCACATAAGACTAAAACAACCTGTAAACTGAGAAGTATAAATCCTGCATGCTGTTGTTCATGTGCATTCTTTTTTTTCAGATTCCAGACTTAGCCAATGAAGGTCTGCGGTCATAGATAGTAACAACTTACCACTTATAGCTAAGCCTCTTTAAGAGAAGAGAAGAACTTGGTGTTGATAATATACCATTTATATGTTGTCTTTTAGTCAGAGATACGCATCAAAGCCCCAAAGAGAAGCGACTTATCTGATGACGATTTTCTCAAGTGGTTGATTTTGATTGGAGGAACACCCCCTGAGCTGCTGGCAAACCCTGAAGTCCTGAAGCTCTTCCTTCCCGCCCTCAAGGCCGACCTACATGTTGTGGAGAACTACAAGTGGGTGGCAAGTTTGTTGCTTAATTTAATCTGTATTTAACCATTAATATTAAATAATTGTGAGATTCAGATTGAATGTCTGTACTGACTGGAGTTGGACTTTCCCACAGGTGTAACAAGCCAGACAGTCCATTCCTCTCCTGCCCAGTCACATGTTTTGATGGAAAGGAGGACATTCCTCATGACTTACAAGGCCAGTCCTGTGATTATTACTCACTCACTCCACCCTATTACACATACGGCTTATGTAGGTTTCTGGATGCTGAATATCAGAAATCACTGAACATCTCTACAAATTTATTTTAGATGACAAATACATACAGTGCACATCAGAAAGTGTCCTAGAGAAAGACACTTGAACTCCACTGGAAAAATACTAATATTACTCTAAAATGCATATCAGATAATAGAGAGTATCTGTAGGTGTTCACATAAAATCATAGTATAAATGTATGTTAGTACAGAACTCCATGTGCCCTCTGTTTGTGCTGAAGACAATGAATGAAAGAATCATCTCAGTGTAAGTTGTCTCTCTGTTCATATTATTATTAATTGTAATTAAATGTATTCAACAGCTTGGAAAGACATCACATCAGGAGATTTCACAGTCAGGATGCTTGACGGATCACATTTTTACCTGAAGGATTCTGGAAATGAAGAAATTCTATTAGACTACATCACAAAACAACTGGAAACATCAGAAATGGACTATTTATAATGGGTTATGTGAACAAGTGTCACGTGGATATAAAAAGAGTAATTTGGTTGGCTCCACATCGATCAATATTAGGGCTGTAACTATTATTTTTATTATTTATTAATCTGATGGTTATTTTAGGTGGTCATAAAATGGCCAGGATAACTGAAGGCGGATTCTTTTTATTTGCCTTACTTTTATAAATACTACTCATTTATTAACATCAGTTTGATGTAATTGTGCAGGATTTTGTTGAAAGGCTCATTTTCATCTGCAGTCCAAATGTGCATGCTCTAACAATACTCATAGGTCTTTATTTTACAATATAAAATTACTTTTTGGGGGGGATAAATGATTAATCATTTATCAACGCAGCTCTAATAATTGATGAAATGACTGTGTAACCAACGCCATAAAGACTTTTTTCTTCATTATTATTTTTAAAACCATATTTTAAGTGCGTAATGTTCAAAATCATGTCAGTTAGTCAAGGTACGTGAATTGTAATTCGCTTGTGCACAGATTTGAAATGTCTACATAAAAACAAATTTCATTTGTGAATAAATATAATTTGTCTTTATCATACATGTGACATTTTCACAGTAGTCTTATTCTTCAAGTTTAATATTCACCCTCAAGTACTAAGGTAGAGACAAGTGAGAAAACACACAAAAACATTATATTCAGATTATAGATTAATTATTTCTGTAACACACTAATTAAATAACACAATTCATAACTATCAGCATTTTTGAATAACGGCTTCTGCATCACATTCTGGGTTCAAGTCATTCACAGTTTGAATGGTTTACTCTGAACCAGAGGAGGAAATAAGACAATGTTCAACATGTGCTGGTAAATAACATGCCACTGTGCATACAGGACCTCACGCTTTATGTGCTCAGTGAAGGGTGAAGTTAGAGCAACAACAGAAACTGCCTCAAGAGCACAAAGGTTATGGGATTGTGAATGTTTTGTCTAGAAATTCTGGACTAACATTAAACAATGGCACGAAAAAGAAAACATTATAGTCAATATTTTGAGAGTAGACGGTGCAAAGTTTTGTGTCTATGGCAGCCAGGTTAAAGGGAGATAAGGGAGGGGTGGCATGATGCTATGACTGGCCGCCGTCTCCATGAGAAGGAGGTGGAGGTGGCGGCAGCTGCTCGTCTGTCTGCTGCGTGGCAGGAGTGTCAGCCAGCGCGAAGGAGTCAGTGGAGCGAGTGCTGGTGCGAAGAGGAGCCAGGCGGCGCAGTGTGCTGGGCGTCCACGGCAGCCTCGCCTGGGCTTGCTGCGAAGGAGCCACCATACTGTTGACGGGCTCGGCCTCCGCCAGCCAGGGAGGGATCTGCACCTGCGGCATGACGTCCAGGTCTGGCATGAATGCTGGATTCTCAATTCCACCTGAATGAAAGAAAGACACTGAGTGAGTGTACATTGGTGGAAAGTAATTAAGTATATTTACTTCTAAAGTAGGCCTACATAAGTAGAACTTTGAAGTACTTTTATTTCCTTTTTTTTTTACATTCTACTTCTACTGAACTACAGTTCAGAAGCAAATATTGTACTTTCACTACATTTATATGACAGCTATATTTACTAGTTACTTTTCAGGTTGAGATTTTACATTAAATATAATACATTTTTAAGATTAAACCAGTGGTTATAAACCACCTAACCCCTAACCCTAACCCTACAAAGCCTCTTGTCACATTTCTAATGCTTTAGCAGTTCACTAAAAGCAATTTTCCCCTCTAAACTTCTCACATGATTTCATATCAAATAACTCAAAGATATATAATGATCAAATGTTTCACAGAAACGTGTTTTTAGAGAAACATCCAAAAAAAATCAATTCAAATCTGTGTAGCAGCAACTGTTTTTTCTTCTTATCTGACCCTTTGGAGGGGCTCAAAATGAGTACCGAACCTTTTGTGTATTGCAATGTGTCTTGACATAACGGTGGCCTGGTTGAATGTTGAGCCAATTTGCTGGAGTTTTGATTAGTTGTTATTTATTCTGATGATCTTTATGGAGAATGCCCTGTTAGCATGTGGGCAAGAGGGTTGATGACACAAATCCTTTACTAGTTGGATGGAAAAACGTTTCAGTATGTTTTTATCTTCAGTCTGGCTTTCCTAATCTCTGTGGCTAGTTATGGGAAAATATTTTCAGAGAATCCCTTTATATACATTGATTACTGACTGCCTACGACATTGTTAGACTATCAGTTTCAAAACAGATCTCTTTATATATGTATTATTATGACTGTATTGTTCAACTTGTGCAATAAACGATCTGCTTTTTGTGCAGTTAAGTCTTCAAATGTCCTTTTTCTTCTTTTACATCAACAGCTAAATAACAGTATTTTATTGGTTATACAGTAGTACTGTAAAAAAACAGTAAATACAGTAATATTTTCATAATAGTGTATTACTGTACTTGATTATACAGTATGCCAAAAAATAACAGTATATTACTTTATTTCATTATACAGTATGCCAAAAAATAACAGTATAATACTGTACTTGAAAATAACAGTACATATACTGTACTTTATTTTACAGTATGCTAAACATTACTGTAGTTGGTTTTATAGTAATTTTACCGTAGAATGAAATACAGCAACTACTGGATAATTGTTGCCAGTAAGTTACTGTTAATTTGACTATAAACATCTTACAGTGAACTAGATACAGCAGACATCATAAATAATATCAGTCACAAGAGACAAAAAATAACTATTTATATTTAAAGTACATTTTGAATATAATACTTTTGTACTTTCACCTGAGTGGGTTTGAATAAAATATTTTTAACTGAGTATTTTTAGAACCTTGTATTGGTACTTTTACAACCAAGTTTACTTAAGATCGGAGTATTTCTTCCTCTACTGGTTAAAGACAGCGGATTTGTTTTACCTCCAGCTCTGTGGTTGACCCTCATGGGATATGAACTGGCTGAGGCCTCATAGCCAGAGGTGCTGTCTCCCTCTGAGAACTCGAAATCTAGGGAAAAAAAGAGAAATTGCTTTTAAAATTGCACTTTTTCATTATGCACTTGGACAACTCATTATGAACATGTTTTTTACACTGAAATACAAACCTTCATCAGCAGAGTGGTAGCTTTTACTTTTGTCCATTGATTTTCCATTTGGCATCTGAAGCAGGTAGAGAAGTCAGTTTATTTGTAAATCATCTTAAAAAGATATTAAATTTGAAGAACAAAGCTGTAATGCACATTTTAGGGCTGGGTATTTGCAATAGTAATACATTTTGGTATGGTGGTATTTGGTATGAAAATGTTACTTTTTAATACGTTATTTGAGAAATATAATAATTTTTCTGCAAAACCAAAATGCTCAAATTCTAAATCTAAACACAATGAGAAAATTAAATAGTATGAAATTGGCAAAATTATGATTTAAATCAGGTTCCATCGGATCAGACAATAAGTTTCCAAGATTACAAATCTGAACAGATAATTGATTACAGTTTTCACTACTTCCCAGTTTTGATACTTAATGCTATGAACACCTTTTGTTACTACTAAAAAGTACTTAAGTTCAATACCCAGCCCTTTGGTTATTGTGTAAAACTCCATGGATATTATGATATATATTGTCTAATAACAATAAATTCTCAGGCTCTGACCTTTTTCTGCTGGTCTTTCTTTGTGTGCTTGGTAATTGTCTTGGGTGGAGCAACTCCCATCTTTGCAGACTTAAACGACTCCAAACGATTCTTCATGGTCCTCTGGAAGATCTCCTGCACCTCATTTTCATCTGTGTTGACATCAAAATGGCTCCGGCTGTACCTGTGCAGGTGCTTCAAACCAGAAAACAAGAAACAAAAATTGGAAGAGTCAATATGAGAATTTGAGAACTGATAAGAGAGAAGAAGTCTGTAACCCATTATTCATCATGAGCTTTAAAAATAGTTTTTTTTTAAAGGGACAAATTTACACACAAAGTTCAGTTTACTGGTCATGAGGAGTGGCCTACCACTCAACCTGTGAGTTGTATAGCTGATGTCTTCTGTGGCTTCTAAAGTTAGGAAAAATATCCCTGATATGGGTTATCATGCATTACAAAGTGGGGGGTGGAGCGTTTGAAAGAAGTGGGCAATTAGGAGGCAGGTGGTATCTAATAAAAGGATACAGCATTTCTGGGGCATAGTCGGGAAGAAAAATTAGGATATCTTGGCCTCTGTTTCATCAATTTTGTGTCTTGACTCATCCAGCGATATGAAAGTGTACACTTTCTGTTTACATAGCCTACATAGGTGACTGAAAATAATTACCTGTTTCCTGCCCTTGTACAGATGCTGCTGCAGCAGGTGGTGAGAGTTAACATCCTCTGTTTCCCTCACACCATTCATGCTCTGCTTCTGCATTTCCAGGCTCACTGATGGTACAGGGTCTCTTCTACAGCAGAAAAAGCATTATGTCAGTTACTTCATGTCTTTAGCACACTGAAGTACAGCTCTAATATCATGCTTCTTGTGAATAATTGGAGCTAGATGGTCAGTGCTGTTTCCAACTGTGAAAAGATGCTTTGACTGCTTGTGGTCACCAGGTGGCAGTGTCTGTGCAGATCTTGTGTGAGTAGATGTTCATTAGGTGCATCCAAGATGACTGCAGCTGACTTTCGCTGACTTGATAGTCTAACATGAGCTGCAGGCAACTGCAGGGGCAGGTTATAAAAACGGCGCTGTCAAGTCGGACACATTCTACCTGCATGAGCTTACTATGAGCTGAGATCAATGACCAGGAAATAGTGTGTCAAGAATCCACCGCGCCTGAGACGAAAGAACCAATCAGATCCAAGAGCAACCTCTAACGCAGTATCAATTACTGCTCATGCACACTTTGCTCAGCATCCCTGCTCGCGAATGCTCTCACTCAGTCAAGCTCAACATCTTCCACATGCAGCTTCAGAAGTTTTGCAAACACAATGGCTGAGAAACAACCACCAGCTATGAAAGAATTGCCAATCCATCCTTTGACAACAACAATGTGTAGTACAAAACACGTTTGTGAACACTTCCAGGTCCCGCACGGAGCTTCAGGCTCATAATGTTTAATGCCATGGGGCCAAAGAGGCATGATGAATAACTTATAGGTGGACAGTGGTGTAGCTTACTAGCCTCTCATCCCAATGTTAGATGTTCTCGGGAGTTCTCGGCCAGCTAATCGTATTCGGTCTTCTATTTAGACTACCTTGCAGTTTTAGCTCCCCTGTAATAGTGGTGTAAATTATGTATGGTTTGCTCACCTCATAGGGGACATTGCACCGTAATCGTCAGACATGTCAGCCATGATGTCAGGCATGACATCTGCAAAGTCGTCAACAAATTTTTTCTTGAAGTCGATGAACGCAGTATCATTGCGGATAAACTCCAGAGAGCCTCTACGTTCCCCCTGCAAGACCGAGACAAGAGGACTTCTTTTACCAACTGTCAGTGACCAGCAATGAATTTTGTTTGTTTTCTTCCACTTGAACAAAATACACTTACTTGAACAAAACAACAACAAACGTATGCAGCATATGAACCTCACCTCTGCCACATAGCTCATTGCATCCTTGAGGTTCAGCTGATGGAAGACATTAAAGACATGGTCGAGGTTCTTCCTCGCTGAAGGCTTCATTAAAAACCTCGTCATCCACTTCTCCTCAAAATGATTCCACCTTTATTTCGAGACAGGAGTCAACTGTAATTCATTCAAACAGTTAGGACATTTTACAAGTTAAAACTTTTAAGAAGTCTTTACTTACTTGTCCCTCATGTAGTTATGTCCTATTTGTCCAGATATATCTTCTATGGCAACAAGCATGTGATCAAACACCTAAACAACAAGAACAGAGATTCTGTAATAGCTGAAATGCAGCCTGGAGATTATGGTTCTTGATGTTGTTAAATATTTAATTTAGAGCTTTACCTTGTTCTGCACTTTTTCTATGAGTGTGAGCTCAGCTATTGCAGCTCTCTTAACATTAAGCCAGGTGACCAGAGGTTTCATCGTTATTCCCTGCAACAGGAGATTCAAGTAATAGTTTAGCAAAATTAAGCTCTTCTGTGTTTTGTGTGTAATCTACAAAGAATGTACCAATAACTATTTTATCTATGTGACAAGACAGAAAAGTGGTTACCTGAATAATGACAGTGAAGTACACTACAATGAGAGTAGTGCTGACCATCAGATTCTTTTCCTTTATCTTGTTCTCATCCAGCAACATAGCCAGGCCATATGCAACAGCCCCTCGCAGGCCACCGTAGCTCATAATCACCTGATCTATGAATGACACGGGGACCAGCCTGTATCTGTTCAGCATCCAGGTGAGGATAAAGGTACCTGTAGTATAGATTCACACAAACACAGACTGTTTTGTGACCTCTGAAATCAGAGAGAGTACTGTTTGCATACAAAACTGACAGCAAAAAACAAAATCTCACCGATGAATCTATAGATAAAGATGAAGAAGAGCGTGAGGAGGATAAACCCTGTGTTCCAGACCCAGATTGTCGTGTCAATGGCCGAGATGCCGAGGAACACAAAGATTATGGTTTCTGATCCGTTGGCAAAAACCTTCATGACATATCTCACTGTGTTGACGGAATTTTCATCCATATTTGCATTTATGTATTTCTGGCAGCAAACACCACAGAAGACGATCCTACAGAACAAAAACACAGAAATACAATTTTAGCTTCCTTCTGTCACAGTTTTGGGTTGTTTTTGAACTAAGTCCTAGTCCTAGTCTGTCTGGTGTTTTGTACCGTGTTTGTTTCCGGGCTGCCCTGATTACCGTAACGTGTCACACCTGAAGCCTGTGCGTGTTGTGTGTGTCATTATATATGACCTCCATTTCTGTTCAGTCTGTCACTCGGCTTCCAGAATATTATAATATAAAATATTATCTAAATATAGTTATATAAATGTAATAAAATGTTCACAGAAATAATGAACAGATGATATGTTTTTCATGGAGAAGGCTACTTACGAAAGGATGGAAGACAGGGAGAGCATCTCAGCAGTCAGGTAGGAGAGGTATCCCAATACAAAGATGAAGCCTGGCTCAATGATCTTGATGTTTTTAGTGCATCTGGTCAGAAGAGAGACCAGCAGGCCAAACACAAAGCCCAAGAGGGAACCACCAAACGCCACCACAAAGAAGGAAACTGAAAAGAGAGGGGGAAAGGACACATGTTCATGTTATCCAGCAAGTAAGATTGTAAGCTATTTGATTTACAGTTTTTATCCTAGTCCTCTGTAAACATGTCTGCTTTCATACAGCACCTCTGAAACCAAACCTCCAGTAGAGTTGCCTAAGTCAGGCAGTACCACTACTAACAATTCTCATCCTCCTTGATCTGAGTACAGCGTTTGACACCATCTCTCCTGCACAGATTAGTCTCTGTTGGTTTCACTGACACACCCTTGGACTGGTTTAAATCATATCTCTCTGGCCGCACTCATCCAACTCAAATATTTCAAATCAGAGCTATCCCCTGTCACTACCGGTGTTCCCCAAATCCTGGTTCTCTTGCAACTTCCTCAAACTTAACAGTGACAAAACTGAGGTTCTCCTCATTGGCACCAAACCCACTTTGACTAAATCTGACAGTTTTTCTCTTACCATTGACAACTTACCATTGACAGTTTACCCCTCCCCTCAGTTTAAGAGTCTGGGTGTGATCCTTGACAACACACTTTAATTTCAAGCTCACATTAATAATGTCACTCGGTCTGCATACTTCCATTTACGTAATATTAATCACCTCCGACCGTCTCTCTCACCCACTACTACAGCCATTCTCGTTCACACACTGGTCCCATCCCGCATTGATTATTGTAATTCTCTTCTCGTTGGTCTTCCTCTCAAAGCCATACATAAACTGGTGCGGCCCGTATCATCACCAGAACCCTTTCTATTAATCATATTACTCCTGTCCTTAAGCAGCTTCATTGACTCCCAGTTAAATACCACATTGATTTCAAGATTCTGCTCCTGACCTACAAGGCCTTTCATAACCTCGCTCCTCTGTACCTCACTGACCTCCTTCATATTAACGCACCCACCCGTACGGTCTTCTTCTTCTATTCACCTCACTGTACCTCCTGCTACTTTGACCACCGTGGGGTTCAGAGAATTCAGCCGCTCCTGCCCTTCGTCTCTGGAACTCTCTTCCACCAGACAAATGCAGCATTGACTCGCTTTCCATTTTTAAATCCTGCCTGAAAACACATTTTTTTAAAACTGGCATATCCCAGGTGATCACTCTTTCTCAATCTTTGTTTCCAGTTGTTATGTACCCTGATTTCATGCACTGTAATTATTGTTGTTAAGTTTATCGTTTTATTGCTGTACTGTGTTATTATGTTTTGTGAGGTGACCTTGAGTGTTTAGAAAGGCCCCTATAAATAAAATGTATTATTATTATTATTATTATTATTACCACCTACACCAAATTCATAGTTACATTCAATCCTAATAAATGCCAGTCCTTACCTATTCCTTTAATGATTTCTGCAGCATTAATTTTAGATCCTCCCAGTGACACAAACGCATCAAATACATTGAAGAGCACCTAAGAGAAGAAGTAGACAATTCAGTTTCTTTGAGAGGTAGAATAAGGACATGGACATGACATTTAGACAGTATAATTACTGGACATGTATACATAATTTCAAATGCTTTCTTCTTTTTTTGTCATTGCTCCTTATCTGCAGCTTCTATATTGTCTTTGAATTGCCTGACACAAGGTTTTGTGAAACTTTCCCGTAATTTGGGCCTGTAATGCCGATTGCTCACATGAATTTATGTGACTTTCACTTTCCAAATTTAAGAATAATTACCTTTTTAGCTGACTTCTACATGTTTTGAACATTATTTTTGAAAAGCGCTTATTTCAAGGTTCAAGGTAACTTTATTATCTCCAAGGGGCAATTTGGTTCACAGCCAGCCATACCATATAGATATGAAACAACACCTTATATAAAATTATATTTATAAGGCTGATAACAACAGGGATAAATGAACTTTTTAGCCTATTTGTTCTACATCGCGGCAGACTACATCTGCGCCCTGATGGTAGAAGCATGAATTCACCCCACAAGAGATGGCTCAGATAGAGATTGCTAGATTGTTCTTGCTTTCTTTAAGGACATGACCTTGTGTAGGTCATAGAGGTCAAGGCTGTACCAGCAACTGCGCTGCATGTAGTGAAATAATTGGGCATACATATTATCTAAATTACAGATGAGGTGTCACCACAGCTCACCGGCACATGACAAAGACCATTTGTGAGCAAAACATTGTCATGTCCAAGTAGAATGAAAGAACTGGGAACAAAAGAGCAGTGTGCAGATATTTTTTTGTATTTTTCACACCACCTGCAACAAACAAAGGAATGTGCAACCTCAGATCATTATCATATGAAAATCCCCAAAATTGGACCTGCAAATTACAAAACGCTTTTTTTCAATAAACTTCAGAGGAGTCTATAATTTGAAAGGCGTGGAAAGTTTAAAACCTTTCCCTTCCCTCTCATTCTTCTTTGTAGTTTAGAAATGAATGAATGAACAACCACCTCAAAAGCACATTGATTGACCAGTGGAGGATAAAGTTCAGGCAAGATGACAAGACCTTAGTCAGGATAAAGGCCCTTACTTTAAAGAGAAGAATGTTTGCATTCCAATGATGGATGTCTCAGCAAACTCACAAACCATTCTGCTTCTTAGCTAACATAAAAAATAAAGCAGTTGTTGCACAGCATTGTAGCATACGGACCACTGTGACACCATCGTTGAGCAGCGACTCTCCAAACACCAAGATGAAGAGGACCTCGTTGACATGGACTTGTTCAAATACGGCGATGACAGCTACAGGGTCCACAGCAGCAATCAGACTACCGAAGAGAAGATACTGCAGCAGGCCGATGTCCACATCACCTATACAAAGCAGGGCAGGAGACTCTTAATCTGGCTTTTATTTAGCTGACCAGTAAGAACCTGTGAGAGATCCGGCCCTTAAACCACCCTATAATCCTGGAGTGTATTTTTTCTAGGATTTCTAAGCAGGTCAATAATTATCTATTCCCGATGGAGATAATGATACCATCTTCATATCATATAAACATAAACAAATTTGTATCATGTCTGTGTGTTAAGATATGACTGATTAGAGACTTAGAGAAAGAGTGTGATTTGGTTTACATTGTCACTCTGACTGATCACATTTACTACACCCCACTACAAGTCTTGATCAGAAATAAACTTCAGAAAAAGTCAGTGGCAGGCAACCTCCTGAAGTGAAACAAAGTAAAGGTCCCGCTTACCCATGGCTCCTCCTTTGGCACACCCCCACAGCGACAGTCCCAAGGTGGCAGCGTTCCAGACGGTCCCAATAACGGCGTAAACCAATATGGCCCCCATGTTGCTGAAAAAGAGCTTGTTTGGCATGGCATAGCCCGTGTCCAGGATGATCTGAGGCAACAGGTAGAAGAAGAATACTCTTGGGTTCAGCCTGAAGGTCTGCACCTTGTCTGCACCCCAAACCATCCCACCCAGAACAAAGCCAAAGCAGATGAGTAGGGCACTCTCTGGGATCACATTGGTCACATGGTGGTTAGCCTCGATGACTGAAAAGAGAACAAAAGGATCGTTTTTTTAATTGAAATTCATCAAAAACAAGTACAATTTTACATGGGAAAATAT
The DNA here is from genome assembly GCF_014851395.1 of Micropterus salmoides. Lineage (NCBI taxonomy): Eukaryota > Metazoa > Chordata > Actinopteri > Centrarchiformes > Centrarchidae > Micropterus > Micropterus salmoides. The sequence goes on from NW_024040817.1 coordinate 10,929,130, forward strand.
CTTGAACTGTCTGTGCCACAGCCAGAGCAAACTGTTATACAATGTGTTGGTTTTCACTATGGCTTCCAACAAAGAATCAGCAATTGCAGATTCATTATAACCAATTAGACTGAAATATTTGAGATTGACTGTATTCAGTTTGTCTATAGTTCAAAACATGAGAAGTTTCCAAATTTGCAAATGATCAACTGTGGCACTGAACTGAGAATGTGCCATCCTGTTTAATAATAACATGCAGGCTTCTTGGACTTTTATTGCACACATGAGTCACTGACAACATTTCTTTGACAATGACAGGAAGATCTGATGGCCATCTGTCATTTTGATGGATAAAGACTAAGGACAATCTACTGTAACGTTAAGTAACTCAAATGCAACACTGTCAGTAAGCTAAAGGCATACAAATTACATGTAGCACATGTTTTAATTTGAAAATTATATGCTATTAAAAAGGCAATATGTTTCATCCATCCATCGTCAACTGCTTATCCTGCGTACAGGGTCGCAGGGGGCTGGAGCCAATCCCAGCTTACATCAGGCAAAAGACAGGGTACACCCTGAACAGGTCACCAGTCCATCACAGGGCTACACATAGACAGACAACCAGTCACATCCACACCTAAGGACAATTTGAGACACCAAATAACCTAGCCTGCATGTCTTTGGACAGTGGGAGGACACACAAACTCACAGACCACAAAACACACAGAAAGGCCGGGGCAACTGGGGTTTGAACCTGCATCACCGCGCCACAACCTGTTTCTTTAATATTAAAAAATTAAAATGACGGGTACGAATAGATTATGACTTCAACGTGAGAAACTTCATATGAGACTAAAACTATTAATATCAGCGAGGTGTGGTGGTGCTTCAGGCGCCAGTCTTAAAAAGCTGCTATAAGTATAAGCATCCAAGTGAATGTTGAAGATTAAATTAAAGAAACTTTGGACTTTGTTATACTTCTATAATGTGTTTATATTTGTGAATGAGAGCGGAAGCGAAGAAGTTTGAAGACTAAGTAGAAGATCAGTGAAAACTGTATGATCTTGAATAGGAATAGGAATATTTTTCCACTTATTTTAGCACACAAGCTTTGTGGCATTTAGTATTCATGAAGATCAAATAACAAACAATGAATGATTATAAAAGCTCTACAACCCTTGATGAAATGTACAATTTCTAATACAGTTCAAACATGCAGAAAACAGAAGAAACTGTAGTGTTCTCAGGAACAACAAGCTGTGCTGATAACACAGACTACCGTTCACTGCTACAACCAGTGACACTGTTGCAATATTCAAGGCATTTCATAATTCATAGTTTAATGTCCTGAACACCTTCCCTCAATCAGCCTCTTACTAGTAGCAATGTGCTAGATGATTACATAGAATTTTCAGTCAAAGTTTGAACTGTTTTGGTTATTTCACATTACAGATTTCTGTATTGGTCTTTTTCTTCTTGCTCTTGTCACTGGTTTTAAGTTGGCAGGTCGCTGTTGAAAAAACATGTCATGTGTTTATGTGCACCAGTCAGATTTTAGCAATATCTGAATCAAAATCTGACACTGGTTATGTGGTTGTTTGCATTTGTTGAAGGTAATCGCGGTCAGATCTGTTTAAACCACACCCACACTCCTGATGTAGCAGATCAGCTGGGATTTTCATAAATCATAAAGAAAAGTTTAAATAAATTGTTATAAGGCTTTGATATAAATAAATCTTCCCTCCTTTCACAAAATTATTTATTTTTGACATGTTTTCTTGTTTTCAATATAAGAGAATCATGAATGTGTTTTCTAAAAAGAGAAAGATCAGAGTTTTCCAGTGTGTGTAACAACATTGTAATTATTTTACAATAGGTAGGTTAAAAAAAGCTCAACATTATCTTCTCTGACAGATTAATCTGTTGGACTGCAACATCCAAACTATATGTGATATAACAGGGTGACGCTTCAATATTTCAGCTTTTCTTAACATCTTTTCTCATCTCATAAGACCAATAGTTAAACTGGTAGTCCACATTCACCAGTCTACATCATAAAAAACTTTTTAATTTTACTTTATGTTTGTTACATACCTAATTTTGCCAAACCAGCCACCAATATCCATAATGCAACTAGATAAGGGGTCTCCACATGGTTCCACTTGAAGGTCACGATTGGTATTCCTGTGATGCTGGAGCCTTGGACATGTTCAGTTTGATTCAAGTTTGATTTGGCCTCTGACGGCCTCAGATGGGATTCTTGATGTGTTAGCACCATGTCTCCATTGAGCCCTGAGAGGAGGCAGATCAGTAACACTGACCCCAACAGCCAGAGGTGTACAAATCCACAGTGTTGCATTTGATCAAATAAAAATAAAAAATCCAGTGAAAAGAGACGCCACACTTCAAACAACGTCCTTCGTCTTGAACTGTCTGTGTCAAGGTCAGACTGAACTGCTGGACAATGTGTCACACTTCTGATCCCTCCTTTTTTATGTGGGTTTGTGCTTCCTCTGTCTCACTCACTCTTGTTTACTATCATAGTATTTGTATCCATTCATTTCTTCCACAGTCTATGGTCAGCAGTGCGCAAAACTGAGGACTCAGCCTTTTATAAGTACAGTATCTCCTCTATGACTAAGGTTGTGTGTGTGTGTGTTTGTGTGTGTGTTGAGGGGGTGTTTGTGTGTATGTGTGGGAATTGCGGTCCCCACAGGTAGAGAGGGATACTAAGACTTGGTTTGGGGGTTCAGGTTAGGCATGTAGTTGTGATGGTTAAGGTTAGGGTAAGGGGCTAGGGAATGATTTACTGCATGTCAGTGAGATGTCCCCACATGGAGAGTGGAACAAACATGTGTGTCTGTGCATGTGTGTGTTGGGGGTGGGGGGGTAGGTTTAAAGAACAACAAGGGGGAGTAACGGATGTCCGTTGTTCAGTCGCTTTCGACACATTCAGTGATTTCTGGTCTCCAACGCACATTTTCTGTGTGGGTGTGTGGGTGTGTGTGTATGGGAGTGAGGGTGCAAGTGATGGAGCAGAGGTCAAATGTTTGTGTTTAGGAACATTTCCACTGGCTTCGTCTCACAACTTTGTGCTTTGTAATGATTGACGCCGACGTTACTCAATCCTGGTTAAAGACTTCCAGTCCCTTGACGTGAGAGAAATGTCCTGTCCTCTAGCTCTACCTCTGTCCTGTTCTCATGGCAGTTTATATTGACTCAGTCTCGCAAACACCAAATGGCGGTCCTGAAAACAGTTCTGACGTTGTTCAAATGTAAATAAATAGTATAATGTAATCTATTATTTGGTAAATTAAGTTATTCATTTTACAATGGAGTTAATTTAATTCATCATAATTTACCTATCTAGTTACATTGTTATACGACCATTACTAACTTTGGTCTGAACATCTTTCTTTCTTTGTGATGTGCTCTAAATGCTGTAAATCATCCTTATAAGAACATTTAGCTGCTCAGCCTGCACTTTCATGCATGAACTCCCTTGTTCAGCTTTATTAACTAATGACCTCATATATCTTCCTGAACAGTGGCTGGCCTTTAACTTAAACCTTTCAATCATTCTTAAATGGCCACAGCTGTGTGCACACTTTTAACAGCTCCAAAGAGAGAGAGAGAGAGAGAGAGAGAGAGAGAGAGTCAAATAAAGGTTGTTTTCAGACAGGGAGGTACTGTGGCTACAGTTAAGGATTGTTGTGGTAATATTTGTCAGGCAGCTATAAATATCTATTTTTCATCAATGAAATGTCCCACCCAGCAAACGCTTCTGTTTAGATAAAATTACATGTATATTCAAGTTTTCAGTTTTCACCTGATGCTATTCCTTCTGAGAAATGTCAAGTGAGAAAATCAATAAAATAAACTTAAATTACAACATCACCAACATTATGAGGGGCGACCTATTGGGAGTGAAAAGGTCAGAAACAGACAGTGACTGTATTTGTGAAAAATGTTCACATGTCCCCTGATGCTATATGAGGTCAGACCAGAGAAAGGCAGGTGAAAAGAAGGTGTTCCAGCCCGTGACAGATCCATAAACCTGCATTGTCCTTCAATTAGCTAAGCAGAGGGCACTGACTGCAGTGAGGAGGATAAAAGAAAGCAAACACTGTAAATATTTAAAGAGCAAATAAGATCTGAAAAAAATTGGTGTCACTGTGTGCACTTTAGCAAACTGAAATTACTATCATGAGTCCTATTATCCCTGTAACAAGTTTAATCCGTACATGAAGCAGCATGTTTGCCTGTAAATGTTCTTTCAAACAATTTCCTTTTTCTAATGTTTTAAACAATTTGTGTGAACTCTGAATTAACTTGAGGAAGTCTGGTTAATTAGATTTTTTGTCTTTTGCAATCCTTCTAATTCAAGAAAAAATGCTAGAACCCTATTCTTGCAAAATAGATTTAAATAAACCTAGAGTATGTTCAGAGAAATATGAAGTAGTTAACTTCTCTAACTTGCAAAATTTCACAAAGCTCAAACGACAAATGTCACTGGCTGCAGAAACATCTCAAATTCATTCTCAATATTTCTTTGTTATCATTAATAATATCTTGTTCAAGTTGACTTTGATGACTTTGATTTCATTGTTTGGGTATCTGCACAGTCCCATATTTATGTCACTGGTGGTGTACACAAACAAATGCAAACACACATACATATGTGAATGCATTCTCATTCATTGTCCACAGTGTTGCAATCCATTTGCTTCTGTTGTGTATACGGTACATGAATGACCTGGTTCTGTGATTACAGGTATGCTGGGTCAAGCTCTCATTAGGAAAACTAGATTTACAGGATTTTGTGACGCAAATCCTCAGGTGTTTAAGTCCCTGCTTTTATCATCAGATACTCTCATCTGGTTATTTTATCCATTATAGGTTTCTTTATTGAATTTCCATTAAGATCACTATATAAAATTACATATGCAGTAACAGAAAATGTTAAAGTAACTAAGTGCATTCTCTCAAGTACTGTACTTGAATGACTGTGATGTTCTTTATTTAAGTATTTCCATTTTAATTACTTTACACTTCTACTCCACTCCACTTTTCAGGGGGAAATAATCTAAAACTCACTGATATAGTGGGATGGACAAAATACTAGAAACACCTCTCAATATAATAACAACATCACGAACTCTCAGCTTCCAAAATGACCATCAAGTTATTCAACACTTTTAAAAATATAATTCATTGCAATGGATTTAACTACCCATTCATATAAAGGTAATCCAATAATCCAGTGATATTTAATAATATTAAGCTCTGAAAGGGGCAATTCTTCATGTCCCTTTAACTTTTTAGACTTAAGTAGACTGTGCAGATAAAAAAAAATTTGCTTAGGTGAAATTAAAATGCGCTTTTACCTGTGGTATTTATACTTTTAATAAAGGGTCTAAGTACTATAGATTTCATCCACCCTTACCTTGGAAATTTTAATTCTGCTCTCTACTCGGTGTCAAAACGCTTTAATCACAATCAAATGTTACTATTAATTAAGCCAAAGGTTTATCAGAAATACGCTAACTAAATTGTATTTACTATGAAAGTAACAGGCTTAGAGTCCTGAGATGTATCAGATGTAGCTGAGGTCAGATCAGCCCTCCACGGACAAGACTGCATAGGACTCACCAAGTTTGCAAAGCCAGCAGACCAGGACCCAGAGGGCCACCAGGTACGGTTCGGAGACATGTTCCCACTTCCAGGTCACAATAGGTAGAGTGGTGATAGGAGATGCACCATGACCACCGCCTCCACCGCTTGCAGTGGTCTCATGAACACTGCTCGTCGTAGTGATCTGTTTTGTGCCATTGATGGCCAGGCTTGGGCTCCTGGACACCATCAGCAGGATGAAGAAAAAAAGGGCAAACTGCCAAGTAGCTGCCATGTTTTGGAAAATCCCTCCACAAACTCTTAGTTAACTGTGATTTAGGCTAATGAAAGTGCTCAAGTCAACCTCAGATTGAGTCTCTCATTCCTTTCCTGTCTCTCCTTCTTTCCTCTCTGGTCTCTTTCACTTGTTCGTACATACATCCATAATCTTTATCTGGCCTGAGCACTGTGGCCCCCTCTCTGATCTCCACTCTGCCAGGGATACAGCTTTTTACAACAGGTGAGGCTCAGCCCATCCTGATGCTAATCTGCTCCTCCCACATTGTACATAGACCAGCTAGTTTGACCACTTTACCCAATGGAAGATTTGATACTCTTGTACTTTCTTTATTGGCTGTGAATGCTTTAAAAGGGACTTTTAACTTATGTGAAACTTCTTGCACAGCATTTATTGTATAATACCCTCATTTTAAAAGCAATGACTTGTTTGAACTGAAGTCCTTTTACAAACAAGTTTTAAGTAATTCTTGCCCCAAGAGTTTGGTTGAAGTATAGTAGTAGTATAGTATATTGTAGTTCAGGATACAAATAAAGAAATTAAACAATTAATTGAGTGATCAATTAGTCAATCGACATGCCTTCTATAGTTTCATCTTCTCAGTTGTGAGTCATTTGCTGCTTGTCTTACGGGGTAGTAAATTGAATATCTTTGGGTGTTTGAAGACCACACCTTAAGGAATATGTGATTTTTGTTTTCTGTATTTTTTTACTTTTTCTTGACTATTGCGCTTCAATATTATATATAGCCTAATCATATATAGCCTATATATATCTTCATGGCAAGGGCAGCGCATGTAGACGCAGCAACCAGTTGCTCCATACATTTTTACTATATTTTAGTTTCTATCTTTATTTCCTCCTTTTTTGTGGAAACATGTCTAATTATGATCACTTATCACAGAAGTACATTAAGTGCCTACCTGGAAACAATAACAAGCCACAGTATGTCCCATCAAAACGAGCAGACTAGCCGGAGAAAACGCCGAATCATGAAGAGAGGAAGACGAGTGGGGTTATGAGAAGCTAACCCTGGCTGGACGTAAGGCTTTTCCACTTCCCAGCCTAGGAGGCTAACATTAAGGAAAAAAAAAAATGAAATAAGACTCAGGCTACCTAGGAGAGTCTGCTGTATTTTCTGAGAGTGTCTTCCACGCTGACAGGACTCAGGAGGAGATGAGCTGAGGGGGACTGTGTTTCCAAAATGCTCCGTATTTTTATAGCGCCTTACTAGTCTTTTCGACCACTCAAAGCGCTTTTACACCACATCTACTTAAATGATCCTTGGTGCTCAAATGGAGTCAAAGTGGATGGACAATGTTTACCAGATGTCGAATATTTATTGTTAAAGTTGATGATACACGGGGGTAACTTTTTGAGCGATGTTGATGGGCGTCTTGCTGGTGGCAAGTCTGTGTTTTGAACAGATAGCGGCAAGCAGGACTGATGGCGGAGTGGTGGGGGAATGAAATTATTGTAGTAATCTTTACTCATTACAGTTGACAGCAACATTGCCCAGCACCATTGCTCTAAAAGTTGCTCCGTACATCATCAGCTTAAGATTTTATCCCTGTTTCAGAAAGCAGGCTTAAAGCTGAGCCTAAAGCTTACAATAATGAGGTAAACATATTTAAAAGAAATCCCTGTGAGCCAAAACCTCAGATTTCCCCCTGTTCTGAACACTCCGGTCTCAACAGTTTTTTTTACTCTTGGCTCTCTATGACGTTACACAGAGCCGGTTTTCCACATATGGTCATTTGCCTGCAGCCTGGAAACTGTTATGCTCAGTCTGTCCAAGCTCAGCTGCAACAACATCCTGGTAAACATGGTAAAGAGACAGGAACATCTAGGAGCAGCTTGTTTCAGACAGGGGCTGAAAAGAAGGCCTGCATGAATCATGCAAAGCTATCATACAATAGTAAGATAAGTACAATATAGGGCTGGAAATGTGGTATGATAGGTCACCTTTAAGCAGGTGAAATTTTTAAAAAGCCATCATCAACGGAGCTCTGATACTAAGATTCACCACTGCAACGGTTAAATAAAGGCAGAGCCTCCATTATCTATCTTGAAACATGAATGGGTGCCAATGCGGACTATGACATTTATCTTAAAAAGCAGGAGTGGAGGAAGGAGTCAATACTTTAATAATATTACATTTTATTCAGTGTGGCTCATTCATCATTTACCAGACTGGAATTTCCCTAATGAATGATAAAGTGCTGGAATTCTCTTATAGCCTTTTTTCATTCAATTTTTAAATAGTTAAGCGATATTTATTCAGCTGTAACCTAATGGGACAAAGTGCAGGTGGCGAAACATGAAGATGAAAATATGGATCAAACAAATAAAAGACAGTTTCATTGTCATTTTAAAGCCACAGCCCAACCCAATAGGCTATTCATTATTTTTTTTACAGTGAAAAATGTGTCTAAGTTCAAACTGACTGTAAAGTTATAGTTTTAGTATACAGCTAATAATGAAAAACTCACATTTAAACTATATTTATTCTCTCTCTCTCCTCTCTGTCCATGGATCAGCTTCACAAGATAAGTTCCCGTAGTTACTGATCTAGGGTTTATATGATCTCGGTCCCTGAAACAGAAAACCCACAGTTCCCCTCATTTTAGGCTTTACACACTCAGGGTTTTCACTAATCCCGCTTTCTGAAGGCTGTTATCTGCCCAAAGACTTCACCAATGTTTTTGTCATTTTCTCGCTGTTTACATTCCTCCAGATGCAAAATTAAAAAATGCACTACGGGTCATCAGCAGTCACACGACACACAACCTGATGGTATTTTCATTGTTGCAGGTGATTTTAATCAAACAGGCCTCAGAACTGTTTTACCTATAATTCCACCAGCATGTCCACATCCCCACCAGAGGAACAAATACTTTTTATTTTTTTTACTTATTCCTGGCAGCTACAAAGCTCTTGCCCGTCCCCATTTTGGTCTATCAGACCATATGTCTCTGCTTCTTCAGCCCACTAACATCCAGCTGGGTCAAACCAACACTTAAAACAGTCAAAGTGTGAACAGATGATGATGTCAGTCAGTTGGTTGATGTTATTACTGACATCTCACTGTCTCAGGAGAGGGTTCCCACCTGCTTCAATACATCCACCATCATTCCTGTACCTGTATCATCCTCATTCTGATGAAGTGCTTTCAGAAACTGGTTCTTCAGTACATAAAGAACAACATCCCAGCCAGCCTGGACCCTCACCAGTTTGCTTTCAGACCAACAGATCCGCAGAGGATGCCATCTCCAATGCTCTCCACTCAGCCCTCACACACCTTGAGATTGGCGGTCACACCTCCTCCGATACCGATACCCTAGTGCTCAACATCGGAGCCCCCCAGGGCTTTGTGCTCAGCCCACTCCTGTTCAGGCTGTACAACCATCCGCCGACAAAGAGAGAACTCTGTTATGAAGTTTGCAGATGACACCACCATCATCAGACGGATATCAAATAAGGATGAGACTTCATATATCATTTCAAGAGGAAATTGATAAATTGCAGAGTGGTGCTCAGAGAACAACCTATTGCTCAATGTCAGCTAAACTAAGGAGCTGATTATTGATTTTAGGAAAAAGGAGACACACACTCCTGTCTACATGAGTGGAGCTGAGGTTGAGCAGGTGAACAGCTTCAGGTTCCTGGAAATCAGCAACACAGAGAACCTGACATGGTCATCTCACATCTCCACGCTTGTGAAGAAAGCTCAGAAAAAACAATTTTACGCCTGTAAGGCTAAATTCCTGTGCCAATGGTTTGTCAACTTTTACAGAGGAGCAGTAGAAAGCATCCTGACTGGAATCACCACTTACTGTCATGGGATGTGCACGGCCCAGGACAGGAGTGCTCTGCAGCAGGTGATTAAAACTGATAAGAAGATCAATGGTACCCATCGCCCAAGAATCAGTGATATCAGTAAGGTGCCGCCGCAGAGCCCAAAGGATACTAAAGGACAGTACCCAACCCAGCCTCACCCTGTTCACCCTACTGCCTTCTGGAAAGATACAGAACTATCTGCTGTCATGCCGCCAGACTGCAGAGCAGCCTTTTCCAGCAACCATTTTATGATTACTTTTATATACATTGTCTGGAAAGAAGGGAGCAGAAGGGACAAACTTTATTTCATTTTACAACCCTGCTGTAATGTGACGAATAAACCTACCTTGTACCTTGCGCTTTGTACCTTGTACTATTAAACATTTTTAATAGAAAGCCTGTGTCAAAAACTGAGGCGTAGAGTTTGAAAGACATGGGCATATACCAGACAGAGAGCATCTAATGAAGAGACGCTATTAGTTGCATTATGAGAAATTTGGGATTAGGTTTTTTTGGAATGTAACCCATATTATGTACTACAATTCAGGATATCAGCCTCTGCAAGACTGCTGAACACATCTTTGTGATGGAGTACTCGTGAGCTAGGGACAAAAGCCCCCAGACGGATTTTATACATGTCTCAAGTTTACCCATCGAAAGCAGTGGACCAAGGGGGTCAACTGGGTCAAATCTTGCAGATCACAAGATGATAAAAAGAAAAGGAATTAAGAAAAACATAAAGGACTTTTGCTACACAAAATTATGTATTTTTATTTTGTCTTCAGCAATTTAGCCACATGCCAGATTACAGCAGTGAAATCAATGAAATTTTGTCATAACCAACACCAATGATGGGCAAAACAAATATTAGATCCAGGTTGTGAGAAAAATACAATTTATTATTAAATTACCTTTTGTATTTCATGTAGCCTTCTGAAAGGCTGCCTGACAGGAAGGCAGTTTGACCTGTTTGTCTCCCTTATTGTAAAGGATCGCCTGCAATCCCGACATCCCCTTCTCTTGCCACACCACACAACAGTAGCTGTGTTGAGCCTTTATTGCCACTATTCATGTGTGTTTAGGTGACAGAGACTTTTAAATGAACCTTAGTTTGGACGTGCTGTTTCTTTTCCATGAGTTGTTAATCAAGGGTTGTCTCCCCACATTACTTTAGTTAAAATTTAACAGCTGTATAAGCTCCTATTCTCATTAGAGGGAACTTTCATTCTCATTCTGGATAAGTCAGGGCATACAGTTGAGTCGTTGAGGAAACGTGCAATCAGAGCCTTTCCAGAAATCCAGCATTTTATAAAAATCCCAAGGAACAAATGTTCACAAAAGAGAGTGCTTAAATAAATGTTTTCCTTCTAACTTGTTTCCTGATTTTTGTCTTATTGGCCAAGATAGCTGGGATGTTTAATGAGGAAATTAGACCCTTAGTGTAGCTTTTGATTGAATGACCTGAATTCTTAAAAAAAAAAAATGTTTGGCATAGTTGCTGGATCTATAAGACATGCCAATAACACTGTGATACAAATTCATTACATACATGTTATTGATCTCACTTTCTCCTTTTCACTAAATTTTCTGAAAATCTTTAAACAAGTGTTTATTTTTGTGATATGTCTCCTGTTTAAAAGATCTAGCTGCATTAAGCAGAAAAGACAATTCTTAATACATCAAACCACATTGAAACCTGCACAGTCATAGTGGTGTTCTCTTCCAGGACACCAGCACGTACTTCCAGGGAAATCCACAACAGCTCTGTTGACAGTTTATGAGTAAACTGGCTGTATTGATTGCTACCCTGGCATAAGATAGTTCCCGACAACTGTATCTAAAAAAACAAATTAAGATTGACATGCTGAACTTTAATACAAATGTAGTAAAGTTCAGCATGTCAAAATTACTCCACGTCAGAACCTGTCCAATTACTAAATCAGCAATGCTATATTTCAGTGCCATGATCATGTCATATCTGTCAAACTGTTTGACTAGCTAGGCCCAAGCCTCCTGTAAAACATTCAAACCTGTACAGTCACTATACCACCAGGCTCTTAAGATGCTTGACAGGAAGCCAAACATCAATCACCATTGTTACTACCTAAGTAATCAAAATTTGATTTAACTTATGTCATGTTTAAAAGATCCTGCATGGTTTTGCTCCTTCCCCACTTAGTGGTTTTATAAAGCAGACAACATCTGATGATAGACACACTAGGTCTATGACAAGAGGTGTAAAAAATAGAACAAAATTTTAAAAAGAGGGGATTGTTTACGACTTACAAAGTCAGCTTTTTCAGTGAGATCAGCTCACACTAATTGTTTCAGCTCTAGTGTAGCCACTGAGCTGACAGTATGGTACGTATCATAGCACTCCAACGATTTTAGTTAACTTCCAACTTTGTTTTTTTCATTTAATCTATAAATATTTTAGTTTATGAAATAGAGAAAAGAGCCATACCTGCAGCTGTAGTGATTGTATGTACATGTGGACAACTGTGCACACAGTAGAAACACACAGAGCCTCACAAAGCTTGGACACACTCTTCTGATTCACGTATCATTGTGAGAACTGACTTGCACGTTATGTGATAGGAAAGTTTACAGTCAGGAATGCTGAGTCACAGAGAAACATTAGTCAAAGTCAGACACAAAGGAAATAAAACCTAAAAGGAATTTTCCTCATTCTTGTGATTGTGATATAACGATATCAGTTTTCAGTTTTCACTGTTCATACTTGGGTTACTGCTTGACAATAATGTCTCTGACAATATCTTATTGACTGACATGAAATGCTAATGTGTATTAATAAAATAAACAAACTCTCAGCATAAGTAAATTAACAAGTTTTTAAAAAATGATCTATAATGTTTGACACAACAATGTAGTTTTTGTCAGGACAAAATGGAACGAGATGAGTTACTGTCTCACTGATTGTTCATGATATTTTCCATAAAGATGACATGGTTGTGGTACAAAGGGGTAAGGAGGTATTAAGTAGTCTGAAACTACTACTGAATGTAGCTGAATAGGGAAAATCTCTGCATATTCATCTGCCTCACAGTCTGTTTATGGTGTCAAGATCCAGGAGGATGTTAAATCAAAACAGTGCAACCTGCATGGACATCGAGTAACACAGACATGTTGAACCAACATAAGATCACTGAGGTGACCTCTCATATGTGCATCAATCTGATGTTACTGAACTTATATAACCCCTGTAGTTTATTAGAACAGAAGAACCGGTAATTGTCTATAATATAAACATAATCAAAACTAGAATACGTTCTACACACTGTCGAAAGTGTGGCATACACAGAAAGTTACCACAATGGCACCGATATTGAATGCTCAGTATAACCACACCCAATAGACCATTTAACACCTGATGGATTCTGCGTGAAAATATCTCAAACTGGGTGTGTCAAGGGCAAATAGTTTTTCAGAAAAGTGGTATTAGACAATAAGATTAGTCACTTTGCTCTAAAATTTCAGTTGAGTGAATTAAGTGTCAATACATTCATGACGTCCTCTGTTTTAGACTTTAAGATGCTTGATATGAGATGTACTTGCACCTCTTCACTTTTATTTTATTATTCTATTTAATATGTGGTTGCCACCTGACCTCAAATCATTTTGCAATTAAACACAAGAAGAGACAGCTTTCATGAATACCTAACCGTTTCTATTAATCATTTAATAGTTGTCAAAAATCTGTTACAACAGAGCCCAAGATGAGTCTTAAACTCAAGATCTTTTTGCCATTTTGTGTTTCATTCTGTATATCTCACTCTGATGTAATTAACTCTCACCTGTGTTCCTCAACTAACTTCACGAAGACCCATAGTTCAGTTTGTTGTAAGAGCATTAAAGTCCAAATAATCAACAACTTTGTAAAGCAAAACTTCATCCATGCCAAGTGTTGCAAGTGATTTGATGGCCAGTAGAGACTCCCATAATTACATCTTACACACATGCATAAACACACACACACACAAAGAGAATGAAGATACTCACCTGCAATGCACAACATGTCTTCTATTCATTAGGTGCACTATTTGACCAGAAAGAAAAAACTAACCTCTTTAGAGTGGAATTTTTTTTTTTGCCCTTTAAATGCAGGTACCACAGCCTATTAGTTTAAATCAGCTTACCACAAGGTGGCTGCAGTAGGCCTATGGCTATTTATGATTATTTGGCTACTTTTGTTTTTCCAATGCAATGTTTTGGTGCAGATACTGTACTACAATAAAGAAAGCAGCACTTTTGTTTTTGGGGGGGTTAACCCAAACGTATCAAATCTAAATTACAAAATACTATTTTGTATTTGTATTACAAATTTTAATATACACGTATCAGAAATGGGTCTGGCGGTTCAGCCCCACAAAATTTGAGCGTTAAACATTTTCATTTCCTGCATTGTGGTGAGTTTTTCTGCACCAATTTGAGCCTTTTCTGCGTCAAGTTATGGTGGTAAAAAAAACCCACAAAATTCAGGTGGCAGGTGACTATTTAATATATAAAACTATGATAAAATATAATGCAGTAAGGCTCTGGCATTCTGTATTCAAAATGTCCTGTAGATTAACTTTACTAATTTTAGCCCTGCTGAGTCAACACACATTTCAGGCATCTTCCCTCCTCTTTTGTGTCTTTTTCGGGGGGGAGTAAATGTGTGTGTGGCACCTTTTCACATCAATGACAAATTATTAATTTTAATTCATTTATAAACCCCTGGACAAGCTCCTGTCTTTCAGCAAGTTTTCTGCTCATGATAAAACTTTCTGTATATTCTAAATCTATCCGAATGGACAGACCACTGAATTGGCTACGACCCAGTTTCTTTGTAAATTAATTAGTAACTGAAATTATCAGAAAAATATAATGAAGTACAAAAGTACAATATTTCTCTCTGGAAGGTAGTGGAGTAGAATTATAAAAGTAGCATAAAATGGAAATACATTACTAAATAGGTGTACTAGGTAAAGGACAAGTACATTAAAATTGTAGTACTAAAGTACATGTATTGTTACTTAGATATATAATAAAATATATAATATATTATTCAGTATACACAGGTGATAATTTCTGGATCTACTGCAGACCCCTGTGTGCTAAGACAGGCGGTGTGGCAAATTATGACATGACAGTAGCTCTGGGTGATGGCGTGCAATGTGAGCCTGGAAACAGTGTTCCTGAATTATTTGATTTTCATTTTGTTTGGGGGGCAATGTATTTTTTTGTGTAAAAGCATTTTGTGGTTCCAGCTTGACAAATGTTTATTTACTTTAATAATTTTAATTTATTATTTAATTGTTTCATTTTGAGGTTGGACTGTTGCATTTGCATTACAATTAAGTATGTTTACTTTTAATACTTTAAGTACATTTTCCTGATATAGTTTTATTAAAGTAACATGTCTGTTGTGTACCTATCTTAATACTGAATTAGATGATGCATCCAGAATGTAATCACCACATGGAGCTTCTGCATTAACTTACTATATTGTCCGAACACAGATTATTACAGCCCCATTGCCTTCCAGCTATCTCCCTTGTTGCCCTACTCTCACTTCATGTTTACTAGACACCTGACTTGTCTAATCCAGTACATGACATCCCTCCTTTTCTTGGAAATAAACACATCCTCTTAACTAAACACTATATTGTGTTAAGTGGCAATTAACTTATTGTTTTACTTTCTATAAAAGCAATTTTCTTTAGCTTAGCAACCACCTTACAACTTGTGTCTCACACATCACTTCAACACAAAATCAAAATACAGTCTGACAAGTGTCCTTTTGACCCGCTGAGGTCTGGCTATTGGCATGTCTGACGTTTCCATCTTCTGGGGTAGAGTCTGGGTGTGTGAGTTTGAATAAGTACACTTTCTTCATTTCCCCATGTTTCCTCCTTTGTACTGTGCATTTCATTAGGCTTTGTAGTCTCACATCTTTTCACATGTGTGGCGTTCTTCTCATAACATGCTCCTGTTAGAGATTCAATCAAACCTTGATTTCCTGTTTTACTAGCAACTATATATGGTGTTTCTTTGAGTGGTGTGGTGAACTTGTCCGCTATGTCCTGCTGTCTGAATACCGTGTCCCCAATGTCCACCTTTAAGTACTGCGCTCCCTTTCTTTCATCAGCATATCATACACAGTCACATACTTTCATAGTTTATGTTTCCAGTCTAGGCCTCCAGTCTGAGCAATCTTTATTCTTTTCATCAGCGATGACATTTGGCGCTCCACTTCTCAATTCGCTTGATCTCATTTTGGTGTTGTTCTCCGATTCCATTATTTTCAGAATATTCCATGAACAAGTCAGATTTGAACTGTGGTCCATTGTCTGATTTGCAGGTGACAGGTAGTCCATGCCTGCTGAAGACTGACTCAAGACTGTTGATAATTTTCTCTGTAGTTGTGGGTCATAATATCATACTCTACAACATGTATGTGACTGGTTGACAGTGGTCCAAGTAAATCTACAATTTCAGCATAATTCTGATCTGTTATTTGCAATTTACCACAGTAATGTGGTAAATTGCATGTTTATTTTGGGTTCATAACGTTATGGTAAACCAGACTGAAGGCTGAATATTTAGTGGTGCTAATTAGTAGAGTTTCAGGAGCGGTACCACACATCAAGCACGTCATCGCCAGCATTTCCATAATTACCCACACGTCCTAAGTCCTCCCCTTCACCCTCGTATCCTGCATCCCTCCCTCCCACCCCTTTCTCTGTCCTGCCTCCTGATCTCCTTCCTCCTCTCCATAGGTTTATAGGGGTCCGTCGTGCCCGGGTGCCGGATTTCCCTATTGTAGCTTCCCCACAACGCTTTCTAATGTCTATTCAGCTACTGCAAACTTCATACATCTTCTGTTCGTTAATCAATAAATCATTTAATCATTTAATCATACCTGTTGATTGTGGTCCTTGCTAGTGAACTTGCGTAGAAAGAGCTGCGTTCAGTACTACCAACTTGTTAAGGCACATAAAAAATAAACACCCTATGATAAACACCCTAAGGGCTATAAAGTACGGAAAATAAATATACAATCCTCATACTGATCAAAATAATTAATCTTAAATTAATCTTCTCTAATTCAACTACGTATTGAAAAGTGGACAAGGACATAAGGGCTCAGATACCTCTTGAGGCCGGTGTCGAAGACAGATCCCCTCTGGAGGTCGGCATCAAAGGTGGAGCCCATCAGGAGACTGGTCAGGAGGTCAACAACAAAGGCAGGGACCTTCTGGAAGTTGGGCAGGGGGCCCGCGACGAGGGCGGAACCCATCTGGAAGTCGACAACGATGGAGAGACCTCTCCAGAGGTCAAACAGGAGGTTGGATTTGATCCTGGAGCCCCTCTGGAGGCTGCCGTTGAAGGAGAGGCCCCTGCGGAGGTTGAGCAGGAGGTCATCAGCAATTGCAGGACAGGGCAGCAAGGCACGAGGCAGGCAACTGGACAGCTAGGCCCATGGACTGATTAACCGGGCTGGAGCTGGTGTCGGTCGGACCACCGACGAGGAACAAGGAACAGGTGTCGGTCGGACCACCGACGTAGAGCCAGGGGCAGGTGAATCAGAACTGGTAGCTTTTCTCCAGTCAGCCTTTAGCCAGATTAGATCGAACAATAACTGATCCAGTTCAAACTCAATGTGCTGAGCCCACGTGTGGTTGGATAATTCTGTCATGTGTTCAAAAGTTCTCAGCCCAAACACAAGACACAGGATTCCGGCATATAAAGTTTGATAGTTTTAATGAACAAAACATAACACTTACAAGCAGTGGCAAAGTCCTAGCAAATCCAAAAGAAACAAAAGCCCAAACAGGGAAAAGCTCAAAACTCAAAGTCCAAATCACAAAATCATACAGACAAACAATAATCCGGGAAAGCTTGACAGTATCCCACAGACTTCTGGCAGGAAACACGGAAGACAGCACTCAACAAACAAGGCGTGACAATACAACAATGATCCGACAGGGACTGAACAGAACACAGGCATTAAATACAACAGCAAAGAAGCAGGGTGGGAACACAAAACATCAAAGTAATTAAACAAAACAGGAAGCAAGACTAGACACAGAAAGTGTGAACTACAAAACAAAACAGGAAACAAAGAATTACACTGAAATACTGACTGAATAGACACATGCAACTTGTGCTATGCAAAAATGTAACTTGACACAGACAGACACCGAACGTACTTTGATCAAAATCAGAAACAGATAAGGACACAGACTAGACAGACAAACAAGCGGACTAAAACCAGAACAACCAACAGCAGACCAGGACCCTGTTTCAGAGAACAGACTTAACAAACTCTGATCTTAATCCCGAGCTCTGAGTTGATTGTGCCTGAGATGGGAAACTCTTCGGTTGGGACTTTCTTCGGTTCCAGAGAAGCTGATCAGATTTAGTTCAATCAATCAGTAAAAATGCTGTCTCAGAAGGTGTCTAACAGAACAGAGAGGCATCAAGTGCTGTTCAAAACAGATCGAATAATCATTTCCTGTCTCTTAACATGCCTTAAAACTGCCCCCGTAACTGCCACTTTGAAACCCGTAACGCTCACGAAAAATGGACAAGATGGAGGACAAACAAGCCAAATACGTAATTAACACGGAAAGAATATCCACCAATATGCCGCATTCGCTCATTCATACTGAACAAAAGTTTGCGGCATAATACCGCAACCATGTGTGCTTTCACATAGCGCTGTCGAGTGTTTTTAGCTTCACGCTAGCTAGCTACCCCCATAATGTGGCGTAAGGTGTAGGAACCAAACCAACAAAACGCAGATGAAAGGCTGAAGCAGTACATAAAAAGAGAATGTTGGCGGTCCAGTTTAGTGTCCGATACACTGCCAGATCTTCTTATGGTCCTGCAGATGATGATCTATGATCCATAGACTGTATAAAAATGTTGATCCCACAAAAGCTGTGACGCTCTTGCACCAAGAAACAGGAAGCCAGACTTCCTGGACCGTACAAAGAGAGATATTGTAGAAAGTGCGCAGTCTGATGAGGAGGTTTAAGGTGAATGATAAAGCATGATTAAGAGTGAGCAGTGATGAAATTTAAGTTGAATGATTAATAAGCATCTTGTGAGTATAGAAATCAATTTACTGTTATGTCTTCAGTACATTTAATAGCAATATTATAATATTGTTTAAATTTTCACTCTGGCCTCTTCTTTAAGTTTGTGTGCGGTATCTTATTTTCTCAATTATAAGTACTGAAACAAATGTATATGTGATGCAAAAATGCTATTTTGTCCCGTAAAAAATATGTTTGGCCGGTGGATTATTTTTATCTACCAGTACACCTGGCTGGTGAGCCAAAAAGTTAATTTCCACCCCTACTCAGCAATACCACTCACTCACTTACAACAGACAATAATAATCCACAGGAAACATGCAATAAGTAATGACTGACCCAACAAAGTTAAACCATGCAATCTAATGACTGCGTTACAAAGTTGACAGAGTCCGGCAATCAGCTAGCTATGTGTGTACTAATGGTAGCAGCTGTCGCTGCATAGACAGGGAAAATCACATTGGGAAAACCAACAACTGTGAGCTACATACACTAAGGCAATTCTCATTCTGTCAAGCCCCTGACACAGGGAGGTTACCCTATCCCAGGACACATTGCTAGTCAAAGACTACAGAAATCACTGTGCATCGTATGTGCTTAAAACCTCTCCACAGTGATGGCTCTCAGCGGTGCACAAAGTACCTAGAGTCATAGAAGCTCTTAACCAGCACATCTTAACTTTTTACTATCTATTATTATTATTATTATTAGCTATTTCAAACACCTGAAGAATGCTCTCCATGAATGCTATTATTTTACAAAATGTGTAACCAGTTATACTCACAATTGGTCCCAGTGATAGTTTGACATATTATAGTACGTAATGTTACGTGGAAATTGTGATTTTATGAAAGTACAAAAGTTAATTTCATCTGCTTGCTCACAAATATGTTTTCCCCCAAAACAGCCTTTTTCATGAAGTTTTTAATGTATTCTGAAGAGCTAGATGACACGCTGAAGCTTGATTATTTTTCCTCCCACGTCATTGGAGGTTTTGTCCCAGCTCCACATGAAATAGGGAGGATAGGTTTATCAGAATGTACTTCAGTGATCATAGATCTCCCTCAGGATAAGATGCTATACTTTACAGTCATCGTCAGGACGCCTAGGCAAGTCACTTGGTCAAAGATGGACTCATCATAGGGTAAGAGACTGCTTTTATGTGTGACAAAGGCGGGATGTGGGAAATATTTTTTATTGTTGATCATCAATTTTATAAAAAGAATCTAGTTTATCCATCAAATATGTTGTTTTGCTAAAAGTGCAAGAATCTGCCGTCCTGTATTACTCATATATTCCTGCAAAAGAGGGTGGGCCCATTGTACTTAAGGGCTCTTTGCATTCCCCATACAATGGCGCTCCCACTTGTGCATAAGCTCTGGAGCACATTGGTCAAGATGACCTTCTCCTTCGCAATGATCTCAGCACATGAACAAGCCCATCGCCTGATTGTAAGTAATACTGATTGATGCATACATTGTTGCAATAAAGCCTTTATTTTTATGCTCTGCAGTGGGAAAAAGATGCTGTTGTTTCCAGGCAGAGCCAATTTTAGTGGAGAAAACTGGATAAGAAAACAATGGTGTCAAAAGGTGAAAAGGACCTTCTCCCACAAGCTCTACCTTTATGTGCACCTTCCTTTGCTGAGTGAATGGTGTAACAGGAGAAATTGCCTCCAGAAGCTCTGGACTAAACAATGGCACTGAAAATAAAACATTCCCATGTCTAATATTTTGAGAATAGACGGTGCAAAGTATGAGATTAGGTTTCTTTGGCAGCCAGGTTAAAGGGAGATAAGGGAGGGGTGGGATGCTGCTACATTTAGTCACCGTCTCCGAGAGGAGGTGGTGGAGGTGGCAGCAGCTGCTCGTTGTCTATCTGCTGCGTGGCAGGAGTGTCGGCCAGCATGAAGGAGTCGGTGGAGCGAGTGCTGGTGCGAAGAGGAGCCAGACGGTGCAATGTGCTGGGCGTCATTGGCAGCCTCAACTGGGCTTGCTGTGAAGGAGCCACCATGTTGCTGTCAGGCTCGGCCTCCGCCAGCCACGGAAGGATCTGCACCTGCGGCATGAGGTCCAGGTCCGGCATGAAGGCAGGATTCTCAATTCCATCTGGATTAAAGAAAGACAATGAATGAGCTCTGACATGGGCTTAGGGTAAAATACATTGGTGGAAAGTAATTTTATTATATGCAAGTATATTTAGTCATAGACGGTACTCAAGTAGAAGTTAGTTCTTTACTTTTTTATTTTATTTTTTTGCTGTGTTGTACTTCAAGCCGTTTCATTCCCAAGTCGTCACATATGGGCGAATGGTCAAGACCTGTTGGCGTCGGTTTGTAACGCCCTGGGGAGCCCCTTAGCATCATAGTTCAACACACTGGGGGAAGCCCTGTAGCTTTGTCTGTAAATGCTAAAGGTAGGTGTAAGATATTGAGTGTATGTTTCCTGTGTGAAACAAAAACTCAACATTAAACGTTTTTATTTAAGTAACGTGGATTAAGTAGGTTATATAAGTTGTGTAAGTGACATAAGTTAAGTCACGTAAGTTAAATCACATAAGTAACTTTGTTTTAACCTAAACCATGATCTTATTTGAACCTAACCAAGTAGTTTTGTTGCCTAAACTTAACCAAATTCAGACATTTCACAATGTTAACAACTAGTTTTATCTTGAAAGTCTAACTGGTCGTTGCATATTGTTGGTAACTTGACGATGGTGCGCTCCACATTCAAAAACGCCTGTGCTACCCTGGGCATTAAAAATCAACGCCAAGGGGTCTTGATCAATATGTGACGAGTTGGGAGTGAGCATGTGTGGTCGACTTCAAATCAGAAGCAGTTATTGAACTTTTCATTCAACTGCTGTCACGATCCTGTCCTGAGTGCTGTGTTTTCAGGTTTTTATTCTGAGGGTTTGGTTTTGTATCTGCTATTTAGTTGCGTCTTAGCTCCTAGTTTTGTGTCTTAGTGTTTTTATTCTGGTCAGTGTTCCGTCTGTTTCCCCTGCCTCTTTGTTCCCCTTTGCTCTCTCTGCCTGCCTGCCTCTCTCTGTCTTCCCTGCTATCTGCCTGCCTTGTTAGTCTCATGTCTGTCACCTGCGCATCTCCCGCCCTGCTCGTTAGTCCCTGTATGTATATATACCATGTGTTTCTGTCTTGTCCTTGTTGGGTCATTACCTCCTGTTACCTTGTGTACAGTGTGTTGCAGTTTCTTGCCCTGTCCTGCCAGTTCTATGGTTAGTTGGAGTTTGCCTTTTGAGTTCTCTTGGATAGTTTATTTATTTTGGACATGGACTCAGCCACTCAGTTGTAAGTGTGCTCGCCTTTTCTTTGCTTTAATAAACCTTTGAACTATACATGCTCCGCTCTGTGTCCTGCGTTTGGGCCTGCAACCTGCCACACCACCTCAAACCCTGACAACTACATTTATCTGGCAGCTATAGTTACAAGTTACTTTTCAGGTTATGATTTTATATTTAATGTAGTAAAATGTTTCACAGAAACTCTGAGTGGGAGTCTGAATGAAAGACTTATACTTGTAGTGTGTGTAAGTGTTTTTAGAACATTGTATTGGTACTTTTCCTCAAGTTCTGATTTCAGATCTGAGTACTTCTTCCACCACTGGTTAAAAATGGTGGATTTATTTTACCTCCTGCTCTGTGGGTAACCCTCATGGGATATGAACTGGCTGATGCCTCATAGCCAGAGGTGCTGTCTCCCTCTGAGAACTCAAAATCTAGGAAAAAAGAGAAATTCTTTTTGAAAATGTAGGCTACTTTTTCATTAAGCACTTGGACAACTCATTATGTGTGTATATATATTTTAAACCAAAATACAAACCTTCATCAGCCGAGTGGTAGGTTTTACTTTTGTCCATTGATTTTCCATTTGGCATCTGAAGCAGGTAGAAGTCAGTTGATTTGTAAATCATCTTAAAACAAAGTTACTATATGTGGAAAAACCAAGCTATAATGCACATTTTAGGGCTGGGTATTTGCACTAGAAACACTTTTTGATAACAATACTAACCCTTTTTTAATACTTTGCTAAAGATTATCATGTCTTTCTGTAAAATTAATATGCTAGCATTGTAAAAGTTCTAAACACAATCAGAAAATAAAATGGCATGAAATTGGCAAAATTATAATTTAAATCGGATTCTATCGGATCAGAAAATACAAGATTACAAATCTAGACAGATATTTAATTACAGCTTTCACTACTTCAGTTTTTAATACTACTAACAAGTACTTAAGTTCAATACCCAGCCCTTTTGGCTATTGAGTAAAACTCCATGTATATTATGCTATATATTGTCCAATAAAAAATATATTAAATATATATATATATATAATATATATATATATATATATATATATATATATATATATATATATATATATATATATTCATTCTGAGGCTCTGACCTTTTTCTGCTGGTCTTTCTTTGTGTGCTTGGTAATCATCTTTAGTGGAGCAACACCCATCTTTGCAGACTTAAATGACTCCAAACGATTCATCATGGTCCTCTGGAAGATCTCCTGCACCTCATTTTCATCCGTGTTGATATCGAAATGGCTCCGGCTGTACCTGTGCAGGTGCTTCAAACCAGAAAACAAGAAGCAAAAAAGAGTCAGTATGAGAATTTAACAACTGTTGAGAGGATATGAAGTCTGGAACCCATTGTTTTTACATATAGATTTACATTTACTCCTTTGGGTCAAGCGACACCCCATAAAGTTCAGTTAAACAAAGTTCAGTTTACTCATCATGAGGAATACTCAACCACTGAAAACTATAATAGACATTAATGTGACTGAAAATGATTACCTGATTCCTGTCCTTGTATAAATGCTGCTGTAGCAGGTGGTGAGTGTTAATATCCTCACTTATCCTCGTACCCTTCATGTTCTGCTCCGGCATTTCCATGCTCACTGATAGCGCAGGGTCTCTTCAATAGCAGAAAAAAAATCATGTCAGATACTTCATGTCTTTGTCTCACTCATGTACAGCACCAATTCAGGTTTCTCATACAAAATATGGTGAAGAATTGGAGCTAGATGGTCAGGGGAAATACTGTCCAGCATCAACTGTGATAATTATGGTCACTATAATCATGATTCATTCCATTTCATTCCTATTCCCAACTGTGAAGTGACTTCTTGTGGTCACTAGGGGGGAGTGTATGCACAGATCTAATGTAAGTAGATGCTCAATGAAAATAGAAGATCAACCCTAGTTTTCAATGTCTTAATGGTCAATATGCTTGTGGTATCTTATACATTAAAAGTGCTTATCTCCAAAGCTGTGTCCTTTCCTTCCTGAAACAAGTGGTTTCAGGAAGGAAAATCGCCCCAACCGAAAATAATGGAAGGAATTGGAGAGCTATCAGCTATCCTTTGATTGTGCTGTAAATCAGGTAGGTGTTTTCTCACCTCATAGGGGACAGTGAATAGTAATCGTCAGACGTGTCAGTCATGATGTCAGGCATTACATCTGCAAATCTGTGACCAAACTTTTTCTTGAAGTCGATGACCGCAGTTTCATTACGGATAAACTCCAGAGAGCCTTTATGTTCCCCCTGCAAGATGGAGACCAGAGGATTTCTTTTACCAACAGCCACTGGCCAGCACTGAATTTAGTTTGTTTCCTTAAATGTCCACTTGAACAAAACATTAACAACCATATGCAGCATCTGAACCTCACCTCAGCCACGTAGCTCATTGCATCCTTGAGGTTCAGCTGATGGAAGACATTGAAGACATGGTCGAGCTTCTTCCTTGCCGAAGGCTTCATCAAAATTCTAGTCATCCACTTCTCCTCAAAATTATTCCACCTTCATAATGAGGCAAGAGTTAACTGCAATCCATTCAAACAGTTGAGAAATGTTCCTAGTTACATTTTTAAAGAAGTCTTTACATACTTGCCCCTCATGTAGTTATGTCCTATTTGTCCAGATATATCCTCTATGGCCACAAGCATGTGACCAAACACCTAAACAATAAGAACAGAGATACTGTAATAGTTGAACTGCAGCCTGGTAGTTCTTAGTGGGCTTTGGTTTTGTAAAATGTTTAATTTTGAGCTTTACCTTGTTCTGCACTTTTTCTATGAGTGTTATCTCAGCCACTGCAGCTCTCTTTACATTAAGCCAGGTGACCAGAGGTTTCAACGTCATTCCCTGCAACAGAAAGAGATTCAAGTAATAATCAAGGTGTTAAGTGTTTTGTAGACGTAGTCTACAAAAAAATGTACCAATAACTATTTTATCTATGTAACAAGACAGAAAAGTGGTTACCTGAATAATGACAGTGAAGTACACTACAATGAGAGTAGTGCTGACCATCAGATTCTTCTCCTTTATCTTGGTCTCATCCAGCAACATAGCCAGGCCATATGCAACAGCCCCTTTCAGGCCACCGTAGCTCATAATCACCTGATCTATGAACTCCAAGGGGACCAGCCTGAACCTGTTCAGCATCCAGGTGAGGATAAAGATACCTGTAGCAAGCATGCATAGAAACACCTGTAACCTCTGAAATCAGAGTAGTAAGTAAGTACATTTATTTGTCCCCGTAAGGAAATTTGTTTGCATGGCAATCAAGTAGGCATTACAAACATACATCATACAACATACAGTACTGTTTGCATGCAAAACTGACAGTAAAAGACAAAATCTCACAGATGAATCTATAGACAAAGATGAAGAAGAGCGTGAGGAGGATAAACCCTGTGTTCCAGACCCAGATTGTCGTATCAATGGCCGAGATGCCGAGGAACACAAAGATTATGGTTTCTGATCCGTTGGCAAAAACCTTCATGACATATCTCACTGTGTTGACGGAATTTTCATCCATATTTGCATTTATGTATTTCTGGCAGCAAACACCACAGAAGACGATCCTACAGAACAAAAACACAGAAATACAATTAGTATAAATGAGCTTTTTTCCTTCCTTCCAGGATTCCTTATGTAATTTTAATAAAAAGGAGACAGACATAATAAAAGAATTAAGATGTTTTATATGGAGTAATACTCACGAAAGTATGCCGGACAGGGAGAGCATCTCAGCAGCCAAGTAGGAGAGGTATCCCAAGACAAAGACAAAGCCTGGCTCAATGATCTTGATATTTTTAGTGCATCTGGTCAGAAGAGAAACCAGCAGGCCAAACACAAAGCCCAAGAGGGAACCACCAAACGCCACCACAAAGAAGGAAACTGAAAAGAGAGGGGGAAAGGACACATGTTCATGTTATTCAGTATAATTTGGACTATAATAGTTTTGATCCAAAACAGCCCTCTGTAAACATGTCTGCATTCATACAGCATCTCTGAAACCAGTCCCAAAACAGGCATGACCAGTACACCACAGGTATAGTGACATTTTTCCTTATTAAATTAAGTTAATTTAACTAAAGTTCAGAAACAAGACCACACTTCTCTCTCTCACACACACTAACCTAACCCATGCTTCACCCATTTCATCCACCTGTGCCTTTCTAATCCAATCACCTGCACATACCTATATAAGCCTGTCCAAACCCTTTCTCTCCCGTTTGTCTCAGTTCTCACACCTCTCCCCCCCAAAACCCCTTTTCTCACCTCTCTCGATGAGCAGCACGATGGCCCAATTGACGGAACCGTGACCTCACAGCAAGAAAGTCCTGGGTTCAGGCGTCATTCATCCCAGCCTTTCTGTGTGGAGTTTGCATGTTCTGTGTGTGTGTGTGTGTGTGTGTGTGTGTGTGTGTGGCCGGGCACTCTGGTTTCTCCTCACCATTAAAGACATGCGTGCTAGAATTTGTAAACAAGTTGTTGCGGCTGACTGTCGATGAAGGAGAAACTGCCACGGTATGCTAAACACGGGAGAAAACTGCTGACACGCACACAATGATACTCCAATACATTTCCGACACACCGTTTGACCCATTTATTTTCCATTTCACAGCAATGCACAACGGTTCCACTTATCTGTTGTTTCCACACGTCCATGCAAAGAAAAGCAACGGCACCAGACAACACAGATGCACCATTGCTGACAAAAAAATGTGATCAAAATGTGGTTGCCCTTCACTTTAACCTTCTTAGGATAATGCAATCAAGCCAAGTAAGGTGAACAGGTGAGTGCACCTACTTCTCACCGTGTCCTACACACCCACATAGACACCCACCACCCAAGTGCCAATGCAGTGTGCCAATACAAATGAAGAACATGAATATGCAAACACTTACAGTCGTGGCTCCTACAAAATTGTTCTTTTTCTACCACAGGAACCACAAGGGGATCATAAAGCAAGTCCCGACCCCAGGGTTCCTAGCGACTACAACCCAGACCACCCACCTTCATCCCTGCCTTCTCAACCAAAGTTCCTTTAGACAATCAGCCTTGTCCTACCAAGCAGCACGTACCTGGAACACGACACCCACAGAACTAAGAAACATCCAACGAAGGTTAAAGTCAAGGGCAACTGGACTTGGTTGACCAGTATCTTCAACCAAGTCCAGTTGCCCTTGACTTTAACCTTCGTTGGACAACTATGACCAAGAAACATTTCTTCTCTCACCACCTTTTCAAAAGCTATAAAACCTTGGTTACTGGACAGTCAAATATGCCGTCATAATTTGCAGTAGTGCTTCTGTCATTGTTTTTACATATTCCTGTGCTAACATGCTGATGTATTTTACGTATTTGAGCTTGTCCGATTTTGTCTGTGCTTTTGTAATTCGTGCTTTTATGTTTTATCCATGTTCATGTGTTGTCTGCTTATGATTATGTTTTTAATGTTTTCTGTCTGCCATGTTTTAATGTTTCCTTCTTATAACATCAACCTGCCAGGGACTGATGAAAATTAGTCTGTACGGCTAAATCTGGCTCATTTAAATTTTGGACATCGCCCTTGCCCTTGTGTTCATTAATGTTCACTGTCTGTTTTAAATAAACAAACAAACAATCATCCCTTCCCCCTCAATCCCATTATCCCATCCTTCCTGAACCTTCTCACTAACCAAAGAAACCATCTGTTCTAACTCCCAATCGGCATGATCTTAGTTAGTGTATGGGTAACTAAATATCACTGCTTACTTATTCCTTTAATGATCTCCACAGCATTAATTTTGGATCCTCCCAGTGACACAAATGCATCAAATACATTGAAGAGCACCTAGGAGAAGAAGAAGAAAATTAATTTTCCATTCTTTGAAGGTAGAATAAGATAAAGAATGGACATGACATGTAAACTGAGTCAGTAAATTTCAAATGCTTTCTTCTTATTTTTGTCATTATTCCTTATCTGCAGCTTATTTATTGTCATTGAATTGTCATGTCCACATAGAATGACAGACCTGGGAACGAAAGAGCAGTGTGCAGATAATTCTTTGTATTTTGGCACAGATTGTTGTTACACACCACCTGAACAAATGAAGGTTAAAAGTACCTTTTTGTTCCTTTTCCTCCCTGTAGTTTCATGATTCATAAGACATACAAGTAATATTTCTTATTAGAACAACCACTTCAAAGAGCACTTTGAATGACCAGTTCAGGCAAGATGACAAGACCTCAGTCTGGGTAAAGGTCCTTACTTTGAAGAGCAGAATGTTTGCATTCTTTACAATTCATGTCTTGGAAGTGTACTTTCGAATGATGGATGTCTCAGCAAACTCCCAAACTGTTAAGCGAAGTATTGTAACATACGAACCACTGTCACGCCGTCACTGAGCAGCGACTGTCCAAACACCAAGATGAAAAGGACCTCGTTGACATGAACTTGCTCAAACACGGCAATGACTGCTACAGGGTCCACACCGGCAACCACACTGCCAAAGAGAAGATACTGGAGCAGACTGATGTCCACGTTACCTATAAAATGCAAGGCAGGAAACACGCTAAATCTGGCTTTTATTTAATGTAGCTGAGCAGGAAGTTGAAAGGACCTGTGGGAGATCAGGCCCTTTAACCACCCTACAACCCAATAGTTGCCTTAAAATCTATGACAGGCCCTCCTGCACCAATTTGGCCATACCAGCGGCATGGTTCTATGGATGATAAAATAAGTCTGATAATCTACCACTCTGGTCCAGATTAATATCTCAGCAACTACTGGATGGTTTGTAATTTGATACAGACAATCATGGTAATAACTAGAATAACTCCAGCTCAGGCCTCTTTCCAAACCCTCTAAACAACTTTAAGTATTTGTCACCCAGTGTAGAGGCTTCCAAAGCCTGACAATATTAGTACACCTTTTTTGTGGCCTATATTTGTTTACATTTTAGCAAACTAGCACCACTAAAGTAGTAGTACTTCCTGCTTGCAAAGCACCCATGGATGTACAGGCAACTATCACTGATACTTTGAAACGTGATGATTGTCAGGCAAGTTCTGCCGTAAAAAAGAGTGTATTTTTACTAGGATTTCAAAGCAGGTTCATGGATGTTTATTCGTTACTGGATATAATAATTAGTTGGAAAATGTAAGTCATGCTGAATCTAAAAACATTTGTATAATGTCTGTGTATTCAGATGTGACTCAGTTATAACTCAGAGAAGGTGTGTTATTTGGTTTACATTGTCACTCCGATTCATCCCATTTCTACAATCCACCACAAATTCAAAGTCTCCACTAGAAATAAACTACAGAAAAAAATCAGTGGCAGGCAACCTCCTGAAGTGAAATAAAGTAAAGCTTACCCATGGCTCCTCCTTTGGCGCACCCCCACAGCGACAGCCCCAAGGTAGCGGCGTTCCAGCAGGTCCCGACTACGGTGTAGATCAGGATGGAACCCAAGTTGCTGAAGAAGAGCTTGTTTGGCATGGCGTAGCCCGTGTCCAGGATGATTTGAGGCAACAGATATAAGAAGAAGACGCCTGGGCTCAGCCTGAAGCTCTGCATCTTGTCTGCACCCCAAACCATCCCACCCAGAATAAAGCCGCAGCAGATGAGTAGGCCACTCTCTGGGATCACATTGCTTACATGATGGTTGGCCTCGATGACTGAGAAGAGAACAAAAGGATGTTTTTTCTTTAAATTGTTCAAAAACTATATTTAATCTGAGAAAATGTCCTTCATTTAGAACAGTGCCAAAGTCAGACTGAACTACGTGAAAACATATGGGTTTGTTCTTCTCCTGTTTTACGCACTCTTGTTAACTATCACTATCTTTTCACTACTTCTCTTGTGTCTTCTGACAATACAACCAGCAATTGTAGATTTAAAATACCAATTAGACAGAATTTTCTTGAGATTCAGGGCAAGTCTATCTGTATTCAATTTAGATTGTAGTTTAAACCATAAAATGCAAAAATTTGCAAATCAGAATCAGAATCAGCTTTATTGCCAGGTATGTATACACATACGAGGTATTTGACTCTGGATTGTACAATGCTCACGATGTGCTTACTTATACAACAACACAACAATACAGTAATAAAATCAAACACAGGCTACAGTATAGAAAGCACATATATACACATTATGAACAAAAACAGACAGACAGATTGAGACAATAGTGCAATAGTGAGCAGAGTGCAAAGGATGCAGGAGAAAATTATTATTATCATTAATGTTATTATTATGTACATGTTGGAGGTAGATGTGGTACACACAGGTGAACATACACATACAAGCATACACATGTACACAGTGTGATGAGTGCAAAGAATGCTGGAATAAATAAGTATAATGTGCAGGTGTTATGTACGTGAGGTAGGTGGATTATACAGTATATACAATATGACAATATGAACAGAATGAACAGCTTTGAAATGGAGAATGATGAATAAATAAATAAATGGTAAGTGGTAGCCAGTTCCTGACATTGTGAGTCTGAGTCAGCTGTTCATCAGAGTGATGGCTTATGGGAAGCTTATGGGAAGCTGTTCCTGTGTCTGTTGGTTTTGGCGTACAGTGCTTTGTAGAGGGGAGGAGCTGGAACAGGTTGTGTCCGGGATGAGATGGATCTGCAGTGATGTTTCCTGCCCGTTTCCTGAACTGGAAATGTATAAGTCCTGAATGGAGGGCAAGTTGGCACAGATGATCTTTTCTGCAGTCCTGACTGTCCGTTGTAGTCTGCTCCTGTCCATTTTGGTGGCAGATCCAAACCAGACAGTGATGGATGAGCAGGGGACAGACTTGATTATGGCTGTGTAGAAGTGGATCAGCAGCTCCGTAGGCAGGTTGAGCTTCCTGAGCTGACGCTGGAAGTACATCCTCTGCTGGGCCTTCTTGATGATGGTGTCAGTGTTGGGCTCCCACTTCAGGTCCTGGGATATAGTGGAACACAGAAACCTGAAAGATTCCACAGCAGAAACAGGGCTGTTGAGTATGGTGTTGGGGGGCAGAGTGGGGGGGCTCCTCCTGAAGTCCACGGTCATCTCCACAGTTTTAAGCATGTTAAGCTCCAGGTTGTTCTGGCCACACCAGAGAGCCAGCTGATCAACCTTCCGTCTGTAGGCCGACTCGTCACCGTCCCGGATGAGGCCGATGACCATCAGCATACTTCAGGAGTTTGACAGATGGGTCTCCTGAGGTGCAGTCGTTGGTGTAGAGGGAGAATAGCAGGTGGGAGAGAACGCACCCCTGGGGGGAGCCAGTGCTAATAGTCCGGGTGCTGGATGTGATGTTCCCCAGCCTCACCTGCTGATTCCTGTCAGTCAGGAAGTTTGTGATCCACTGACAGGTGGAGGCTGGCACTGTGAGCTGGGTGAGTTTGGTGCCGACCTGAAGTCCACGAACAGGATCCTTGCATATGTCCCTGGAGAGTCAAGGTGTTGCAGGATGTAATGAAGTCTCAATTTGACTGCATCATCCACTGACCTGTTAGCCTTGTAGGCAAACTGCAGGGGGTCCAGCAGGGGGCCTGTAATGTCCTTCAGGTGGGCCAACACCAGTCTTTCAAAGGACTTCATAACTACAGATATCAGGGCGACAGGAGGGAACTTCACACAGCTCCAGTGATCTGTGGAAGATCTGTGTGAAAATGGGGACTAGCTGGTCTGCATGGTTGAGTACCAGCAGAGTTGGGGGTTAGTGAGCATCCGCAGGCCTTTCCACACTTACGCAGGACTGCTGGCTGTGAAGCTGTTTCCTAGCTTTTCAGCTTAGTATCTCTTTGCTGCTTTGACCTCTTTAGTCAGAGTGTTCCTGGTCTGGTTTTACAGGACTCTGTTCCCACTTTGGAAGGCTTCCTCTTTGGTCTGACAAAGCTGCCTGAGTTTTGCTGTGAACCAGGATTTTTGGTTGTTGTAGGATGAAGGTTTTAGACTGCACACACGTCCTCACAAAAACTGAAAAAAAAACTAGGATGTCACAGTGTAAGTTAGTTCGTCCAGGTCAGTGGTTGCAGCCTCAGAAACACTCTGGCAGTACAGTCAAAGCAGGCTTGTAAATCCAGCTTCAACTCCTTTGTCCATCTCTTCACACTCTTTACAACAGGTTTAGCAGATTTCAGTCTCTGTTTGTAAGACGGGATAAGATGAACCAGACAGTGATCAGAGATTCCTAAGGCTGCACGAGGGACAGAGCGATAGGCATCCTTTAATGTAGTGTAGCAGTGGTCCAGTATGTTAATGTACCTGGTGGGACACTTAATATGCTGTCTATCACTAACTGGTGCACTCAACTAAGAACGTGCAATTCTGGACATATGATTAACCAGCATGGTAGTGAGTATTAGGATTTAGAAATTGCTCTTGACTTGACTTAATGGCCTAACAAAGTGTCACTGAAGTTTATTTAAAAGTCAAATCTACTGAACCATTACAAAAAGACCCATTTCAACATGTTGATTTCTCTGTCCAGACCACAGGGAGACTCTTGTTAAATGCTGTCTAGGGGCGGCTGTGGCTCAGGAGATAGAGCATGGAAGGTCGACGGGGTCGAAGTGTCCTTGGGCACGATACCCTGTTCCACCAGTACCAGTACAGTACCTGTACCAGCCTAGATCATTAAAAAAAAAAATTTCAAGCACATTTTATTTCCTCAAATGTTTGTTAAATACCCAATTTAGCCAAACCAGCCACCAATATCCATGATGCTAGATGAACCAAACTACAGGTGTAAAATCAGCTGTTAGCCTGTATTTCTTTCCATTGCTGTTTCAAGCAAATAAAATTGTGAGGGAAAGAAAGTGCCCACTAGAGGTCGTAGCCCCCTCTGCAATGAGCCTGCAGCTCTGCACCTGGGAGAGATGAGGGGGATGAGAAAGCACAAAACTACAGGAGAGGGAAGAAGTCAAGTTTTAATTAAGGAACCAATTAAATAACCAGAGTAGTAGTTTATTTGTTTTTTTCAAGTTGCTTTTTGTGGAAATTCATACTGAATACTCAACTCTAGCTCAACTTTATTAGCATACACAAGCCACTCTGCTCCTAGATCTCATTTGGAAATGTTTGCTTTTCTCAGTCACAACACAAGTTACAGTCCATGTCATATGTTTGTTTGTTGTTTTCCTCATACAGTCTATGGTTTTCCTCTGTACTTGATAAAGAAATATATTTTTTGCACTGTTAGATGCTGTTACAATAACTACACATTTTGATGACATTGGAGTCAACTGCCAGAACATTTCCTACCAGAACATTTCCTACCAGAATGTTTCCTGCCAGAACGTTTCCTACCAGAACGTTTCCTGCCAGAACGTTTCCTGCCAGAACGTTTCCTACCAGAACGACCCACAACTGAGACACACCATAAGGACAACAGAGGAATAAGTCAGAAGTGCAAATTTGTAGCCTATTTCTAGCCATATATTAGGGCTACTTTTGATAAAGTTTTAACAATTAGCTGTTGCAGCCATTAGTAGGTGTACTGTAACATAATATTGCTATGTATTTGTCTTATGTCATATTGCTTGGTGTTTGTAAAAAAAAATCTGATGCAATGCAATTGCTGTCCAGGCTTCTTGTGTTGGCAAATCCACTGTTCCCTATGCAGATCCTCAGGCCTTTCTAATATCTACACCAATAAATACAGTACACGGGGTTGGGGTTGGGGTTAGGACACGCTTCTCCTTCATTCAGGACTAAATGTACCTACAGTTGTATATGGTTTAAATATATAAGTAACAGTGACTCTGCCATGTTTTACAGATCATGTGAGTGACCTGATGAAGCTCATGTTCCTCGACCCACCAGACTCTCTTCACAGTATGAGAAACCATCAGAGGAGATAGGTGCCGGGCAGGTGACTTGCTTTAGTCAAGAAAAGGGCTGAAGACAAAACAGCAGCCAGCAGCATCAAGAGAGTTGATATCCACAGGAAGACACGTCAGGGGATGACCACGGTGACCTGATCTGTACTTTTACATGAAAGTCATGGCTTTGCTACTTTTTGCAATGTGTGTGTGTGTGTGTGTGTGTGTGTGTGTGTACGCTTGTGGTACACACGTCACTGTAAGTCTTTAAAAGACTTCCAAGTACTTTTTGCTTTGTTTGTTTGCTCTGTTCCTAAATCCTGTGCTTAATTTTTACTTGTGCCCCAGGTCTTGGTAGAGAGGAGCATTCAGTTTGCCTGCACTGTTTTTCTATCGCCTGCCTGCCCACTCTCAATTACTTTCAGCCTGAAACTCTTCTTTGCACATTTTTGAGTCTGTCATTAAATCCACTATTTGTACTCCAGCCTTTGTGTCTGCAAGGAGTCCTCTGTTTCTCCAGCCCATAACAATATGCATAATTTACATTTATATTTCATTGGCTATGACTAAAGTGCTTTATTTTTAAGTAATGTTTTGGTCATTTTTAAATGTACAATTAAGGGTTATGTGGTATTAAAGAAATATATCATGTTCTTTCAGGTTTTATAAAAAACCTATGTGATTCCATGGATGTAAAATCCTGGTTCCTTTAACATCCTATGAAAATGTGAATGAGTTTTGCTAGTAAAAGTTACAGTTATCTTTCACAAGATATCTAATATTTTCTTAGGTAAAACAATTGTAAAATAGGCTTACATGCTTCAAATGTGCAAAAGTTCAGTTCAGTTATGAAATGTGTAGCCGGTGAATAGTGATCTGCAGTAAATATGTTCCTAATAGCAAACATTTACAATTAATAAAATGTTTCTATCAAATTCCATAGTGAAAACATACGGGTCATTTTTGACCCATGTGTGTTAAATTGATGTAGAATTACAAAAACTATGTTTGTTAATACAGTAAGAAAGTAAAAAAAATATAATGGTTTGTGGTAATCAAAAACAAAATATTTAATGACTACTTGAAATATTAAATAATGAAATAAAATGATTCCAAATGATATAGCAAAGAAACACTAAACCATGCATGAAATTACATAGAAAATGCACAAGGGTACTGATACAAAATTTATTGTTATTCAAAAAGGAAAAATGATAATATTGATGTGTGATGATCAAAAACAACTTATTTGAGGAATACCTGGAATACTGAATGATGAAATTAATTTAATGCAAAGATATAGAAACTTAAAACTCAGGCGGTGTCACTTTTGACCCATTTTGTGCATCAAAGAGTTAAAAGAACATTTAGCTGCTCAACCTGCACAGTCAAGCATGAACGCATCTCTCCCTCTCTTCCTGCAGGCAGGAGTGAAAGTGAGCTACGATGGTTATGGGGACGCTCTGTGTCTCTGTTGCTCCGAAACTTTTCGACAACACAGGAGGAGAACAAGCTGACAGATGTTTTTATTGTCCCCATCTGTGACATGAAATCAAACCTTGGAAAAGTTCAGTCATCTGTAGAACATGATATTAGTTCATTACAATACCTACAGTACATCTGAGAACATGACTATATTAATATGCTAATATATGGATAAAAGCAAATTACTTAAATTAGAAAATAAATAAACAAAATAAGTTAAATAAAAAAATGATAGGCTGTATTGTAAAAAAAGTGTCTTGTAAAAGTGTGAGGGGTTGCAGATGAACATTTAATATCCAGAAATCCATCGATTTCACTGCAAGAGGACCCCTGTGAACTTAAAAAAAAATTGCTGATACTATATTTGATTTCAACAACTTCCTGTTTGTTAACTGTGTGAATTATCACATTAAGTTTTATGTTATATTTGAGCTAATGTTAAACAGGACACCTTTATGGATTATTTAAGTTGAAATACGCTTTAACGTGATAATTCTCATTTTCTTCAATGATATTTGTTTCATACTTTATTTAACTGATATGTTCTAGTTAAGTTTGACAAACCAACAACATACATTCTTAAATCATATTGAAATCCATAGCATAAAGTAAAGTAATGGTTTCCCGCTGCAGAACAAATTCATCACAGTGCTATCCTGACAACCATAAATGAGTCCTGTTATCTCCATATGTTGTATCCTTATATGAAGCAGCATGTTAGTCTGTAAATGTTTTAAACCTTTTAAACAGACATAGCTTTTTCTAATGTTTTTCATTTAAACGATTTCTAAACGATTGTGAAGTCTAAATTACCTTAAAGGTGTGGTGATTTAAATTATAATTTTTTGTCTTTTGCAATCCTTCTAATTCAAGACACTTGCTAAAACCCCTACTTGCAAATCAGTTTTTAGATTTAAATAAACGTAAAGAATGTACAGAAAAGTGTATATATTATGTATATGTATATATTTTATCAAACTTTTAGAATTGGAAGCCCTTCTTTTCACAGAAACTCAAAAGACAAATGTCAGTAGCTGCTTACTGTCAGTACAAACACAGCTGTAACTTTTTCAGCCAAAACTGATCATTCTATTTGAGTCTGATTTCACTGTTTGGGTATCCACAGTCATTTTCTGCATCATATACAGATAATCACAGTCCCATATTTGTCATTGGTGGTGTACACCCACAGATGCACACACACATTCATTTGCATTGTTCACAGAGCTGCAACCCATTTGCGTCTGTTGTGTAAACTGTTAATGAATGACCTGGTTCTGTGATCATAAGACAAGTACTTAGGCTTAGGTCAAGCTCTCTTTAGGGCCCAATTTATGTTCAAGTTATTATTTCAGCATATTTTGCTTTTGTCTTGAAACACAGACATCTTAGAAAAGCATGTAATATTACATTGGGTGACAGTTTTGATCAAAACCGCCTGACAGTACCATGGATTGATAGATATTTTACAGACCCAGTTGCAACCAAACCCTACACCTAAGAATGAGGCTGAGAGAAATGACGACAGATACAATAAAATTATAGAGTTTTTCTACCAATATAGACTGGGGCAGCTACCACCTAAATATCTGCTTTATGGCAATACTGGATTTACAGGACTTTTGTACTTTTGTACTTTTATTAAGTGTATCAGTTTCACAGGTATATACAAGACAAATATCCATCAATGGTTTCTTCAATGAATTTTCAATGAATTTTCTTTAAGATCATTATGTCACCACATTGTAATTTAAAATTACATATATTGTAAAAGAAAATGTTATAGTACCAAAGTATGATTGTGAGGTACTTTATTTAAGTATTTCCAATTGCATTACTTCAGAATCTATTCTACTAAAATATTAAAAACACCTCTCAATATAATGCAAAACTGTTTAACAGCACCACAGACTCTCTGCTTCCAAAATGACCATTTAGTTCACTCAACACCTCAGACACTGAATATAATAACCTTCATGATGGTAGGATTTATTTCCAGACTATTATATTAGACTGTATGAATTTAGCTAGGTGTACCTAATATACTGAACTGAATGCATGATCATATTTTAAAATAAAGCATTGCTATGGATTGAATTACCAAACCATATAAAGGTATAAAATAGAATGATCAAGTGATATATAATACTATAACACTATAATAATATAAATGGGGCAATTCTTCTTATTACTTCTTATTACTTTTACTTTGAAGACTTCAATAGATTTTGTTGGTAATATTTCCAGAATTTTGCTTAAATGAAATTATAAATGCAGGACTTTTGCTTGTGTACACTGTGGTATTTATACTTTACTTAACTAAAGGTCTAAATACTTCTTCAACAGCAAATATCAACCACCCTAACCTCAGAAATATTAATTCTGCTCTCTACTCGCTGACAAAATGCCCTAATAACAATCAAATGTTACAATTAATTGGGTCACCAGAATAAGTTTATCAAAAATATACTAACTAAATCATATTTACTATTAAAATGACTGTTCAGATGTAGCTGAGGTCAGATTAGCCCTCCATGGTAAAGACTTGGTAGGACTCACGAAGTTTGCAGAGCCAGCAGACCAGGACCCAGAGGGCCACCAGGAACGGGGTGGAGACATGTTCCCACTTCCAGGTCACAATAGGTAGAGTGGTGATAGGCTGTGCTACATGACCACCGCCTCCACCACTTGGGTTATGTCCTGAGCTTGCAGTGGTGTCATGAACACTGCTTGTCGTAGTGCTCTGTTTTGTGCCATTGTTGGCTAGGCTGGAGGTCTTGGACGCCATCAGCAACATGCAGAGAAAAACGGCAAATCGCCAAGAAGTTGCCATGTTTGGGAAAATTTCTCCACAAAGTCTTAGTTAACTGAGTTAGTTAAATTTAGGCTAATGCAAGTGTTCAGATCAACCGCAGATGGTGTGTGAATCTCTCATTCCTTTCCCGTTTCTTCTCCTTCCCTCTCAGGTCTATTTCCCTTTGTCTTACATCTTTAACTGGCCTAAGAATTGTGGCCTCCTCTCTGATCTCCGCTCTGCCAGCTTTTTACGAAAGGCGAGGCTCAGCCCATCCTGATGCTAGTCTCCTCCCACTTTTCACCCAGACCAGCTAGTTTGACCACTTTACTCAACGGAAGTTTTGATAGCCTCTCCCTTCTGCTGCTCTACCTGCATCTCCGCCAATCAACCCAGACAGTTTTATGCTCTCGATCTGGAGTTCTTCACTGGAGATCTAGGGAGGTGCTAAGGTTTCCTGCTACAGTGTTCAACAGTGTTCAGTTTATTAAGAGGGAGAGCATTATCTTGGGCATAGGCAGTTAATTTCAGCCAGTTACCACGCAAACCTTTGAGGCTTTCATTTCCATCTTCAGATCACCACAGTGTTAATGCTGCCAAGCGATGTTATATCTCTTCCAGAGGGTTAGAAGTGTGACTGACTGGCTGCTGACACTAAATGGCACGATGAGGCCGTACTGGGAGTGTTTTTGAGTGGATTAAATGAACAATTAAAGTGTCGCCACAGAATGAGAGCCAGGGAGGGCCTGTATTATGGTCAACTTAGTCATCTCGTCACCTCCTGTCCCGTTTGACCAAAAGGCCGGGCTCACCAATAGCTGTGGGGATATTGATGAGTCATCTGCTGTTTACAAGACATAGCATTTATCTAGTGACAGAGTAGCTGCAACACACCTGGACCTTTTTTTACACAGTCAATGACTTGGACAAGCTGACACTATATTTTTATACAAAGAAAGGAATAACTTTGGGGACAAATAATAACAAATTTGTCGTAGTCAGTGTTTCAAAGAGTTTATA
Source organism: Micropterus salmoides (assembly GCF_014851395.1). Lineage (NCBI taxonomy): Eukaryota > Metazoa > Chordata > Actinopteri > Centrarchiformes > Centrarchidae > Micropterus > Micropterus salmoides. The sequence continues at coordinate 10,968,395 of NW_024040817.1, forward strand.
AAATTTCCCCAAACTCAACAACTCACATAACTAGGTTATTTTTTTAAAGGAGACCCCAAATACTGCTTTTCCAGTCCTATATTGTAGTTCTGTGACTCCTGTATGGCAGCTTTGCAAGATTCGAAGTTCAAAAAAATTAATATTAATATACTTATACTGGCTCTTTATGTAGGCCTTCATTTCAGCCTCTGTCTGAAACAAAATGTAGATGCTCTTGTCTCTTTAAGGCCCCCAACTGTTTTCTGATTGGCCAAGACCTGAAGGCTGTTGTTGTCCCTGAGCAGTACAGACAGACAGAGCATCGCTGTGCCCTTGCTGTGCGGAGCAAATGACCACATATGGAATACCGGCTTTGTCTAGCCATTGGTATGGGGGCGGAGCTAGACTCTCAGCACAGTGGTGGGGGGCCCACCTGCTACCAAGTAATTTAAACCAAATTTACATGACCCCGGACTCACTCCGAAAGTCCACTGAGTCTGTCTGCGTCACTGCTGCTGGAGCTGATCTCAGCCATTCTAGTCAATGTTTGTGCTCACACCAGAAGCATCCCAATCAAGCAGCACAGAGCAGATGAACAGAGTCAGACACAGAAACGGCAGAGAATCCGGTCAGTTTTCAAAATACAATACCCTGTACAGACTTCAACAATAAACACTGTTAAATCAGACAAAAAAAGAAACAATTTAACTACGTAGCCTACTTAATCATAGTAGAAGCACAAAAAGCAAGCTCTAATCACCAAATCAACAAAATCTGAACATGTCAGCAAAATCCTTATTCTGAAATGTAGCCTGTGGTAGATGCTAGATGCACCTGTCAAGATGAGGAACAAAAGCGGGCCACAGAGAGCTGTGAAGAATGTAGTAGAAACACAAAAGAACATATTAAAAACAAGTCATTAACGTGGGGCAGGCTACTGAAATGCTTCTGAGAGGCTTCCAGTGTGAGCTGATGCGGAAACTAAACCGCTGCGCACACACAGCATGTGTGGTGATACAATAGCCTACGTCCGCCCCTCAAAATTCCCGTGATGCATGAGGGTGAAGGGAGTTTTGTTAAAATTTGCTAATAAGTTTTCCATTTGTTTAAAATACAAATTTTACTTTATGATTTATGTGTTTTAAAACTTGTCTCCTTAGAATATCTACAAGGAACTGATTAAACTTCACGGCCCACGTAGGGGGCTATCACTTTCCCCCCAAAGCAACCGACATTGGGCACGCATGCACAGACAGAAGAATTGTTTGTGACTTAGAAAGTATGAAATTGTCCAGTGCACTCAGCAGCAACACGTTCTCCAGCTGCAAGCGTCGCCATGAATGATTTATGATTGTAAAGTTCGGACACATTTGGAATGTGAACAGGATGTCCAAAAAAAAATATTTATTACTCTCAACCCCATTAACAAGTCATTGATCAAGAGAAAATGTATTGAAAACTCATAATGTTAAGTAACATGGCTAACATTAAGCTGGCTAGTTAGCTAATTAGCTTGCCTTCATCATCCAGAGAGCCAACGTGTCTCCTCATCAGATGCTCCAGCTTAACTGCCACAAAAGGTCAGCTTTGCAAATTTTTACAACCTTTTTGGCTGGGTGAAGAGTGAAATGCTCCCACATTTTGCAGGTTTTATATCTTGAAGGTATTGCCATCACTGATGTTAACACTTTTCACCTAACTCCATTAAGTGGATGGTGTTGCTACTACCTGATCATGTCACAAACTAAATGTTTAATTAAATTAGTTTGCAACAAAATTTCTCGTATGCAACTTCAAACCACTTTCTGTCATAATCAGTTCATCTTGCCTATGCTTGCTTTTGTTCACTATGGTACTGCTGACAGTTTTTTTGGACAAGTAAGTAGCGCTCCAGTCTGGAATCATTCTTGAACCGTTTGAAGGACTATTTATCGCTAACGCTTTGGATGGCAGGCTACTTGCCCGATAGACTCATTGCCCTGTTTCTGTTTCTTTGGTTTTGTCTGGTAGTCATAAAGACAGTATTCAGTTGCTCATTATTTCCTCTCCTGACTCTCTGCTTGTTTTGGGTCACACATTGCTGAAGCAACACCTTGTCCCTCCATAAAAAGCATTTCTGGTGGCCCGCAATAGAGGCAGACACACGCCCTCCTGCTGGTCTGCTACGCCTCTGCAAATTTCAAGTCATCCCTGGTCCCACATAGGCCTTGATTTTGTGACAAGTTTGCCTTCATCCCAAGGTAAGGTTAAAGCTACCCAGTATCATGAGATTTCACCCCACATTTCACAACTTAAGCCAGTGTTTTCCAGCCCTCTGTGTGCTCCTACCGATTCCCCTCCACCCACCTGGATCGTCCACGATCACCCTGCCTGTTTTGGTCGAGAGTACAGAGTTACTTCCTGATTCACACCCGACATGTCTTGCTCACCATATTGTGCATAAATGCAATTTTGTAGTACAAAAAAATATATAACACAGATTTCAGTTAATTCACCTGCATTTTCACTTCTAAGTGATCTAGATAATCTTCTTTTACTTGCTTTAAGCCTGTTGAATTGTTGCATAGTGTTCGTTTTTTCCCCTAATAGAACGTAAAGCATGTCTAGCGATGTAACCACATGAAATAAATGAAATTTGTGAAATTTTGTAGGAGTGATGGGCAAAACTACAAAAATAAGATCCAAGTCATAAGAGAAATAAATAACGCCATCAAAAACATGTTAGTTCTTCAGTCAGTGCAATTGACTGGGCACTGATAAAACCTGGAGTTGGTCCCCGGGCGCTGCACAGCGGCTGCCCACTGCTCCCTTGAGGGATGGGTTGAAGTGCAGAGAACAAATTTCGCAACATGTATGTGTATGTGACAATAAAAGTATCTTCTTCGTCTTCTTCATTTTCTATATATATATAACATTTTTTCTTTTGTATTTCATGTAGCCTTCCGAAACAAATTTTATGTGGAATGATTGTTGTAACCTTAACCCGGATTTTCTGAAAGAAGAAATATTAAATTTTATCTCAATCGCGCCTTCCTGAATAAAGAGAAGAAGAGAAGAGAAGAAAGAATGAAAAAATAAAGTACAACTGGACACTCCATGAGCTGGTTCAGTAAAACAGACCCTTCTATCACTGGGTGCGCAGTTTTACATAAATGCATAGAGTGATATGAGGACAGGACGGCAGTATGACCCATTTGTCTCCCTTATTAGAAAGAATCATGTGCACCCCAAACATCTCCTTGTCTTGTCACACTGCATGATTGATGTCTGTGTTGAGCCTTCATTACCACTATGCATGTGTGTTTAGGTGACAGAGACTTGTAAATAGTTTGCATGCACCATTTTTTTTTTCCATGAGTCATTAATCAAGGTCTTCCCTCCTGCTGGGCACATTCACTTTAGTTGGAATGAAACCGCTGTATCAGCGCCTATTCTGATTGGAGGGAACCTCAGGATACTTTCATTTTCACTCTGGATATGTCATATAAAGCGTTAAGGATATGTGCAGTCAGAGCCTTTTCAGAAATACAGTATTTTACAAAATACCAAAGAACAAATGTACTCAAATAAATAAATGCCATCAAGAAATTCCTTCTAACTTGTTTCTTGATTTTTGTCTCATAGGCCATGATAGCTGGGGTCTTTATTGAGGAAATGAGACCCTTTATGTAGTCTTTCAATGAATAAACTGAATTCTTAATTTGGCTCTCTTCAGTTCGACATTTTTTCTGGATCTATAAGACATGTCAAACCTACATATTTGGATATGATCATGTCATATTTGTCGTACTGTTTGAGTAGTTGGGCACAAGCCTCCTGTAAAACACTAAAACCTGAACAGTCAGTACACCACCAGGCTCTTGAGAAGCCTGACAGAAAGCCAAAAATCAATCACCATTGTTACTGCCTATGAAATCAGCAGAAAACAACTGATAATACACACACTAGGCCTGTGGCAGTAAGATTACAGTAAAGAGGGAGTCACAGAGAGGAACAAACATTAGCAGAAGTCAGACATAAAGAAAAATCATTTTAACTGGAATTTTCCTCATTCTCATTTACAATTTTTTATTTTTTTTATTTGGATTAGTGCTTGTCACTGACAATATCTTATTGATTGATTTGACATGCTTATGTTATGGAGTCACAGGAGTGTGACAGTCTGGGGCCTTAGAACTGCGTGGTGTTGGCCTTTCTATCTCCCTCTGTTCTAAGTTTTCAGGTCTTTCTTCCTGATTGGGTGGACATGCCCACACTGTTAGACATTTCTGTAATTTCTACAGTTATGTAGTAATTACATTTCCAATTAAAGTAACACTTTGTCACGGTCAAAGTAAAATAAAGTTATGGTACTGTTAATTAGAATTTAAATGCTTGGAAATTGGAAAAAAAAACAAACAGTGCACCTCATCAGTGATTGCAGGCCACCTGTTTGAGCCTTTAATTAAAAGCTGGGGGAATCCAAGATGGCGTTCTCTTTCTTCCTAATTGGTTTCGGCCACTTCCCTTTTTTGGTTGCATTTTGTTTGTTTTTTTGAGTATGTTGAGTTGAGGAAGTAAACGCACCCCAAACTTCCAACCCCCTCTCCTTGTAAATATGTATGAAGGAGCATAAAATAGAAATAGGCTACTGGACTGAACCTTACTAAGTACATCAAAATTGTAAGTCTGTGGCGCTACTTCGTGGCATCAGATTCAGGTCTGGGGAATGTAAGAGCCAGTCAATGGCCTAATTGCCATGTGCCTAATCTTTGCATGTCTTTAGACCATGGTGGAAACGCAAACAAACAATAATAACTTTATTTGTACAGCACTTTTCTAAACCAAGTTACAAAGTGCTGTGCAGTAAAACAAACATGATCCATACGTAAAAATATAAATGAACAACAATAAAATCAGCATTAGATAATACAATAACGCTTATAAAAACGCCAAACGATACAGCAAAGGCTCGGTCACCCTTAGTGAGAAGGCGAGACTTTGGAGAGCACTGCTGGTGGATCTCAGGCATTGGTCTGGCTTGTAGGGAGTTAACAAGTCACAGATGTAGGCAGGAGCCTGGCCATTCAGGGCCTTAAAAACAAGTAGTAAAATCTTAAAACCAATTCTGAAACTCACAGGTAACCAGTGAAGGCCGGCGAGAATTGGTGTGATGAGGTCACTCCTCTTAGTGCGAGTTAAAAGCCTGGCTGCAGCATTTTGAATGAGCTTTAATCTATGAATATTTCCCTTACTTATACCAGAAAACAGAGCACTGCAGTAATCGAGTCTTGAAGAAATAAAGGAATGGATGACCTTCTCTTAGTCAGCAGAGGAGAGGAATGATCTAATTTTAGTTAGCTGTCTCAGCTGGACAAAACAGGACTGCACTACTTTCGTCACCTGAGCATCAAATGACAGCAATGACACCAAGTTTGCAAGCTTCTTTCTGAATGTTATCTGAGAAAACACCCTGTTTGGTGGCAAGGTTTTTGAGGTAGGTAGTGCTGGTTCCGATGGGAGTAAATAGAATGATTTCTGATTTTGTGTCATTTAACTGAAGGAAGTTATTAGACATCCAGGCTTTTATCTCAGCTAGGCAAGAGAGAATACCAGACACATCGGAAGAACCAGGTCTTAACGGGACATACAACTGGGTGTCATCTGCATAAAAATGGAAATCAATATTATGAGTGTGAATGATTTTCCCCAGGGGTAGCATGTATATGGTGAATAACAGTGGCCCCAAGATCGACCCCTGGGGGACCCCACAAAATAGAGGAGCATGAGAGGAGGAGGCTTCTCCAAGGATCATGGAAAATGACCTATTTGACAGATAAACCAATCCAGGGCCACATCTCTGATGCAACATGGTTTCTCAGACGGCTAATTAAATGTTGTGAATATTTTCTAGAACCCTGCCCCCTAATAAATCACAAATCATGCTTTTAGGGGAGCTGATGCCTCGTTCCCCCATAGTTTGCACCCTGGCTGTAGGAACCTTTTGGTTGCTCGAAACAGATCCGGGGACTAAAAAGTGTCCGGTACTTTTGGTGGAAACGCAGCTAATGTCTTCATCTTCCAGGAACTGCCCACACACTCTGGCCACATGAGGCCAGGCAACGTCCTGCACCAGGAGGAACCCAGGGCCCAGTGCACCAGCGTAAGATCTGACAATGGCTCTGAGAATGTCATCCCGGTACCTAACAGCAGTCATGGTACTGGTGGCTAGCACGAGGACGTCTCTGCGACCCTCCACGGATATATCTCCCCACACCATCACTGACCCACCACCAAACTAATCATGCTTGATAATGTTGCTGGCAGCATAACGTTCACCACGCCGTCTGCAGACTCTTTCACGTCTGTCACATGTGCTCAGCATGAACCTGCTCTCATCTGTGAAGAGAACAGGGCGCCAATAGCAGACCTGCCAACTCTGGCTAATGCCAGTCAAGCTGCACGGTGCTGGGCTGTAGGCACACATCCTACTAGAGGATGTTGGGCCCTCAGCCACCCTCATGGAGACTGTTTCTGACAGTTGGACATAAAACATGCACATCAGACTATGTTGGGAGACACAGCAAACCTTGTTATGGCGTGATGTGCCGATTTACCTGAATGGTCTGCAGGTACCACCTCACGCTACCAGTAGTGACAAGGACACTAGCAAAACGCAAAACTAGAGAAAATCAGTCAGGAAGGATAAGGAGAGAGCAACTGTCTGTGGCCACCGCCTGCAAAACCATTTTCTTTTTAGGGGTTGTCTTTCTGTTGCCTCTCAAGTGTACCTGTCATCACGTTCATTTGCACCAAAACAGGTGACAGTGATTCACAATCGCTTATACTTCCTGACTGGACAAATTGATTTCCCTGAAATTTAATTGACTTGATGTTTTACTGTGATGATTAAGTGTTCATTTAATTTTTATAATATAATATAATATAAAAATTAATATAGGAATTTATGTAATATGTCTGATAATTACTCCAAATTTAATCAAAATCATTCCAGGGAAAAATATGGTTGTGACATAGTCCTAACTGCTACAAGTTAGGCCTCTTTCTGGTATAACTATATCATAACATTGACTTCACTTAGTATCTCATAATTGTGACTTAGCATTTTTTTAAATGACATAAATTACTATATCAACATAATGATTCACCTTGGGTATTTCTTTTTATCTAACTAACTTTTCATGTTTGATTTGCAGCCTACAGTATATAATATACAGTATATGAATTAAAGTAGGCTCATGTTACATTAGCTTTTGTAATAGGAAGACTTAATATACAGTACTTTACTGTACTTAACAGGGGTAAAATGTCAGAAAATCACTTCCAAATTTAATCACACTCATCCCAGGGAATAAGATGTCTGTGATATGATCCAAACTGCTATAAGTCAGGCCTCTTTAAGATATTTCTATCATCCAAATCTGAACCTGATTCATAAATTAATTCACTTAGTATCTCGTAATTGTGACTTAGATAAAGATTAAAGTAGTCAAGGTGAATCAAAATTATGAGATAGTAACTTATATAATTTTTAAAAACTTTCTAACTAAATTTTTATGTTTGGTTTGCAGCCAACAGTACATTAAATAAAATATAAAGTAGGCTAACCTTAGGCTACAATTGTCTTGAACTTGTAATGAAACATACTGTTGTAAATTACTCTACTTCACAGGGGTAAAATGTCAGACAATCACCCCAAATTTAATCAAACTCCTCCCAGGGATTAAAAGGCCTCTTTACAACATTTATATCACCAAAATCTAAACCTGATTAATAATAATACCCTACTATGTGTGAATGTATTTGCCTACCTTTTGATTCATTAAGCTGGCTGTGGCTGTGGCACGCGCGGTGCGGGCCTCGCGCACTGCCCACGTGACATTAGACCGCACGTTACGCAGCATCCTGTAGGACAGAAACAGACAGATCAAGGAAGAGGAAACGTTAATGGGTCCGGTAAGTGACGAAGCTCGTTTAAAACGCCACCAACGCACAAATGTGCACATTTGCCCACATGTCTGTCGTGTTTGGCACATGTGTAGCGTTTACTCGCGGACTGTCATTGTGTTTTTAGTGTTTTTACATGGCTCTAAAACCGAAAACAACAGTTATCGACAGTTTCAAGTGTAACTTGTGGGTGAAGTTGTCTCCCGGGTAGTAAACGGTTGCTCGGTAAATAGTGATAACGGCTGTGTATGTGTGTGTGTGTGTGTGTGTGATGTTTTAACAACACGAGTCTGTGTGAAGGTAGGTAACAAGCTAGCGGGAGTGCAGTTACACCTGAACACACTACCAAAGCCCGAAGAGAGGCTTTTTGAGAGTAACGTAAGGAGAAGCTGATATCTTTGCTGAAAACTGATATCTAGCAACACTAACATCAGTGTTGGACAGTGACAAGAGGCCAGCCGGTGGGCAGCTTTACGTAAATTATCAGCTGTTTTGGTTTAAAGGGCTGCTGCTGCTTTTTTGTGTGTTTGTGGTAAATGGTAAGATTCAAAGTTAAATATGCAAAACAAAACTGTAACTCATTGTACTGTACAAATGATACCGGGATATTCTAAGTCATCCATTTAATTTAGCATTGTTTTATAGTTTTAACTGTATTGTGAATTGATACTTGATAATGCACTGCAATTTTGCTATACACCTCCTAAAAATTGACTGATCATTTTTATCTCTGCAGTCACATAATGAGTTTGACACCAAAATATAACTAAGAAGAGTAATCCTTTCTGCTGTGTGTGTCTGAGACAGCGCTTTATTAGTGTTTGGGGCTGTAGCAACTATTGAAGACTATTGAAGTTACATCCTCCTCAGTTTTGTTTGTGGGGATTCAAATGACCTGATGAAAAACATTATCAGATAAGTAAGATAAGATTAGAAGTATGTGGAGGTTCTCGGTTATCCAGGTCCTTATTATCCAAGAAAGGTTCTAATCAAGGGCAACTAGACTTTATTGAGGATACTTGAAGACATTTCATCTCTTTAGAACTGAGGAAGAACTGGATAAAGCCCTGCCTGTGCTCACGTGCAGATCACCCTGGGGCCTAGTGACAGGCATTTTGTTGATGTTATGACACAAAAATGCTGGCTGTTGAGACACTGACTGCTGACCAGAAATAGAAAAACACAATCAAGCATGTGTCATAACTGTGACCATCCCCAGTGTTTATGAACTTTGCACAACTAGCGCAGGATCCTAACTTCACTTTCGGCTGCTGTCTTTATTAAGTGAAAGCTGCTGTTGACACAAATCCACAACAGGTCTGATTGTTTTAATGAAGCTTGGTAACATGTACAGCTAATGTCGATGAACAGCACGCTGCAAGCTCAGTACATTTGCATCATGTATGGGCATAAAGTACTTGGGTTGGACTAGGCAATGTGAATATGATACTCTCATGGGAAAATTGAGATTTAAATTAAATACCTAACAAACCACTAATGCACCAAGAATGAGAGACACTGTAACAGTGTCATCTGGTAGTATCTTAATTTTAGGGACATGCAATAAGACCTCTGTGTTTTTGTTTGATTTTTAGATAACAGCTGACAGGGCCCTTACTTTGTGTGATTAAGCCAAAAGGCATTTATCCATTTCTTATATTTTATAGGCTTCATATAAGAACCCATAACCGTTTTCTAGTTAATTTGCACGGTGGCATGCAAATCAAAAAATGCACATGCCTGTGTCAGTTATGCAGAAGAGAGCAGACTCTTGATATACATGTTTTTCAATCAATGTAACAGATATGCATGTTTGTGCAAGACTTCCAGTCAGACAAGTTTTGTATTTTTTATTGACATAAAAGAGGAATTACTTATTCAGAGCCTATAGTTTATGCTTCATCTGGACTATTTTTGTAATAAAATCATCTCCAGTGTATGAGACCATCACATTCTGTTAGTCTTAACGGCCTAGTTTCAAAGTACTATCCTCCAGGCTGGAATTTCAACCCTTGACCAACCGGATAACAAGACTGTAATCACCAAAGCAATGAGTTGTGCTGTAAGAGATGAGGTCATTAAGATCTGTCTGTTTAGCCTTTGGGTGATGGTCTCGTGTCTTCAACATGGACAGTGCACATGTCTGCTGTGTCAACAGCTGCAGAGGCACATATAAAGGAGATTCAAGAAATCTCCGACCCTGAGTTCTAATAATAGTTGCTCTTGTCTCTCTCTCTCCCAGCCTCAGAGATGGATTACCAGGTTGTGTTTGCAGCCTTGGAGACGGTATGTGAAGATGTCGTTTCTCTTATGAGTGGGCCTACTGATTTGCCGTATGGCACTGTTGCCAAGCGCCTGGTCACGAGTATGAAACAGATTCAGGAGCACGGCCGAGCCCTGAAACCTGTGGTCCGCAGCTTCACCGCCGTCTACCATCATTATGACTTTGACGCACAAACGCCGGGCAATGGCTACCGCACCCTGGTCAAGGTAGGACTGACCCAACTGACTGGATGTATTATTCCACTCATTATTGATCATTTTGTTGATTTAATGTATTTATCATCAGTCTTTAAAATATCGGAAAATTGGGAGATTGTATGTTACAATTTTCCCAAACCGTAGTAAACACACCAAATTTATTTGTTTAGACTAACAAACCAAAGCTCAAAACTATTAAATTAAGAAAACCAGCAAATATTCACACATGAGAAGCTACAACTAATGAACTTTTAGATGTAAGATTCAGCTCTGTAGGCCTACTACACTATTAAGTACACTAAATAAAGTGTGGTTGAGGTGATTGGTAGCTTAGCTCTCAGCACTCGGTAGTGGGAAGACGTCAATTCCTATAAATCCTGTTGCCTCTTGTCACAAGATGTTCATACTTAACTCTGTGTTCCAGTGAAAGTTGGCGGTCAGATATTTCCGCAGGGGAAATTCCCTGTGTACAAAACACAAACAAAACATGACATAACATGACTGTGACAAATTGATGTTTCATGTCCATGTCAACACTCAACTGAATTCTGAGCAGTTAGCTTTCATTAAAAAAAGCCCTCTAATGAAAACAATTGGCATAAATATATACGTTACTCGTTAACTGTGTTCACGTCCAACTGCATCAGTAGGTAATCTGCAAAAAACAGAAAATGTTGTGTATTTCCTAAATGTTTTCACATTTATGGCACTTTTTATGTTTTCCTGTCTAACTTTTCTGCAGAGAAGATGACTTTCAGAGATTGTTTAACCAGCCCCTAGTTTCTCTGACTTTGCTGCGCACATTTAATTTATTAAAGGATAAGACTTGTCGTGGCCGTGTTTTTCTCTTTGACAAAAATCTCATTAAAACACCAAAGCCAACAATGTGTTAGTTTGTCTCTTGGTACTTCCCTGCCCTCTCTGTGGCCTTCAGTGTGGCTCTTTTTTTTTTTTTTTTTTGGAGAACAATGAAGCTCTATGGCACAGAGAAATAAGCTACACTATATCGAGCTTTGACACGGACTGTACTGTAAAAAAATATTGAATACCACCGCCCTTATCCTTCAAATGCAGTGTCTCTACCTTCTCAGCAAAGGTTACACTGTTTTTTCTTTCTTTCAGGTATTGCTGTCTTGCCTTTTGCACATCATTCACAAGGGCCGTTACATTGCCAGTAATTGCAACAGTGCCTTCTTCAGGGCGGACCACAATTCGTCTGAGATAGAGGCCTACTGCAGCGCTCTGTGCCAGCTGCGTGCCCTGCTCCACCTCGCCCAGCGGCTGCTCAACGACAATGACCCCGGCAAGCTGTACTCCCTGCATGACGGGGACCTGAGCCGAAGGTTTGTGCAAGAGTACAGCTCCATGCACAAAGCCTGTTTCTATGGACGCTGTCTGGGCTTTCAGGTCAGGCAGCAAAAAGAAACTTAATTCACACTACTTGCTTTTATTTTTGTCCAGTTTTTAGAATGTTGTAGTTTTACCCATTTTCAAGTAAAATGTTTTATGAAGCTTTACTGTCAGTTTTGGTTTAGTTATGAGAACGTATGTGTCACTCATTTAATTATTTGAAAGCTCTTATAATTTATTATCCGTTTTTTCTTTTCACAGTTCTCACCAAGTCTGCGTCCATTCCTCCAGACTGTAGTCATAAGCATGATTTCATATGGGGAGACGTATGGTAAACAGCAGTCTGGCTTGGGTTAGTCTTTTTCTTTTGTCTGTTTTTGTTTTTTTTGTTTTTTGTCCATGGTGAATTGATGGAAGGTCTTGTTGTGGCCTTTTCAGAGGTGTGCATGCTTTAAATAATCTACCTCTTCCAGGTATGGCCGCCCTTTCCCTCCTCACATCTGGGAAGTATGTCATTGATCCAGAATTGCGGGGCATTGAGTTTGAACGAATTACCCAGAACCTAGACTTGCATTTCTGGAAGTCCTTCTGGAACCTCACAGAGTCCGGCCTTATAACAGTAAGTAGGGTCAAATATTCTTCCACCAACTCTCAAATTAGTTGCAGTCTTCCTTTTTAATGTTTTAACTATTTAATCCCGTCATTGTCTGTCTGTCTCTGTCCAGGGCTTCAGCAGAATAGCTTCTAGGCCAGTGCAGGTGAACTTCACGCTGACTTTGCCTCCTGTGACTCTACACCTCCCACTGGCCTTAGACCCCAGCCTAACAGCCATTGTGTCACCTCCAATAGCCCACTGGGGCCCCGGGCCAGTCCACATGCGTCTGATCTCCTGGGAGCTTCGAGAAGGACAGGTGAGGCTGCACGGGAAAAACATAGAAGACAATAGTGGCCTTTGGAAATTGGTAGAACCTGAATCTGCACCAGACTTAGTTTTACGTATATTAGGAACAAAGTTGTACATCAATGCCATGATTCTCTCACACATGAACTACTTTCTTACCAGCTGGACACAGTGTTGGACCACATTACAATCAGCAGAAACACTTTTATAAGCAGGCCTTGAAAACATTGGATAAAAAGTCTAATTCACATTTTCAACTAAATATGATTTCTTAAACTGGAAAAAAACGTGATCGATTTGCAGATATTTTACTGTAAATTATTCATGGTCTGTCGTGCCCCTCCTCCACTCAATGAATTCATTAAACAAATACAAGCCTTTCTAAATCAATAAAACAGTGTTTACTCGATAGGCAGACATGCTGTAATAATCTGGGGAAGTGGTTATGTCTTCGTTTTACTATTTGTCTGTGTTTATGTGGTCTTGAATTTTTTCTTTTAATGTTTGTATTTGTTTTCATTGCTTTGCATCCTTTTAGTAATGACCTTATGACTTACTTTATAGGACAGTGAAGAGTTGCTAGCTTTTTCTCAAAATGGTCCTTCCACTATCTCCGCGTCCCATCTCCCCTGGGTACAGAGGCAGCCTCGCTCCCCCTGGCTGCTCATCCACTTCCATGGAGGGGGCTTTGTGGCGCAGACTTCCAAATCCCATGAGGTACAGTACAGATGGCCGGTGAAAGGCTGCTGATGTTAACCCTTGATGGTTTGCATTTCATCTCACATCTATGTGTACTCTGTTCTCAATCTAACCCTTCATAAATCAGAATTATCTGCGGACTTGGTCCAAGGAACTGAACGTACCTATCCTCTCCGTGGACTACTCTCTGTCACCCGAAGCGCCCTTTCCCAGAGCTCTGGAGGAATGTTTCTACGCCTACTGCTGGGCTCTGAAAAACTGTCATCTGCTGGGTTCGTATATGATGACACAGGACTGTAGTGACACAATAGGGAGAATTCATATCTTTTTATTTTGTTAGGGCTAGGTGATATATCGAGTTTGTAAGAGGAATCAATATATTTTAAGATGGGATGAGACAAAATTGTTTATACAGATATAGTCTGATTATCTTAAATAATCAGTTTCTTCTGGGCCTTTTTGGAATAATAAACCTAAGAGAGAAAACTGTAAAGATACCCAGAGGTAAGAGGATTCAGCAAGAGAAAAAAGGCATAATATTAGTAAAATAAAAGTAAAAAAGCAATCAAAACATTTGTGGTGGTGTTAGTTTATGTTGGTGACAATGTGAATATACAGTGATCAAATCACTTGTGTGTTTACTTACAGTCATACACATATAATGCCTCTTACAGACAGAACGTGCCACAAATGAGAGGAGCGTTTGTTATAAATATATGTAAATTTGTATGTACAACTATCTGTGTAAATTCACAGCAACAAACATGCTCCTGTGCAAAAATGCAAATGTGTATCCACTCAAGCAGGTCTTTACATGGCTACATTTGTACAGAAAGCAATGGAGAATCTATACACCTTAATAAATGCTCTGTTTTCCCTTCGCAAAGGTACGTGGCACACATTACACAGTGGTGTCATACGTGGTGTTACTGGTTGTCTCTTATTAGAGGCTCTGGAAGGAGGCACACATAAACTCAAAGTGGCCTGTGAATTATCTGTACGGTGTTTGACGATGGGAAGTGTAACATGTGCCAACTTACAGAGAAGATGGAGAAAAGTAATAAAGACAGTATAGAACTGATAATGGGATTAAAGGTTAAATAGAATTATTAGAGCTGCAACTAATGATAATTTTTATTATATATGTATGTGTTAATTATGTTTTGAGTTATTGTTTTGTCTATAAAAAAAAAAACATCTAAAAATTACAAAAAGTTTTGTCCAACCAACTGTCCAAAATTCAAAGGCAGGGTACACAAAAAAAGAAATTAATGGAAAAGAAGAAAATCCTAAAATCAGCTTATCGTTTCAACACATGTAAAAGAAGTAGTAGATACTAGTAGTTGTGTCTGTGTGTCTCAGGCTCCACAGCGGAGCGGGTTTGTCTGGCAGGTGACAGCGCCGGAGGAAACCTCTGCATCACTGTGTCCATGAAGATCATATCCAGCGGCATCAGAATCCCTGACGGCATCATGGCTGCCTACCCCGCCACCAATCTCACCATTGACGCCTCGCCCTCCCGCCTGCTCACGCTCATCGACCCGCTGCTGCCTCTAGGTGTTCTCACAAAGTGCCTCAATGCCTATGGAGGTATGTGGCCGTACGGGATGTGCGTGTGGGCACAACAGTAGGCGTGTGCTGCTCTATGCTTCATTTAACACGTGCACATTCCAGCACCTTTTGCTTTTCTGAACTCGCTTGTTGATCGTGTACTTTACTGTTAATGTCATTGTGGATGAGGAAATCGCTTTGTTTCCCGTTACCTACATTAGTGTAAACAGAATTATGATTTTACATTTGCAGTGAAATCGATCTGTATAGATTGATTTCTATATTTGGTTTAAATATTCTGTATAATCAGGCACTGCTAGATTATGTTACCTCACATTTACTGGCTCTATGTGGTTATGAAAGTAACTTCATATACTGTCAGTGAAAAGTATTTTACTTGTGTTAAAGCCTGTATTTAAAGTAGATCTTACACAACAGGACCAAACATGCTTCTACGTAAATATAGCAAATTGAGAAATGACAGTGTGTTGTTGTCATGTCAAATGTGTTCACAGTAAGAAAGTAATTGGGATTTATTGCGTAGCTCCCGCCAAAAGTTTTCACCTGCTCATGCTTTTCAATTTTGTATATCTCTTTAAGATCCCATATCTCACCATCTTCACCTATTCAAGCTGTAAATAACCCTTTTTGTGGCGGTGCTTCTTTCTCACAGGTGTCTTTTTTTTCTCTAAATATATTTCATCTCTTTGTGTCGTCACATCATCTCCCTCCCAGGAGCAGACTGTCAGACGGTGCAGCCTGCAGTGGGAAGCAGCAGTCTGAGAGATCAGTTTAGAGACACAGCTGTGCTTCTCGGCGATCTCACACAGGGAGCCTCCAACTGGATCCAGTCCTTTCTGAACCCCATGCTGACTTCAGGGGGCTTGCACTTACCATCATCAACGCAGAGAAGCTCCCAGAGCAATGAAACTCGCAGGGTATCCACTAACACCCCCACACCAAACTGTGGAGGTTACACGGTTTACCCGCAGGGCTTCGAACCCCTGCGCTCAGAGTGCCTGGCTTTTATCCGTCCATCGTCCTCCCCCATTATAAGGAACCCGTTTGTGTCGCCCGTGCTGGCTCCTAACAACCTGCTGAGAGGCCTGCCACCTGTACACATAGTGGTAAGCGAGGGAAGAAGAACTAAAGGAGGCTGAGGGTGGAAGAGTCTATATTTTCTAGCAATACTGTTTAATAATTTCACAGTTAACCACTTAGTCTCATTTATTTTCAACATGGTGTGTATCTTCAGCAGCTACGGACTTTGACATGGGCTTTCCATAGATTACTACGGAGGACAGCAGAACATCTTCTTGTACCTCAAGTCTCAAATCATGAGATTAAAGAGGTTATTAAAAATGATTAGCCTGATTATAAGGCTGAATTGACATTTGTTTATTAACACATACATTTGTTTATTGACGATTATTTCATCTCTCTGAACAAACATAATAATGATAATGATTATTATCATTGAATGAATATGAATTGCCACCCATATCTCAGGTTTGTTACAAACCTGAGATATGGGTGGCAATTCATATCTGGAACCAGACTATTTTACTAATTAGTACAAAATTACAACATGGCTGGGTTGAGTTCATAGCTTAATGACATTTATGCCAGATGCTGGTAATTTAATCTGGTATTTTACTCCCAAAATTTCCTTTCCAAAGTGTCGGCTGGTTTTGGACACCATATTCCAGCCCTTGGCATTTCAAAAGTTTTACAGTTTTTTGTTTAATCATTCTTTAGATATTAGATTACTGTACTCTTTGCATGTTTATTTTTATTTTTTCCCTACAAATCATGCAAACCAGGCCGTATTCACGGCAAATCAGGCCACGTGGTGAAAACACCAGTCCCCTTCATTTGAATAGGGGTCGTGCATTTAAGCTGCACTTAGGTCAAGCGAGCTAGAGAGTGGATGAAGAAGAGGGAGCTGTGGTAGCAAGAAAGCCGGTGAATCACAGAAATAAAACACTATTTTCTGATTGTTTCAAAGCAGTTACGTTCTAAAGCACAAATAAACACAGCCACACTACCACACAACACTGCACTAATTGCCACAACGCCTGATTTGGTGTGCGTACAGCTTAACATTTCTGCACTCCATTTTCCGAAGCATACCATGCTGCACTAATCAAGGTTTGTTTTTATAATACTTTGGATCACATTGATGTGGAAGTGACAAAAACTCTAGTTCCCCTCATCTCTCTGGATCTTTTAGTCTGTTTTGGATGATTGTATTTATTTATTTTTGGCCAAGACCTCTGCACTTTCATCAACCCAGTTTTCATTGATTGCAGTTTTCAGTGAAACAGCTCTGATTGAACTCACTATATGCTACCTGCTCAGCAAAAAATGACAGGCTGACAAAGTTAATGACTAGCTGGTGAACTTTGTGGAGCATTAGAGGAAGATATTTCTCCCCAAGAATGTGTTTATGTAAAAGCTAAAAACAGTATTAAAAAAACATCCAGTATCAGTCAGGCTCTCCTCCTTTTAGTCCCTGTAGAGTTTGCATGTTTTCCAAATAACTGTTCTTGTTTCCTAATTCCTCTTTCCTCACAGGCCTCTGCTCTGGATGCCTTGCTGGATGACTCTGTGATGTTTGCCAAGAAGCTGCGAGACATGGGCCAGCCTGTGAGTCTGACGGTGGTGGAGGACCTTCCCCACGGCTTCCTCAGCCTATCGCAGCTTGCCAAAGAGACGGAAGTCGCTGCAGAAATCTGCGTGGAGCAAATGAGGAAGATTTTTCAGCAAGAAAACCCGATGCCTGCTCTTCGCAAACGATCCAAGTTGGAAGAGACTTATCTGAGTACCAATCCTTCAGGCTGATGTATCTGTCATTTATGGGACTTGATTGACATAATGTGGTGAGAGAGCTGCAATAAATGTAAGAAAGGGAAACCAGTCAGGAAGAATTATGAGGACGCCACACAAGCTGTAAAACTTGTGGAAGCTTAGGGGCACTACGACCTATACTGCACATTTTATGTAGGCACCAGCTATAATATGATCCTAATCAACAAAAATTAAATAACTAAATATTTTTCTAACAAGATTTACGTGTTTAGGATCCAAATCAAATGCACATTATGAATATTATGACAGAAACGTCACCGTAACCAGCCCTCGTAGCAATCTCTTAACTGATACATGTCAGGAATCGGAGCTGTTGTGCCTTGACTTTAAAGTGCTGCTGTATGTTGCGTAGTGTATGTAGAGAAACTTTGCCTACATTACCAAACTGACCAGGATTTAAGGTTTACCGGAAACACATTTCAGATGCACTGGATTATGGTTGTTATGATTTATTATTTGGCTTAAATGTATAATATAATTCTTCCAGTTTGTCATGTGTTTACAACATATTGATAAGGAGGCCTTCACCTTGTATTTACCAGCATTGTATGTGGGTGTTAATACTGTAAATTCATTCTTAATATATTGAACACAGTGTTATATTTAAAGTCTGAATTAAATCAAAACTGCAGAGATTGCGTGTGCTTATTTGAACCTATTTGATATATGTTGAGTAGTGAATTGAAAAGGTACATCACGATGTTAAGTGGGACACTTAAGTGTTAGTGTGTTAGCTCCTGCCGGCACAACCCGATAAACCTCTTGACCCTGTTCAATCAGCCATTGTGGTTATTTTTAAATATGTTGTGTAGAAACATTGTTGAACTGGGTTTCACAGGTGGATGATTACTATTATTATTGTACACAAGTCAACACATGTCAAACTCAAACATAACACTTATACTGGCAGATTAACCTCTGACTTTGAGTTCATAACACCGCTTGACATGTCCCATCCCTCATGGTAACTCTACACCAAGTGTTTGCACTGTTTGCTCCTGTCGCACAGTTCACATAAGGTATGAAAGGTTTTTCTGGTACCAAGTCCCTCTTCCTCAGCATCTTATTACTGGTAACTCCTCATTATCAGCTGTCAATGATGTTGACATGGGGTGCAAACATACTTTAAATTTGAGGAGGTGAAAAAGATGCCTCCCTGTCTGCAGAGGTCCAAATCAAAAGCCACAATGTTGTTCTTTTCTTGTGTTGGTTGGTGACAATGGTAGGTTTGAGTGAAAATAAACCTTTTACATGATTGATTTTTGACAAATACCTTCTCGAGACTTTAGAATAAAACTTTTTGTAAGGTATAAAAATATATCCAAGATATATTGTACATTTCCGGGTCATGACGCTGGCCAGTCCATGAGAATTTGTACGTGTGATTCAAAAAACAAACAACAATTTGGTCATTTAATACCGTTTTTTTTCTGTATGATATGAAAATCTATTGGCATCCTCTTGAAACTAGCTTTAGTTATGTAATCGATCATATTTAACATCAAGTCTGCATGTACTTTGTCATTATTAAGTATAAACTCTGCCCTTTAACCTACTCCCTCCACAACAATAATGTATCTTTGACAAATTAAATGCCTAGATAATAGAATGAAGTTTCAAGATACTTCTTATTGATTTTCATGATGGACAGAAATTAATGGAACACTTGCTTGAAATTATTTTTAAAATATATGTCCAAAAATTTAAAAGCAAAAACATAAATCATATTTGATTTCCAGTTATAAGAATCTAAACAATGTAAATGCAATTGTATGGTCCTGTAAAAGTTCCCTTTATATTTTCCTTGAGAGCTGTTGCCAGCATACTTTTAACTGGCATAAAAGTAAACTATCACTGCAGTGCTTTTACTCAAGTAGCATATTCTGGCAGCACTAAGGATACAGCGGTCACTTCAGTCTTTGTTTGAGTGTGCTGATGTTAAATCTTAGATGATCCTTCACATGGAGTATTTTCTGATTATAAACGCCATCAGGAAGACAATTTAGAGCTAGTAGACGCAGAGGTAATCGTTTTAAACTGTCTTTCCTCCCCACCTCAGTTTCTTTACTCAATAAGCAAAGCCCTCGGTGAAGGCAAGGGGCAACAGATTTTTTTTAGGTCTTACGATTACACAGTTTGGTTAAATATTGTATTGTAACTCCAGGTGATCTTGGTCTGCAGTTTTTTTGTGTTTTTTTAGCTTAATTATTATTAACAGCTGTATTTATTTATTGTGGAAAGGTACATTTATATATTATCTTACTTATATTTAACATGGATTTTTATTCATGTATGGTCTACTGTTATCTCTTCTCTTCTGTTGCAGCACCTCTCTGGGTTGACGTGTGGTTGTATGTCTTGTATGCGAAGCCGCAATGTACACGATGGGCCCAAGACAATAAAGTTCATCTAATCGAATCTAATGGAGAACAAAGTTTTGAAAATACAGATTTATTTTAAAATGTACCATAGACAGTACAAAATAATCTGAGCACTTCCTCCTGCAGCAGTAAGTAGGTGTGACGGCAGGTGGCAGTAGCGTCGTAGAATCTCGCATCTAATAAACAGGAGAGAGACACCGAGGAAGAGGAGACGAAGAAGAAGGCGACCATGTTGATTTAAAGGAAGAAACACAATAGAGGCGATTTATTTCAAGTAAAATTCAGTTATTAAAACGAATTGTAAGGAAAGTAGTTGATCAACCACACACTGAGCATCTCTTGTAAAACAACAAAGAAACTAAGGTAGGTTTGTGGTGACATGGAAACGTCCAGTTTCCGTTAAAAACACCGGAGTTGTTGTGAGCTGATTAGCACAATGCTAACGTTAGCGAGTGGAGTTATTTGTGCTAAATTAGCTTCGATAATTGTGCCTCGTAGCTTTTAACGATAATTTTACAAATAACGTAACGTGAAATATATGTAACGTTGTTGTCACTACACTTTACACATATATTGTTGTATTTCGTTACCAAAAGTCCGAAATGCGGGAGTTTGAGCGGCTTAGCGGTGACTTAGCGTAGAGCTAACACTGGCTTAGCTGTAACTCCGTAGCTGAACGTTGCTAATGTTGTTTCTCCTGAGACGCAGCGCCAAAGGTAACGTTAAGTTGTTGATTTAAAAGGGAAGATGGGTAAAAATCTATCACAGCCACGGCGATGGTTTAAATATTTTAAAGTTAATGTTAACTGTTTTGCAGAAAAGGTTTAGAAAACTGGGAGGGGGAGTAAATTGACGTTTAACGTTATCTTAATGGAAAACGGACGCTAAAGTTAATAAACATGGTCTGAGCATCGGTTTTTGACAATCGATATAAACTGCTATTATTATGTTTGTTTCAGTCAGACCTAGAGTCTTTACTGTAGATCAGTGTTTTATTTTAAATCCTGGCAGTTTGCGCTTCGCTAATCTGTCTCAGATGCTGCCACCTGGCAACTTCACCTGTGCAATCTTAAACCAAACCATTTAGCGAATTAGTTGTTGAATCCTTCCCTTGTTGTTGTGAGGTCTAGCTTGATAATTATTTTATCAATGTTGCATCTAACTCTTGTTTGCATTGTTGCTTTATGTTCCAATAACGCTGAAACCGACAGCTCCTATATTCTTTAAATGTCAGCAATGACAAACCCCCATCACAAGTTTCCAGAGTAAAAAAGCGATGTGTTGAAATTGCTTTGGTTTCTGGAATAAAATCAGTGGGGTTGCCATATTATTAACAACATAGGTAGTCAAAACAATCATTTTATTTAGCAAAGTGCTGAACAAAATTATGCAATAATAAAAAGGCCAATCAATTTATGATATACAACAAAAAGCTATATAAACAAGACAGTTAAAGTGTGCCTAAACAGACGCCAAAGAATAAAAATCCGTTTTAAGACGAGACTTGGTGGTGGGGAACAATCTGATAAAATTTAACCAGAACAAAGAAATATGACCACATTACTCCTGTTTTAGCTTCATTACACTGGCTCCCAGTATGTTTTAGAATTGACTTTAAAATTCTATTGATCACTTTTAAAGCTCTTCATGGCCTCTCGCCTTGTTATATTTCTGAACTTTTAGTCCAATACACACCAGCACGTACCTTGAGATCCTCGAGCAGAGGTCTGTTGTCTGTTCCAGAGTCTCGACTGAAAACTAAAGGGGACAGAGCGTTTGCTGTCAGGGCCCCGAGGCTCTGGAACAGCCTGCCCGAGGAAATCAGGTCGGCTGAGTCAGTGAACTCTTTTAAGTCCCTTCTTAAAACATACTTTTATAGGAGAGCCTTTCCCGATCTTATTTGACTTTATTTTATCCCTTTTATTTTATTCTATTTTACTTATTTTATATTTATCTTAAACGTGTATTTTAGTCTTTTCAATGTTTTCATGCTTTTATCTTGTATTGTTTTTGTATTATTGTCTCTTGGGTATTATTGTCTTTACACTTGTTAAAGCACTTTGTAACGTGTTTTTGAAAAGTGCTCTACAAATAAAGATTATTATTATTATTATAATCGGAGGAAGTTTATTGCATGGCCGTTACTGAAAAGACACGATCACCCTTTGTTTTAATAGGAGACCATGGGATGGCTGAAAAGGAATTTGTTTGATCTGAGGGTTCTGGAAGAGTTTGGAGATCAGAAATATAAGACAGTCCATGTAATGCCTTAAAAATAATTAACAGCATCAATTCTATATTTGACTGGTAACCAGTGAAGAGCAGCCAATATTGGTGAGATATGATCACTCTTCCTTGCATCAGTCAACAATCTAGCAGCTGCACTCTGAACAAGCTGCAAGTGTGATGACGAGCGATGCATTAGGCTTATTTAGAGAGCTGAAATTAATAGTCAACATTTGATTAAAGGTTACACTTTTAATAACTAGTAATTATTAAATTATTTAAAAAAAAAAGTTATTTCTTTAACTAATTATTGCTTCTTAATTGTAAAGACTGCTGACTTTCTTTGCTCACAAGCTGAATAGAGTTGTGTGTGGACCGTTGGTCAGACATACCAAGCAAGCTTGATGAAAATAGTTAGTTGAAGCTGTATGTAATCTGACTTAAACGACTGAGAAAACCATATATATCTGATAAAAAGATTTTTCTTTTTAGGTGACAAGTTTGAGTTGTTGGCTGACTTTGAGGAGGCAGCGGGTTGATCACGGCCACACGCGCACACTTCACACACTGACCTGAAGACCCGTGGTGTCTGTGGGGAGAGGGTCAAACACCTGGAGGAGAAAAGAAACGCACACTGAGGACTCAAAAGGGGCGGAAAGCTTTTTTGCTTTGGACTAGATAACCCCTTGTAAGATTTGTGATTTCAGGATCCAGTTTTTTTTCTCCTGTAGACCGACACACATCCACACAGTGGAAATAAACGGAGAGCATTACAGACTACATGATTTTGGGGGGAAACTTGTACAAAGTTGGACATCCTTGTTTTCAAGGACCGGGATATTGAGCAACTTCTACGGACTCAAAGTGGAAACAGGAAGTATTGTTCAATTTAGAAACAGAAGTTTTAAGTATTGAACAAAGATTATATTGAAGAAACCCCAAGTTCAGATTGCCTTAGTTGTTCTATTTCAGGACTTGAACCGCTTTGATACTTGTTCACATATAATTTTTCTATATTGTGGGCAAGTATATTCATGCATATGAATGCAAATTTCTCTTCATTTTGAAGAGCTCTTGTATAAAAACTTTTTTGTTGTTGTTCTTGTACGTCAGTCACTCTGTTGTTGAAGGGGACCGAACTGCACGTACATGTGTATATGTAAATACTATGAATTGACTTCTGTTGTGAAAGCTTTGGACTTAAGAAGAGAATATTGTTTGTTAATGATTTATTAAGCTTTTTTACTTTTGAAGAGAATTTTTAAAAAGTAAAACCTAAGAGGCAAAAATCTAATACCTTGAGGAAGAAGAAAAAAAACAAAAGCAAGGAAAACAGGAAAAATGGCAACCGCCAGAACAGAAAACGTTGGCCCAGTCGTCATGGGACTGAACAAGCAGAACGGGCAGCTCAGAGGACAGACTAAACCAGCTTCAGTCCAGCCAGCACCCACAACTCACGTAAAGACTTTGGGTGCACCCCAGATCGCAGGTGGAGCCTCCCAGGACGGAGTAGGCATCAAGTTTGGAGATGATTGGAAAAAGAGCCTAAAGCTCCCTCCCAAAGACACCAGGGTCAAAACTTCAGTGAGTATAACTTGAAAACATTTTTTCGATCCTACTTTTAGCCCTAAAACTATCTTTTTAAGGTCACTCTAACCATTCTGTATCCACTGTAGGATGTGACGTCCACTAAGGGGAATGAATTCGAAGATTACTGTCTCAAAAGAGAACTGCTGATGGGCATCTTTGAGATGGGTTGGGAGAAACCTTCCCCTATCCAGGTGTGGTTCATTGTCAAATTTACTTTGCTGTCCAGAAGAACCCAATGTGATATGTTATTGAGAATAGCATTTTTATTGTCTCTGGATGTAATTGTGTATTTCCTTTTCTTGCATATTTTCTGTTTTGTAGATTACAGTAGAGAAATGTATAAAACAACATAATGTCAGTGGTGGATTACAAAAATCTGAATTGTAAATGCAGCTGTATGTTAATGACATGTCACATAATAAGACTGGAGACCATATTTGTGTTTCCTTGCAGGAGGAGAGCATTCCCATCGCCCTGTCTGGACGGGATATTCTGGCTCGGGCTAAGAACGGAACAGGGAAAAGTGGAGCCTATCTCATCCCACTGCTGGAGAGAATAGACCTGAAAAAGGACCACATACAGGGTGAGAAGCTGCCTGTAGTTTTAAACGGATGTCTCCCTAATAGAAGCTTTCCTCCCTCGTCCTCCATCCTTAACTTGCATGCACAATTCCTTTTGGTCATCATTTCTCTTCTGTCGTGCTTCCTTCCTCATTTGTGCCCACAGTGTCCCTTTTCTGTAGTCAGTAAGCTGTTTGGCCTTGTTTGTTCTACACGTGAAATCTTTTTTACTATCCACCATATTTCTAACCTGCAAATTTTTATACCCTAGCACTTGTCATGGTGCCAACCCGTGAGCTGGCACTGCAGGTGAGCCAGATCTCGATCCAGATCAGCAAACACCTCGGAGGAGTTAAAGTCATGGCCACCACCGGGGGCACCAACCTGCGAGATGACATCATGCGCCTGGATGAGACTGGTAAGAATCCTCACTGGCCTACTTTGTCCAAAAAGGGCCACTACGCACACAGTTATCACAATATCAGAAATGGGTAAATGTGATCTGCCTGTTGGCTTATGGAGGCCAGCTTGTGTTTCAGAAAGGAGGAGCTTTTCTGATTCTTTTTAAAGGTTGCACTTCAATAAGATTAAACACAAGTGAACAGACAATTAAAAGGATAATTATATTTCAGTGTTTGACCCTTTTGTGCAATTGTCATTCTCTCTACATCAGTGCATGTGGTCATTGCCACACCTGGTAGGATCCTGGACTTGATAAAGAAGGGAGTGGCAAAGGTGGATAGAGTCCAGATGATGGTGATGGATGAGGTAAACATGAATAAAAACAATTAAAAATACTAAAACCATTTGTACATATTGTCTAAGGCATCTCATTTTTATCAGGTATTCTTACAAGCCTGCGTCATTCCATGTTCATCAAAACCAGTTTCGGACTGCAGCTTTGCCTGCTTCATGTTAAATTCTCTCCATTTCCTCTCAGGCGGATAAGCTGCTGTCTCAGGATTTTGTGGTGCTCATCGAGGATATCATCAGCTTCCTGGCCAAGAACAGGCAGATCCTGCTCTACTCTGCAACCTTCCCCATCAGCGTGCAGAAGTTCATGGTGAGTAGTCAGCTAATTGCTGCACCACTCAGCCAACCTGATGGCTCGGGGCCACTTGGCACCACTTGGCTCCAAGACCAAGCTGTTCTAACACTGCGTGCAGACCTGTGTTTGTGTTTTTATACTTTTTCTGGGCTGTCTTCGCCTAAATTATTTCAGCTCAGTCAGTCGCAGGATTTGATTGTTTAGTGTAAAAGTCTTCGACATTGTCCTTTTGGAATGGAGTCATGCAGACTACATATGTAAATACTACAAGTAGGACAACAAACCACAACATCAAACAACACATTTCATATTCAAAGGATGTTCTACGTGCTTCTACGGGTGTGTTTTTTTTTGGTTGTTTTATTTTTTAACATTTTAAATTATTTGTTCTGTCCCCTTGCTGTAGGCCAAGCACCTCCAGAAACCTTATGAGATAAACCTGATGGAGGAACTGACTCTGAAGGGCATTACTCAGTACTATGCCTACGTCACAGAGAGGCAGAAAGTCCACTGCCTCAACACGCTGTTCTCCAGGGTAACTACCTCATTCACCATCGATGTCACACAAAAAACACAAATAACTTGAGTGGCAACACGGTACCGCAGAGCATCTAGAGTTTTTGAAAAATCTAGGTTAACGTGTAATTAACGTGTAATTTATTAATTCCTCTTTTAACAGTAAATCAGTCAATTTAGGATTTTGATTTCTTTCTCTTTTTTTCCTTTTTAGCTTCAGATCAACCAGTCGATCATCTTCTGTAACTCCACTCAGAGGGTGGAGCTCTTAGCCAAGAAGATCACTCAGCTGGGCTACTCCTGCTTCTACATCCATGCAAAGATGATGCAGGTGTGTGTGCAGAAATGCTTTGCTGCATGATTATTTCAAATTGGATTTGAGTAGAATAAAACTGGGTTTGTAGCCTGGGTTTCCCTGATAGCCGAATGGTGGTTTGATTCCAACTCGGGGCCGAGTCACGTGTCATACCCTGTCTCTCCTCATGTTTCCAGTCTACCTCCATACAGCCCAGCCTGTGTGGATAACTTTTTATATATGATAAAGACCACTGATAAATATATAAAATACAAATAACCATGTAATAAAACAAACTTAGATTATTTTGGACCATAGCATTAAAGTATGAATGTTAATTAATGAAGCTGGCTGATGTCCTGGAGGACTAGAGGTCGTATTTAATCCTCCATATCTGTTTCTGGGTAAAATGGCCAAAACGATCTTAATGTGGCTTAAAATGTTTTGGTTTTGTCTTTTGTTTATAGCCAGTAGCCTCTTTTGTAGCGTTTTATGTCTTGTTTCTTTTCAGGAATATAGAAACCGTGTGTTCCACGACTTCAGAAATGGACTGTGCAGAAACCTGGTCTGCACTGGTGAGTTTATTTTCATTTCAAAACTGACCAACTAGTGTTCTCCAGAAAGGCACAAAGGTTATCGGAGATTATAATCCAGTTTTCCACTGTCTTCCGATAGATCTCTTCACCAGAGGTATTGACATACAGGCTGTCAACGTTGTCATCAACTTCGACTTCCCGAAGAACGCTGAAACTTACCTCCATCGTATTGGAAGATCAGGTATGTTTACTCCTTTTGATAATGTGCACTGATTTGTTATATTCACTCTTCATTGTCTCAACTGTTGTAACAGGTTTGGTTTTGAAAAGAAATGCAAAGCTAAATGATGACAAACCTGAACATAAGCAAGAAATACAAGCAGTCAAATAATCTGTAGCTTTTTTTTTTTTATGCAATACAAGTTGTTCAAATTATATACTAGTTCTTCGTAAGACCATAAATGCAGCTCCATCTGCCCTGTTTTGCTTTTCACTATGATAATATATGGACACTACAGGATGCAGAATCTGAATTGGCGTTCATTCTACTATAAATCAGAACCAAAATCTACAGTAAAGCCTGTCTTGTTCAGGAATAAATCAAATGAATACTATGGGTAGGTAGAAGACGTTATGGTGAAATTGTATATTAAATATATTCTCTCACTCAGGGAGATTTGGTCACCTGGGCTTGGCCATCAACCTGATCACATCAGAGGACCGCTTCAACCTGAAGGCCATCGAAGACCAGCTGGTGACGGACATCAAGCCCATTCCCGGCAGCATCGACAAGAGCCTCTATGTGGCAGAGTTCCACTCATCCGACGCAGACTGTGATGTGGAGGAGGTTGAGGAGAAACCAGGACGCCAACAGGACAGCACCTAAAACAGGTGAGATGCTTTGAGATCAGACGTTTTATTATGTAAACATATTTCATTATGTTTTCGGGTTGTCGTGAACACCTGGAAGGAAATTCTTCAAATTTGGAGCAAATGTTGACTTGGACACGAGGACAAACTCATTAGAATTTGTTTGTCAATGTGGCCTCTTGACCAACACTAAAGAATTGATGAACATATTTCACAGTTGGTCTGACAATGATTTGGTGGCATTTTTGACTCAAAGGTCACTGTGACCTCAAAATGACCTTGACATACATAACTCAATGATTTATGCGGTAATTATGAAAAAACACAGATGTTGACCAGAATACAATGAAGTGATGACTTTTTTTACCCGAAAGGTCCGCTTCACTGTCAACATCAGAACTTAGGAACAGAACAGATTGTGACCATTGTTAGCAGTTGGTCAGACGCTGAATAGGTGACACTCGGGCTCAAAGGTCATTGTGACCTCCAAATAGGTTTTTAGCCATAATTTAGAAATGAATTGGGTGAGTCCAGATTTTACACACTTATTGACTGGGATGATGCAAAGACTAACAATGACTTTGACAGCACAGGCTTTTCTCCATCTCGTCCATTCTCCCACTTTCTGCCGTAATTTGAATTTCGAGTGTTATTGTGATCATGTGCACCGGCCTAATCGTGGCCCTGTCAGTGAGTTTCATGTACAGCTCCTAGAGAAGCTTTGCATCTAAAAACAGAAGCACATCTTTGCAGCTAGGGCTGTCGCAGTAAAGTAATTTCCCCCGCGGTAATATGTTGGGGCTCAACAGCGTGGTATGCGTTATTGCATTTTTCATCAATGAAGTAATTTGGTGCCATAAAGCATAGTAAGAGTGTCTGTGGATCTCACCTCACTGCACAGAGAGCCGCTAACAGCAGCTTTATGGTTGGAGTAAGCTAGCTGCTGAGTGCTAGTAAACAACATTACCAAGCAAACTCATTTTTGTAGTTTGACCGTGTCTTTTTCACGCGCAGCGTTAGCTATATCGTCACCTTCAGGCATGTCTATCAAGTCAATTTACATACCGCAGCAACGCAAGCACACACGCCTTTGCAGAGCAGAATGGGCTGTCCACAACTAAACACTGTGCTGTAGTAACGTTATAACTAAATTTCCACAGAAAGCAACATGAAAAACAGCTGCAGGCATCCGACACACTCGTTAGTTAGTGAGATTCAAATGAGGCTTACCGCTCAGTTTCTCTCGACTATCCCTCAGTATTACATTAAGTCCAACATTGCCGAGCTGCTAGCCACATAAGCCGCGCAATTTGCTTAATGCCAAATTAGCTAACCTTTAAAATAAACAGTTAAACAAGACAAAACACGGCAATACTTGCAGCTTCCACGTTTGAAGTCAGGTCACGTACAGCCCATGGCGATCCGTCCTTGAACCGTTACAGAGCTCGTTACGGTTGTGGAACTTTTGAAGCACTAATTTATTAATTTAACACGCCCTGAAGTGTAAAGTATCAACGTTGCGGTGCTTGCCATCCTCCGCAGTAGGCTTGACCAATAGCGCGGCATCTCAATTTTGCGGTTATCGCAACAGCCCTATTTTTAGCTGTGCACTATAAGAATCCATCTGTACAGTGTAATTAATTGCATGTACCTGTTTAGCAAATACATCTATGATAATCTTTCATTAATCAGTTCAACAATGTATATTCACTGAAATCATATCTTCCATTGAGTTATTAAATTCCTTCCTGGTATTCACTACCTATATTATTTGAGTACAGTGGCGGGGCAGGGATTCTAGTTGCATGGAAAATGTAAGACCCGTCTTCCTAATGTGAGTTTTGTCTTCCCTCCAGGACAGCAGGACACACGGGGGCTTTTGCACAGACATCAGCGCTTGCTTACAAGCTTCAGGCAACTCTTCAATTTCACACTTCTCACCTGTTCTCAGTCTGTTGAATGGATGTAAAGGCTGTTTATTTTTTGTTTTTAAGCATTTCTTTAGTTTTTCCTCAAAGACAGCTGCCTCATTGTTTTTAATGAAAATTAAACTTCATTGTTTTGCACCAAACTCCACGACGATGCATCCTGTGTATGAGTTTAGCGTATTTTTCCTAAAATGTATCTTGGTTAGACAGCACTTGCGATTGAAACAGGCACAGCAGTGCTAATGAGTATCAAAACAGTTTTGAACCCGTCACCCTCGGAGACAGTTTTAATTGCCAGCAGCAAGGTTGATCTCTTTTTATTGTTACAATGGTGCACTTAACACCAGCCATCGTTCTGTCCACGTACACTGTTGTTGTCACTCAAGTGCCTTACTTACTCCCATGTGTACTCATCCATTCATAGCCTGCTGTTTCTGTCATGCAGCAGAGTACGAGCACAAATTATATGAATTTAATAGTAACCCAAGTTTATTTAAACATCCGTTATGCAAGGGGAAAAGACGCACACTGTCCTGCTGAGAGGTGTGTGTGGAAACACGGCTCAAACATCTTTTAAAAAAACAAACAAAAAAACATCCTGAATGTGAACGTTTAGTTTTAATGTGAACGTTGCAATAAAAAAAGGGCAGCTTTATTTAAATACTGCGTGACTGTTTTTCCCTTTTGCTATGAATAATACATAGGCAGAGTTAATACAAGAAGAGATACAAGTCCCCATACTGATTCATGGATGTTGAACTGCAACCACACAAACGGCATGCGAAACGAATAGCAGCCCCATGCTGTTACATTATGGCTTTTGCTGGTTAGTTTTCCCACAGACAGCTGTCGTCTGGAGGTTCTTTTACATAAAATATCATCATATTGGGCTGGTGAATACTGTAAACCCGTCGTCCACTGTAGCTGGTAAATAAATGGAAAAACTGGTTTCCTGTCCTGTACGCATCTACGGCGCAGGACTAATGCATCAGAGACTGGTTCAGAACAGTTTTGATTACTAAGGTGATGCAAAATTTGAGTATCAATACATCCAATGATTAAATGGTTTCTCTGGAATTCGGTGCAAAACAAAAGTTAGAATTTTCTGTCATTGTCTTTTTCCCCTACTGCTTCACATACAGTTGAAATACAAGGTGGACTTAATAACGGAGCATTTTGCAAAACCTTTGGTAAAACATTATTTTTGAGCCCCATCATGGAAAAAGTTGGTGAATGTATTAGTTGCCAATGTGTACTCTCGATAGTCCAGTGGTTGAATGCCAAGCTCTTAAGTATATTTGACAGTTGTCCTTTGTATTGCTGCTGTTGCATTAGAAACTGCTCTACAGGCTTTTATGAAAGTGTATACTGGATATGAAATGGTTCCACGGGCCACAGAGCGATGAAACCTGCTCAGTCTATAAAGGCCCACGTTGATCGTCAATTGAACTACGACTAAAATTTGAAGAAAGGGTCAATTTTCTTTCTGCTGCAGCAGCAATATATATATATATTTTTAATTTTTTCTCCCCCACCACTATGTTTTAAAATTATAAAATGTGAGGATTATCTTTTGTGAGGGGTGGGCTCTGTGTTTGAAAGCAAAATTGTAGCATCTTTGAACAGGCAGCTGTGACTTCTTTTGTTTTTGTCCTCCCCTTTAAAGAGCGTCAGTAATGATAAAAAGAAAAGACATAAAAAAGTATTTTTGCTTTTTAAAATTTATTTTTGATGCTTAAAGCAGTTTGAAGGGGGAGAGTGCTGTGAGGCTCTAGCACTGGGTTACCTCTGGAGGTTTTTTTCGGGGGGGTGGGTTTGCAGCAGCCAAGTGTTTTATCAGATGCTCTCTGGGCGTCTTGGATTGTTCCTTCTCTCTGGTACTTAAAGCAAAGAAAGCTTTTGATTTAAATTTCTTTTTTTTCCTCTTCCCTTTTTAAAAGTACACAAAATACCCTAGTTGGCTTCATGTTTTAAGTGCCAGAGAAAGCATTAAGTTATACAGGAGAGAGTTTCTGGAAAGTGTTGAAGCACTGTGATCTTCTTGAACCTGTTCCATGTTTGTGTGACGGACGATCAAAGTGCTATGATTTGTCTTCAGCAACTCAATCCATTTTCCACTAGGGCAATCTTTATACGAGGTGTTATGAATCATTTTGAGGAAACAAAATTGTAAATGATTCATTGTTTACACTAATCGTTTACAATTATACAAAAAAAAGAAAATACTTTGCTTCATGGGTGGAGGAGGAGGAGGAGGAGGTAGACTTTGTGTTTCCCTTTTTGTTTTCCTTGAAATAGATTTTCAAGATTTACATTGAAGCAAAACCAAAAAAGGAGAATGTCGTATGAGTGGCACACTTAAATGAGAGGCATTCAGGTGTGTGTGTGTGTGTGTGAGGAGAGGCGGGATATGTGTGGGACTGTCTGAACAATGTGTGTGTGAGAGGTCATGAGACGTATGTTTGTGACAGGCTGAGTTTTGTTAATTGTTAGGTTTACATGCAGCTTCAATTAAACCTTATCTGTGGGGGAAAATAATTGTCCCATGAAGAGTTTGAGGCGGCATGTAAGCATAATTGTTTTGTCTCTTTTTTTTGTTTGTTTCTGGGTGTTTTTGTGTGCAGCCTCGTCTTGTGTTTTTGTTGGCGGTGTATCTTAAATATCAGTATGAGTGTTTAAAATGGTCAGGGATGTGATTTTTTGCCTTTCCATCTCCTGCTTCCTCCAGGAGTTCAAGTTTGTGGACATAAATCTCATTTCTAATGACAACTTTCCACTTTTCAGTTCTTTTTCTATGTTTTGTATCTCTGATCACATCCCTGACAGTTATTCCATGATCTCCTTTGTGATACAAAAAACAGCAGAGTACGCTGCGTCAGATTTATAGCTGAACCTATAAGGTGTTGAATTTTCCATGTTATTTTGGAGGAGGTAACATTTAAAAGTATCTCTAGGCTGTTGGAACTAACTAAATAATGTCATCCCAGACTTGTGCCCCTTTTTTTTTTTTTTAAGAACAACTTCCCTCCATTAAAACTTCATTTTTGCAGCTCCAGCAATCAGTTATAAGATTTTACTCGCCAAAGTAATTGTGGAGATCTCGGAACACACCAACGTCACTAAAAACAGCTGCAAGGTGGTGTTCTTGAAAGCTCAACTCTTAACTTTGGTAAGAACAGTTTCATCATACACATTTGTTCATTTAAGCTCTTCAACATGAATTTGTACATTTTGTGTTGGAGTAAACGTTCATTAGTGGTCACAAAGGAGGTTATGATGAATGCAGGTATGAATGTTGTGTGATGCGTTTGATTTTTGTCATTTGGTGTTGTCGAGACGTCTTTGTCTGTGTGAGCACTCTGGACTGTGGAGTCAGGAGAGCTGACGGGGGTGGGAGGGATATTTGTCAAACACTTGTTTGAAAAGGGTCATTTAAAAAAAAAAAAAATTTGAAAAAGGGTGAGGATTTGGGTATAAAATCGCAGCTTTGGGATTCTACAAATTCTATATTAAATGTAAAAAGTCAACACTAGACTTAAAACTAGTATTGCTGGCTGAACTGCCCCTAATATTTCTACTGTGCATTGCTAAATTGAATTGAATCCCTTAATTTGTTACACTAATGCAGACTCACCCACGCTTCAGGTGATTTCACCCAAACTTAATGAAGAACCCAGCAGAATTTATTGTAGTAAGCTGAGGGTTAAGTTACTGCAGGATTTCCCTTGCAATGTGGATATAAAACAGTGTGTTAAGACTCTAAATTGGCTCTCAAATTTTTTCATTTTAAATGCAGCTGTGGATAAAGTTGCAATCGTATTTGCTATACAACATGGAGGGGAAGGAGTGTTAATACATTTCGATTCTAAATTGGCTTGCAAAAATGTTGGTTCAGTTGATCCCTCATACTTAAAAATATTGTTTTCTTTTCATAAACAGTCAGTTTTTGAGTTGTTCAGTCTTCTTTGTACTCATTGGTACCTTGGTGGCCCCGATTCTTACAAAACAATTTCCAGCCCCACGTTCAAGTGAGTTACACCACTTTGGACTTCAGTTGTAAATTGACTACATGTTTAGGATGTCTGTTCATTTTCCTCCCTCACTGTCCCATGATTTCCTTTTTGTGCCATGAGAACTCGGTAATGATTTTTGGGGGGGTACAGCAAAAAAAAAAATGTAATTCTTGCATTGTTCATCTTTTTAATGCTTTTGTTTGTTTTCTTTCCTTACGAAATGCATTGAGAGGCACAAGGGTTTTCAACGACTTGTGTTAATCACTCTGTCCTCTACTGTTGTAACGTGGAAATACATGCAGGGGTTATAAAATTCAATAAATTGAACTTAAATTTATGCTGCCTGGTGTTTTCATTTAGCTTTTCCTATGTTTTATTATATTGAGGTCGTAGCTTAGCTGTGGTGTCAGCAGCCAGGTTACATCTATACTTACCTGAACAGAGAGGGATGCAGACAAGTTGGTGTGTAAGCCATTTTTAAAGGACTATTACCAATGTTTTTGTTAAGATATTTACTAGGGGGGGGGGGGGGGGGGGTGATTAATACAGCATCACGCCAAGTATACTTTTTTTTTTTTTTTTTTTATTGCCATAAAAATAAGCACTAGTAGCTAAATAATAGTGACTAGCAAAATGGAAATGGTTACTAGTAGCTAATGAATAGGTGATATCTGAACTGCTGGCAAAAATGTGCATTTAGTCACTAGTAATTAATCAAATGGTCATTATTAACCAAAAATGAAGTACAAGTATCTAATCAGTTGTTAGCAGTCAAACGGCAATTGTTACTAGTAACTAATAAGTACTTGTAGTTTTTAAAGAGCGACTAATAAGTTTGAAGGAATAAGTGTTAAAACCGGCTTTCCATACTGCCATTTGACCTTGAAGGTATCTTCTACACGCGTTGTGCTGTCTGCCGCCGACGTGACGGCTCTCCGCCAATCAATAACCTCAGACTATCACATCCCGCCCCTCTGGAACGGGCGTCACATCTATTAGCAAATAGTGTTTCAGTATGAGCGTGACATCATCAACACAAAGCCACGCCTTCGAGTCGTCAAGCAAGATAAATGACTGAGAGGTGTTTCGGCCAATCATTTTTGAGGGTCACGGTCCATCATCCAATCATAACGTGTCTTGAGAAAATAGGCGGGCTTTAGGGTCACTCACGTCTTCTTCTTCGGTGCTGCCGGATTCAACTTCCGGCTGTATCGTCCTCTGGAAATCACAACGTGAGTAGCAATCGTTACCAGTGTGCTTTATATAACAAGCGGTTTCACTGGAAACATCAACATATAACATATAAGCTGTTTTTTCGGCAGTTGCCATCTCACAAAGCGTCCTTTGATTCCCTTCACCAGCGCTTTGTTAAAGCTGCTCAGTAAAGAGCTAGCAAACGGCGCTAGGGAGCTAGCTTAGCTAACTTTTGCAGCCTGGCTTGTAGGTGAGGGTAACTGTTAGGTTTCATTCAAAGCATTACCTACAGATAATACAGAACGAGGCTAGTGATCATGATGGTCTTACCTATGTACATCACATAACGTTATTGATAGTTATTAGTAGCCGGTTTTTCTTACCTGCTACTATAACTTTATATGAATGAGCATGATCTGTGTGAAAGGTTAAAGGGGCACACCGGTTGTAAATTACACATAGAGATCAGTCTACTCATTATAGGAAGTATTACTCAGCCTGTGGCCACGGTTGTTTAGTGTCGTCTTCTGTTCTGAGGAAAGCTTTCTAAATACTAAGTGAATAACCCTGATGATATCATGGTATGCTGTGTTCTTGTTAAATGGGAAATGTCTGAAAGCTTGTATATTTCTGACTTGGATTTTAATGATATAAAAGTGCCTGCTATAATGTCAGTGTACCATCTTATGACGCCTGAAATGAGAAATCTGCAGTCATACAACTGTCTTGAGTTGAATGAGGTGTGTTGAGGTGACCATCTCTCCTTCAGGGCACGAATGCTTCATTGTAGACTTAAAAAAATTTAACTAAAGGTCTGCATTAAAAATTGGACATGTGGAGTTTGAAAGACATGGGCATGATCCAGGTATGGAAGGTTTAATGAAAGACTATTGAGTTGCATTATGTGAACTTGAGGATGCAGAATGTGAGGAACTGGATCTACAGCTTTAATGTTATCTCCTGTGTTGATGTACCTGCTGATACTCAGTGACGCAAACAGCCAAATACTGCTTTCATCCCAGTCAGTCAGTCACCCTTTCTCTTGCTTTATCCCTTAATTTCTCTCTGGCAGAATGGGCAGTGTTTTGGCTGCCAGCTCCCCAAACCCTCCACCACCAGCCTCTGGCGGTGCTCCCGTCCCAGGGTTGACGGTGCCGCCAGGCTTTGGGATGCCTCCAGTTTCCTCAGTTATCACCCCCAGCGAGGCAGCCTCAGGACATGAGCAGGAAGAGAACTCGTTGCCTAACCCGGGAACATTCGATGAGTGTCATCGCAAGTGCAAAGGTAAATAAAATATACACTAAAATGGAAAATCAGTAAAAATAGAAGACTGGGTAGACATTTCAAGATACACCGTGTTATAAATTACATTTATAATGTGGTCTGTGAGAACATTATGGAGCTCTGAACATAGCAAGTAGAGCCCGACTGAGAAATCATTGTGCCGATATCATCGGCTCATATGAACTAACTGCAGATATATCTGTTTCAAGCAGCCGATAAATGTCAGTTAAAGTTCCAGTGTGTTATATTTAGGATCTATTGACAGCAATGCAATATAATATCCATAACTATGTTTTCAGTGGTGTATAAAGAATGAGTCATTTCTATCTTCATATACCGCGGGTCCCCTTACATGGAAGTCACAAAGTTTCTCAAAGTCACCAAGTTTCTGCAGTAGCCCAGATAGACAAACTGCTCTACAGAGCACATTGTCAGTATGTTGAATACTTATGAAGTAGTAGTTGTAGTACTCGTCGTTGTCGTCTGGTTTGTCGGAACAAAGAAGCGACATAAAAATTTGGACAAAGGGAGACCCACACGTAATGTTTAGCACAAGAGCTGACTGAGTGTGTAGGCAACCAATCAATGCGACACACACACCAGCGATCCACACAGCTTTCTCTTGATTTAAGTTAAAACGTTTCAACATTCCTCAGAATGTAAAGACAGATAAGCGGTATGAAAACCTTCCAGCTGTGTTTTCCTCTGCCGTTGTTGCTGCAGTGGTCTGTGTGACGGGAGCAGAGGGCTCTGTGAGCGGGCGGCTGGCCGGCCTCACACACTCATCCTGCGGGTTGGTACAGGCTTCTCCCGCAGCCACTTGCGGAGCTCCTCAACTCATTTGAGCATATATTTTTTTTCCCGCCATCACTTCTCGTAAAACTGTCAATATTCGAAATCTACACAGTTGATTTATCACCTCGAAACTTCTCAGAAGTGGATTTAGTGATGAAATAACGTATGAAAATTGTAAAATATAATACTTTCTGCTGCTGGCCTCTGTCCAGGGCGCACAATGAAGCAGTGAATAGTGTCGATTCTCTCTGACCAGTCAGCAGTCTGCTGTGTCTTCACATTACATTTTAGTATCGCCTCAGCTCGCTTGAATCCTCGACGGAGGTGATACGAAAAAAAGTACCTGGTAGCAGCTACAGGTACAACTTTTCCACAATAGAAAACCAAAAGAAGTAGAGTTGAGGCGAGTCAAGCTGGTACTGTGCAGTGGAAAAGGGGCTTTAGTTCAAAGTACTATTTATAACAATATACAAAGTTTAATTTTAAGCTGTGTTATTACATTTAATCTTGCTGAGGTCTGTTAACTACACATAGCAAATGTTAGGAATAATCTTTGTTTATGTTATGTGTTTCTGAAAAGAATGCCTGCAGATTTATTGGAATATTGGATTTTAAAATCCTAAAATATCCTAAAAGTGCCTGCAGTGTGGATTTCCTGTGTCTTATCTGCATGTGTTTTTGTTCTCAGAGGTTTTCCCCATGCAGATGGAAGGCGTCAGGCTGGTGGTCAACAAGGGCCTTAGTAACCACTTTCAGGTGAGTTTTTACACTAGAAATTTTTACTACACAAATCAAGACTGTTTTTAAGATTAACTGATACACAAAATATATCCTTACTGTGTGAAAAGCTCTTTTTTTTTTTATAAGACTTTAGTCTGGAACACATCCACTGACCTCTCAAAACTGATAATTGATCTACATGTTGGTGCCTTGTTAAACGCAGGTTCATCAGTCTTTTGGTAGTGTGAAAATAAATAAGCAATGATAAAATCAGTTCAATTAAAGACTAAAGAAAGTGAAGTGCAAACGTTTTTAATTGTGTCCTTTTTTTTAAAACCCTCGTTAAGGTGAATCACACTGTGCTGCTGAGCACTATGGGAGATTCCACCTACAGGTTTGGTGCTACATACGTTGGATTAAAGCAAGCAGGTCCAGCAGAGGTATGCTGCAGTAAAATCACTGTGAATCTCATCTGACATTTATATTTTCTTTTATATATGAACTGTGACATAAATGCTCTGCTCTTTTTTTGTTCAGTTTTTTCCGGTCATGGTGGGAGACATGGACAACAGTGGCAGCCTTAACGCGCAGATCATCCACCAGGTCTCCAACAGAATACGATCCAAATTGGCCTTCCAGGTAAAACCAATTTTTTTTAATTCCCTGTTTAAATAACTTTAATACCACTGTAACCTGACCATAGTGTACTAGTATACTTCTTCTATTTTATTTCTTTTTAATTCCCCTGATTTCTCTCAGCATGCATGATGTAAACCGGAGCTAGAGTGATAGATCTGCCTAGCCTTTTCGCAGATAAATTGCATTGGCATATAAAAATTCCATTAAATTTAGATTCAGTTGCCTCATTACAAAGTTTGTCCACCAGGGAGCACTGGAAAGTATTTTCTTTGGTTATGTTTTTTTTTTTACAATGTAAAATGTCTTGATCACAATTCTTAAATAATCAAATTAAACAGATCTTTACCAAAAATGCTTGCATATGTGATGTTGATGATCAGATTTTTAAAAAAAATCTCTGTATCAATCTTCAAAATGTAGTCTGGTAAAGTGTTAACTTTGTGAAAATCTGTGATGTCCGCAGACACAACAGCAGAAGTTTGTGAACTGGCAAGGTGATGCTGAGATCCGGGGAGAAGATTTTACTGCAACGATTACTCTCGGAAACCCAGATGTCCTTGTTGGCTCTGGTAGGTCTTCAGTGAGTAATGCTGCATTGAGGATCCTGTCTGCTGAAAAGTTACCGTTTTGTCATCCAACGACTAAAATTGGGTTATGTCTGCAAATGTGTTAGGATAGTTTTTGATTTTCCAAAAGTAGATATCTATGTTGACCAAAACAACCTCATATAATCTTGCTGTTGTCCGCCCGTCAGGTATTGTTGTAACACACTACCTCCAGTCCATAACGCCGGCTCTGGCTCTGGGAGGGGAGCTGGTTTACCACCGAAGGCCAGGAGAGGAAGGCGCAGTGATGTCGTTAGTTGGCAGATACACAGGTGAGACATGTTATGTAAGCTGTTGACTGGACTCATAGCTTCTCCTGGATCCTATTTACTCGGACTTAAAGTGGTGGTATTGTGGTTTTTGGCTTTTTCCTTCTCCTTTATTGAGTTGTATATCTTTTTTGTGCATGTAACAGGTTTGCAAAGTGAAAAAGCCCAAAGTCCAGCCCAAAGGGAGTTCCCATCTCCTACAGAAAACTCTGCTCTGAGCTGCCTGAAAACAGCTCGTTTGTAGTCCAGCCTTTACTTCTGCTTTCTTGTGATGTCACAATGAAAATATGTGTCATAATGCTCGCTGCGCTACTAGTCCAACACGCCCTCAAAAGCACCGGTGGAAAAACCCTGAGCTGCAGCACACACCTCTCCTCTCCCTTCCAAACACTAACCACCCTCCAGGCAGTCAATGGACATGAAGTTGTTAGTGTGATGTAGAGACAGAGCTCAGATAAAACTTAATGGATGAAAGATACATTTGTTACAGATCAATAACTCATCACTCTGAAACTCTTGCTCCAGTCCATACATGTAGCCTACAGTTGAATCGAAGCCGTTTACCTTCTTTTCGCTGACCCGCCTTTCTCTGCTTCTGATTGGCTAGTAGTCCTTAACTAGGAACTGCGCATGTGCAACTCCCAACAAAGATCATTTAGAGACGAGATGTATCACTACATAGCTAAAACTAAGCCTTCAACACAGGGTGAGATGAGGAGCTGCAGCAATGTGCAGTATGACAAAAAATATGGTGTTTTTTTGAAAATTAAACCATGTAAACTGGTTCTGGTACAACCCCTAAATAAGATTATGAACCTGAAAATGAGCATAATACCACCTCTTTAATGAGACCATACATTTGTTTATTTATTTTTTGTTAAACTAGTATTGACTTGATCTCCCCCTGCACAGGCAGTAACTACATCGCCACTTTGACACTCGGCTCAGCGGGGGCTCATGCTTCATACTATCACAAAGCCAATGAGCAGGTAACTTTGCTGCCTTTTATTTTTCCCATTTGTCAGACTCAGTGTTTAATTTGGTTGGAAGACCACATGGCTGATTATTGAGGCAGTTTTAGGTGAGAGAAAATTCACCTTAGGAATCAATATTTCTTATATTCATATATTTATTTCTCTTTTGAGGAGGACATATGACTACCTTCAAAAAATGAGTCCAGATATTATGTTACTTTAGTATATATGTACTACTGGCTTTCAAATAGCGTGTGTGTGTGCGCGCGCAGTAAAGCCAACCTCCTTGATAATTACATATGTATAATGTAAATGCTCCCTGACTGTGTTTTACCTGTTTGTGTATCCTTGCTTATAGCGTTTTTCGTGTATCTGCATTCATCATGATCTAACGGTCTGTCTCTTCAACAGTTGCAGGTCGGTGTGGAGTTTGAGGCGAGCACCCGCATGCAAGACACCAGTGTGTCATTCGGCTACCAGCTAGACGTGCCTAAAGCCAATTTACTGTTTAAAGGTACCACGTGTGTACACTCGATGTCAGGGGAAAAACTTAAATATACAGTGCATTCATTACCACAGCTGTACAAAGAACTTTTTTTACCAGCCAAAGGAAAATCTAAATGTTTTTTAATTATTATTATATTATTATATTTATATTGAGTTGATGGATTTACAAGCCTTTGTTAAACAGCAGGTGACTGTATCCTGGATCCTCACTGTATTTGTAGACAGATAAAACGACTGAGCAAATTTCCCAAAATGCTGAACTATTCGTTCAAGAATTGTTACTGTTCCTCGGCCTTGTCTGTGAAATATCATGCAAATGATGCATATTTGAATTGAAACTGAGTTTTCCAAGAGAGGGAAAAGGGAGAAAATCCTAAGGAGAAGTTGGATATTGCCACAGAAAAATGGCCTATATACAAATGATTTTGTGTTGTTACTTTTTCTTTAGAATGCATTTTTTAAATGACACAGGCATACATATGTGCAGACATGTTTTTATGAAATGTATTGATCTTGATAATTAAACCATCTTCTCCGTCTCCTATTCCTATCCTTTCAGGTTCAGTAGATAGTAACTGGGTCGTTGGTGCAACGTTAGAAAAGAAGTTGCTCCCGCTGCCGCTCTCTCTGGTCCTCTGCACCTTCCTCAACCACCGCAAGAACAAGTTCCAGTGTGGTTTTGGCGTCACTATCGGTTAGACTGACTGAGCCGCAGGTTATCGACCCGTAGACTGACTTCCCAGAACAGACAGACTCACTATGGACAAGCAGATTATACCACATGCAACACTTGTGTCCCATCACCTCATTCTGTCACTCGACTCTGCCAATGTCATGTTATTGGTTTCCCAGACTGTCACATCAAATGTTGGTGATTAGAAGGGAATAATGTAAATCCAATGCATTTAATGCTATAAGATGAATTGTCTGATTGATTAGAAGTGTAACGTATGATTGGTCAGGAATTTGGACTGTAGAAAGACGTAACACATTAAGAGACATTACAGAATCACAGAGCTCTTTGTTTGTCACTGAGTTCAGTGCCTGTCCAGTTTTGAATTTTATTCATGTTCTTTTGTTTGTTTTTTTTACTGTAAAGTCTGTCTTGGCGTGCAGTGAATGGATTTGTTGTCATTTGCTTGTTTAAAGGTGATTTATTGGTTAAAGACAAGTTTACCAGCTATCAGGAAGTAGTGTACTGTACCGCATGTCACGTGTACAACCCATCACTTGTTTTGTTGCCTTTTTTTTATGTTACATACATATGGAACCGTATATATATGACCTGTATATACCTCTTGGAAACGGATAAATAACATTTCTTACAAAAACTGCATGTGTTTGGTCGTTTCCTTCAGTCATCTCGTCTACTCTTTTCTATTTTTATTTATTTTTTTTTTTTTAAGTCAGTCTAACATTTTAAACCACTGATCCAGGTACTG
The DNA here is from genome assembly GCF_014851395.1 of Micropterus salmoides. Taxonomy (NCBI): domain Eukaryota; kingdom Metazoa; phylum Chordata; class Actinopteri; order Centrarchiformes; family Centrarchidae; genus Micropterus; species Micropterus salmoides. The sequence goes on from NW_024040817.1 coordinate 11,010,566, forward strand.
AAAACGGAGAGTAGAAAACCAAACTAAAAACAATTTCAATTTACACAAAAGTGGGGGAAAGACATGAGAAATGTCTCAAGCAACATCTACATGCCATTCATCGTTCCCACAATCTTGACCAAAATGTTTGTCTCCCCCACCAGCCATTAATGTAAAATGACATTCGGTTACTCCTTCACTGTGAACACTAGTAATTTATTTGCACCTCGATTTCCTATCTTTACCTTAAATGTTGGCACAGTGTCAGTGCTTATGGCCTTTTAAATAAATACAAGTTTTGAAATATATTATAGAATATATTATTGTATGAACACCATTAGATCCAAGTGTGTTTTTTTTTTGTTTGTTTTTTTTTAGGATTACGTGTGCGACCTTTCGTTTAAAAAAAACAAAAAAAAAAAAAAAAGATTGTTTGATACTGCTCGTGAAGTGTTGGACTTTACTAAGTAAGAAAACCTTTTTGTAAATAATTGGGGTCCCTGCGTGCCCTTTATTAGCGTAAATAAATATATTAAGAGGAAGTCCGATTAGTCTGCTGCTCTGATTTGAGTTGGAATTTGTGAAATGCATTCATGAATCTGGTAATGACATTGAAAACCATTTTCAAACGTATGTTTACGTTGTTTTTTTTAAATGCACATGCAGGAAAGATACTTGTTATGTATTCGCAGTGTGCGCATTCCAACTCCTGCATAGGTGACTGTAGACTTTCAGAGGGAACTCTGTGACGGCCCTAGGTTTGTGCCCTCTTTTGTTCTTTGTATCTTGCTGTGTATCTATAGGTAGGCAGTTGGTGGGTGGAGCTGATACTTTGTGTGAGATTCAACACACCTGAGCCCCACCTGCTCAGGTGGCTGTAAAGGATCCTGCATGATGATTTGACTGTCTCTTTTCCTGGCCTGCCAACTGATTCTGTTTTGTTTCTTTGTGTTATACACCCATACACTCCACTCACACATACACTGCATGCATACTGACCTGACAAACACCTACAAATGTATATTTTACTTATTTTACTTATTAAAATATCTAGTATTTTCAGACTGTGGTTTCCCTTTTTTGTCACATACTGTTGAGCCAGGTTGTGACAGTTGAGTTTAAGTAAAGCATGAGCACAGAAAAGTTTTTTTGTTTTAAATCACATTTTGTAATCCTTTAGCATGTTGCCCAAACGCCCTTCAGTAGTGTGTTTGCTAACACAGGATGAACCTGTGAGAGACAGTAATTTGGTCAAATGCTTTTTTTGTAATGGGTAGTGTTGGTTTCTAACTGTCAAACCCAACACAGGAATAAAAACTTGCTCAGCAATGTATTGTGTAAATACAGTAACACTGTCTCTGGGTTTGAATCACTCATCTGTGAAAAAGTCATCCATGTTAATAAAGACACCAACAGTCTGAACTTCTTCATTACATTTTTATTTAATGAGATGGTAGAGTTAAATATTTGGTGTGTGGAGGCTGATGGTGGATCCCATTTACTGGGTCTTCTTGGTGAAACTCTCCAACAGAACAGCCAGCTGAGCCTGCAGGTCCTGAGCGCTGGCGTCCAGCTTGGACTTCAGCTCCTCTCCGTATGGAGCCAGGTTCTGCTGGATCTCCTGGGTTTTCTGGGTCAGCTGGGTCTCAAAGCTCTGGGCCAGGGGGATCATGCTCCTCTGAAACTCCTCCAGGCTCTGCTCCATCTTCTCCTTCATCTCCTCGGTGTAGGGAACCATCTGGGCCTGCAGCTCGTTCACGCGATTATCCAGCTGCCCCTTCAGCTCCTGGCTCTTCTGTAGCAGGACGGCCTTCAGGGCCTCGGGATCCATGGCCTCAACGTAGGGGGCCGCCTCCTTCTTCAGCTCCTCCACCTGCCTCTGGACGTGCGCCACCATCTCCTCAGCGTAGGGCTGCAGGTTAGTGCTCACGGTGGTCAGATCCTTCTCCAGGCGTGCCTTCAGCTGCTCAGCCTGCTGGGAAAACTGATTCATGAAGTCCTGCGTCAGAGGAGCCACCTGAGTTTGCAGAGCAGCGACGTACTGATTCACTGTGTCGGCGCTCTGAGAGATCCTGGTACTGACAAACACAGTAAGAAAGACAAAACAGTTATTTAATTGAAACGTACACTATATTTCTAATGTCATTGGGCTTCTTTATCAATTTGAATCTTACTTCACTTCCTGTCCCAGCTCAGACTGTCTGATCTGGGTCAGGGAGTCCTCGGCCGTTTGTGTTGCCTTAGCAACGTAGTCCCAAAAAGCATTTTTCACAATGTCCAGACTGGTCTTGGGCGGCTCCTGCCACAGGATGTTGGCATTGCAAACTGTGCAGAAAACAGCAGATTTAGCACCTATAAAAGTTTTGGTATACACGGATCTGTCTTTTATTCAAAGGAAAAACTCACCAGAGAAAAGTGCGAGAACCACAAGTACCTTCATGATGGAATTTGACTCTGTTGGATAAAGAAAATAAATGTGATTTAAAATAATGACCATTAATTTAGTCATGAATTTATGAAACATGTTCTAATAATAATAACAAAAGGTGTTACCTTGCAGAGGTGTCTCTTCCTCACTCTGTGTCTGATGACTTGTGTTGTGCAGACGGCCGTTCAGAGTCTATATAGCCATATTGAAGGGTAAAGTCCTTCTCCGGTTGCCCTGCTGGACGGATTCTTGTCACTACTCTCATTCCACGTCATAATTTAAGTGTCATCGCCTTTTTCATCCTGTGAGATATATTCTCTGGCATCTGAATGGGTTATGCAATCTTTTAAAGTAGTCATGCATTAACTTCAATTTTAAAGTAGCAAATAAATGTAAGGAAAAGGCCCCAAAACTTAAAGCTGTATTGATTGATTTTTGTTGGCATCTTGGGGGCAGTGCAAAGTTGGTATGGCTAACTCATTAGCAAACACATCCAGCAGATACAGAGCAACATTAGCATCTGGAGTCATTGTGTCTGGCCCCGTGGCGATGAGTCCAATATTCACTCTCCTTTTAGCTCTTTTTTTAATCTCTACCAACTCTTGAGGGAAATATCTGGCTCTTTAGCCGCTAAATGCTCCACTATGTTCACCACCTTGTCTCTAAGTTTGTCTGTCTGTCATTTGGCGCTTAGCAGATAGAGTACAGTGGGTATTTAGAGCTTAAATTAGGTTGATGAGAGCACTAAGACAATGAGCTGAAAGGTGTTAAAAACTTCTATACAGCTGCAATGAACTGATGAGTTGCATGAAAATGCTCTGTTGGTTCGTCACTACGAGTGATATGTTTCATATAACACCAAGTCATTTAACTTTTTGCTAATGTAAAAAAAATGATTATTGCAGCTTTAAGCAAAAAGAAGCACAGAAGTATCAGCAGTTACAGAGGCAATACATAAATGTTACTGATGTCATTAGCTCACCTGCACCTGTGTGCACTGGACTTGTGGGTAAAATGTTCATGTGCCTTTTGATTATTGATGTGCCACAAATACATTGATTATATGGATTGATGCCTTTTATAATGTTTGATGCTTATGTATGATTGTCTGATTGCTCCCCTTTGTATTGTTGCTTTCATTATTAATTTTATTAATATTTGTGACTTTCTCTGTGAAAGGTGCTACATTAAATAAATTTTACCTACTTACTTACTAACTAAAATCTGTAATAAAAGGCCTAAAGTAGACAGAACACTGAGGAGGAGACACAAAAAGCACAAATTGGTCTAAATTGGTCTTCTGTGAGGCATTTTTGGCAACAAGGACTATCGTCTTAAGTATTCCTGAAAATGTTGTGGAAAAGTAACTTTTTTCCTGTTATTGAATTGAAAATGTGAAACTTCCACACAGTATATTCTAGATTCATTACACATAAAGTGAAATATTTTAAGCCTTTTTTGAGATGCACCTGTAACTAGTTTCAAGGTCTACGTGTGCGTCATATGAAAACACCTGGGCGTTTCTCAGTAGTTTCTCCTGGGAAGAAGACTTTAGCTCATACGTCTTATCAGGGAATCATTGTACAAGAAAACATAACATTCCTTCGTAACGGTAATCTGCAGTTCAGAACTGGATCAAAGTCCTGCTCACAATTCACTGACATATAAAACGTCTGAAAACAATAGCTTGTCTACGTAAAGTTGACATTCAGCTGAATCAATATGTTTACTGTCCTTCATAAGTAACAATAGAGTAATCAACAGAAACAATGCAGTGATTGAACCGTATGTCACAACAGAGTGAAATATTAACAACCTCGTAGTCTTATCTGCTGACTGTTGAGATCATCACCGTCTTTACGCATGTCATAAATGAGTAACCCAAAATCATGTCTCCTGACTGTTGTTTCACTAATTTGAATTAAATGCACCCTGGTTAATGTGTAATCTACCTGATGGCTTTATATACATTCTGTGATATTGTATATTTCCTGTGTATATTTTAGGTTGCAATTTTAATGTTAGCACTGTCCCTATCAAATAAACAAACAAAAACTTAAATCGTAGGCTATAATATGATTCTGGTCAGTGTAAATGACAAGAGCCCAATAAACAATGCCGAATAACAAACAAATTAAAAAAGAAAGAGGGGCTATCAGTTGAAAATCACAGGTCAAAAGCAAAAAGGTTAGAGAAGATTAAAAAAAAAACATTTAGGCCGTCCTGCTACAGAAGAGCCAGGAGCTGAGGGGGCAGCTGGATAATCGCGTGAACGTGCTGCAGGCCCAGATGGTTCCCTACACCGAGGAGATGAAGGAGAAGATGGAGCAGAGCCTGGAGGAGTTTCAGAGGAGCATGATCCCCCTGGCCCAGAGCTTTGAGACCCAGCTGACCCAGAAAACCCAGGAGATCCAGCAGAACCTGGCTCCATACGGAGAGGAGCTGAGGGCCAAGCTGGACGCCAACACCCAGAACCTGAAGACAAAGCTGGCTGCTCTGTGGGAGTCCTTCACTAAGTTGACCAAATAAACGGACTAACATCTATAATTACTCAGTTATGTATTGTTTCTACTGCCTGATTGTTAGTTATCTCTGCTGAATGAGCGTGGTGTTCATGGGACAGATAAAAAGTGCAATACCTCATTTTCTATGTTTGTATGTTGATGAAAGATGCTGTGAAAAACAACCTTCTAAGTAATGTCAGTATTTAACTATAACTTACTTATAACTATAAGCTGCCATCTGCAATACAATAACAATAAACAGGTTAAATGTGTTTTATGCTGTCACTTATATTCATATCTGAAGAATAATTTTTAAAAATAGCATTTGGGGGCTAGGGCGGCCCAGTGGTCCAATGGATAGCGCGACCCCCGGGCCGCAGAATAAGCGATTGACGATCGATCGATCGATCGATCATTTCTCTACACATCTTTCTATCAATTTTACTAGACTAGAAAATTGTTTAGTGGGAGGAAGTGCAGATGCTGTGAACATGTTAGCATGCTAAAGGTAGCATTTAGCTTAAAGTGCCTCAGAGAGGCTGCAGACTGTTTTTCAAGTTATTCTTATTATCAGTTATTATTGTTTTGCCAATTTTTCCAATTATTGAGTGTTCACTACAGTCTCAAACTTTTGGCAACAAAATCAAGTTTCAAATAATATGTTTAAAGACATTTAAAAGACATTACAACAGATTTCTTTACAATAAAATACCTGAGCGAAATCTTTACTCTGAAAGCTGTCTGCATAATGTATAATGTACATGAGGGTTTTATCAGGTAGTGGTGATGTCCTCCCTGATTTTCCACTGTTGGCACTGTTGTGATGTGGAAGCAGTAGTGACAGCAAATCACTCAGCGGTGGACTTTACTCCTGTGTCTCCTCTACAGGACTCAGCAGCCTTTATATACTCAGTCATGAGCAGTGCAGAACACACTCTCTGTACTCAGCTGCTCCCTGACCAAACAGCCAGCTCATCCACACAGGTAAGACAGCAGTAAGAGGATGTCACTTTGCAGGTTGCGAGCTAAATAACAACAAAAAGCTAATTTTGCATGCTTGTTTTTAAGCTGCAGTGTCAGCCATGAAGGTCCTCCTGGTGCTCGCCCTCGCTGTTTTCACTGGTAAGGTTTGCTGATTTAGGTGAAACTCAACTTGTAAAAAGTTGGAACAAGATGTGACAATAAATGCTTCGTCGCCTCCGGGCTTTCAGCAGGTTGCAATGCCAATATTTTGTGGCAAAACCAGCCCGAGCGGCGGGTCGACATGGTGAAAGATGCTTTCTGGGACTACGTTTCCAAGGCAACCATGACGGCCGAGGACTCCCTGCAGCAGATCAGACAGTCGGAGCTGGGAAAGGAAGTGAAGTGAGTTGAAGATGCGCTTGTTAAAGATTATTAACTTTTCATATTTGAGGGGTTTTCTTATTGAGCCCTGCCCACTTTAAACCAGTCCGGTAAAAGAGCAAAAAGTAAAACAGAAAGTTGTTTGTTCATTTTTGTTCATTACTCTACTAACCTAATAAGCTAATTGGGAAGTTTATTCATCACTGATTTTTGTTTGAATAATTTGTAGTTCATCTTTGAGAAGATGATGAATAAGGTTGCAACTAACGATTATTTTCAGTCTTGATTAATCTGGCCATTATTTTCTTGATTAATCGATTAGTTGTTTGGTCTATAAAATGTTGATCAGTGTTTCCTAAAGCCCAAGATGACCTCCTCTAATGTCTTGTTTTGGCCACATCCTAAACATATTCACTTTACTGTCATAGAGGAGAACCAGAACATGTTTACATTTAAATTGCTTAATTTAAAGTCTGTGTGTCTCTGCAGCACCCTCATCTCTGAGAGCACCAACGCCGTCAACAAGCTCACCGACGCTCTCCGTACTCGGGTGGCTCCTCTGACCCAGGACTTCATGACTGCATTTTCCCAGCAGGCTGAGCAGCTGAGGGCCCGTCTGGAGAAGGATCTGACCACCGTGAGCACTAACCTGCAGCCCTACGCTGAGGAGATGGTGGCGCACGTCCAGAGGCAGGTGGAGGAGCTGAAGAAGGAGGCGGCCCCCTACGTTGAGGCCATGGATCCCGAGGCCCTGAAGGCCGTCCTGCTACAGAAGAGCCAGGAGCTGAAGGGGCAGCTGGATAATCGCGTGAACGAGCTGCAGGCCCAGATGGTTCCCTACACCGAGGAGATGAAGGAGAAGATGGAGCAGAGCCTGGAGGAGTTTCAGAGGAGCATGATCCCCCTGGCCCAGAGCTTTGAGACCCAGCTGACCCAGAAAACCCAGGAGATCCAGCAGAACCTGGCTCCATACGGAGAGGAGCTGAGGGCCAAGCTGGACGCCAACACCCAGAACCTGAAGACAAAGCTGGCTGCTCTGTGGGAGTCCTTCACTAAGTTGACCAAATAAACGGACTAACATCTATAATTACTCAGTTATGTATTGTTTCTACTGCCTGATTGTTAGTTATCTCTGCTGAATGAGCGTGGTGTTCATGGGACAGATAAAAAGTGCAATACCTCATATGTTTGTATGTTGATGAAAGATGCTGTGAAAAACAACCTTCTAAGTAATGTCAGTATTTAACTATAACTTACTTATAACTATAAGCTGCCATCTGCAATACAATATCAATAAACAGGTTAAATGTGTTTTATGCTGTCACTTATATTCATATCTGAAGAATAATTTTTAAAAATAGCATTTGGGGGCTAGGGCGGCCCAGTGGTCCAATGGATAGCGCGACCCCCAGGCCGCAGAATAAGCGATTGACGATCGATCGATGGATTTGGAGGCTAAACATTCAGGAATGTAACTATGTCCAGCATTTTTAAACAGAGGCATTCATGCGTCAAAGATAATCTCACAAAGGTAAATAAAAGCAAAGAATATGTAACTTAATATAAACTTAAATATTTATCTCTTAAGAATGAAAAGTTCAATTCATAAACACACACACTTGCTCAATTCAGTACTGTGAGGGCTTTTGCTGCTACAGTCAGTAGCAAACGTTAAATACATTTTTCTGTGTAAGTGATTTACTGATTTACATTTACTGAGTCAGTTTGTAAACATTATAGCAACTACTTGTGCTCTTGTTAAGCTTTACCATTGAACTTATCATTGCTGCTTATGGCCACATTGACTGCTGTTCAGCAAACGTAGCAAAAAGCTGCAAAGGGTCCCTCTTGCATGCCCTTACGGTAGTTAAAACATAATGAAGTGCCCTTTAACTGGAGAAAATGCAATGGCCTGCCATACAGGCTACCCTGCATGCTGGAATTGGGTTTGTAACTGTTTCACCATTGGCAAGGCATGTTTATTTGAATAGCACATTTCAACAACAAGGTAACTCAAAGTGCTTTACATAAAAGCAACAGTGGACCATATAAAAATGCATTTAGATTAAAGAGTTTAATAGAAAATAAAAACAGGATAAAACAGGACAGTAAAAGCTACAGTGTAGTATAAGTTATTAATCAAATCATCATCAATATTTGATTGAATAAAAGACAGTGGTAAAAAAAAAGTCTTCCGTCTTGAAGAAGTGAGAGTTTCAGCAGACCTGCAGTTTTCTGGGAGATTGTTCCAGATACATAGAGCATAAGAACTGAACGCTGCTTCTCCATGACCTGATCCCAGATGACCTGAGAGGTCTGGATGATGACCATAACCATTCAGTGCTTTATAAACTAAAAGCACATTTTATAATCAATCCTCTGACAGACAGGAAGCTAGTGAAAAGACCTCAGAACTGGAGTGATGTGATACACTTTTTTGGTCTTTGTGAGGACTCAGCTGCAGTTGTCTGATCGATGTTTTAGGCAGACCTGTAAAGCAGGGGATATGTAGGCATGATTTAGTCTTCTCTCCTCTTTTGTCATGTTCACAGGGAGAGAATGGAAAACTTGGCCAAAAAGTTACTGATGCATGCACGTTTTTGGTTCATTTTATCATCTGTAGCTTGTTTTTATAAAGCTTAAATTACTATTATTGGACAATGCACACTTGTTTCTTCCATATATTAATTGCATTGCATGTTTTCTTAATGAGCAAATAAACCTCTAAAGGCATTTTCATTTGTTGTTTAACTGCAAGCTATATAAAAAATAGTGCTCTAAAAAAGTGGTGGGGACAAAATTAGTCATTTCAAAAAGTGGTGGGGACATGTGCCCAGTGTCCCCAGTATAAATGACACCTATGTCCATAAGTGACATTGTGACCGAACAAATGACTATTTTGGTCATGGATTTCACTTGGATACACTTTCTGGAATAAAACATCTAAAGCCAAAATCCTACCATATGGGCAATCCTGGGACAAAATCTTATCACATGACGGTCCGCGGTCTAATTTGTGTCAGTTTAGGGGTCCTTGACGGGAAATAGTTTGAGAACCACTGCTGTAAAGACACCGTTACAGTAATCGAGTATACTAAAAATGAATGCATGGACAAGTTTTTCCAGGTCATGCTGAGACCTAAGTCCTTTAATCCTTGATATACTCTTCAGGTGATAGAAGGCTGACTTTGTAATTGTCATAAAGTGGCTGCTGAAACTCAGGTCTGAGTCCATGACTACACCCAGATTTCTGGCTTGGTGTGTAGTTTTTAACATTACCGACTGAAGCTGAGTGCTGACTTTTAATCTTTCTTCCTTCACTCGAAAAACAACTTCAGTTTTATCTTTGTTTAATTGAAGATGCCATAATACATCCTAAATTTCTGTGCACTGGTGCCCCACCTCATGTAGCTGGTGCCCTTATTATTAATTTTTTCACCCCTGACCTCCAGCCCCTGGTCTCACTTTAACTTTGCAAACAACCACATGCAAATAACAACCAAAATAAAAAGTGTATCAAGCAGCAAATAGCAGTTGCTGAAAGTGAACAGTTGAGGGGTAATTTTCACTGCTGAGTCACCAAAAAGAAGGCAAAGTCACCCAAACAATTTCACAATGTATTATGTTCCCACTAAAACTTCTTGATGATGATGTTACCAATAGGATCTTGTAGAAACACAACTGGGTTTCTGACGCAACATTGCCAACTTCCATGATGCATGGAGAAGGAAAAAAACTGTGAAGAGGTCAAAACTCCAGCAACACTTGTAGTATAAAGAACAACTTTATTGTGAGACCAACACTTTTCGGCTTGTGGCCTTCATCAGGGGCCACCCGGATGACTCTGATGATGTGTTTGATGATGAGTTTTGACTTCTTCTTACCAGAAAGAGTTACATAAAATATCAAACTTACAATTCTGAAGCTTATAAAAGTATTTAAAACATCCCATATATTCAAAGAGCAGAGCTGATACAAAATAACCCCAACCTTTTGGGCTTGTAACTCATCAAACTAAAGCAGTATATAAACATGCTCATCATGTTTTTATTTAAATACCTGTCAGAACCCTGAAGAGGTCAAATTATCCAGGAATTCACTAGAAGAAAATTAGCTGAAAAAATAAACAGGATTTTATGCTTTTATTGCGCATTTATCATCTCACACCCGATTTGATTTAGTTTGCGTTCCCTTTGGAGGGTCCTGAAAATCAGGTTAAGACCCCTGCCTCAAAAAAAATTTTACTTGTACATATTAATGTACTGAAAGTACTCATGTTGTTCACAAAACTTCTGGTGATTGTTAATAATTTAATACCTCGTGTCTGTTTATATTTGTATCAACACAAAGGCCCAAAGTACATTTCCACACTTGCAGACAAGTTATCCATTGATTACTCCTATCTGTATAAAAGGTAGTTTAGTTGAAGGTTTCCCATCTTATAAAAGCTGTATAAATGCAGGCAGAGGTTGTTAAAGCTGACTATGAACCAGATCAGCTAGACAATGATATGATACAAGAATGACCTTTGGCCTTTTCGCTGTTGTGGTTGACAGACAGACAGACAGGGACAGTGTAAAAGTTTTTTCTGATCATCTGATGGTGCAGTCACATTTGTTTTACACTTAAACTGCAGTTGAGTGGGACAAATACAGAATCACAGTTTATTTAAAGTACTGTTCTACTGTGAGTACTGAAATCCAGTTAATGCACTTTTGATTCAAAGGCTTTAACCCCATGCAAAATATCAGAGTTCAGATAATATCTGAACTCTGATATTTTGGGTGTTCCTAATTTCTCATCTGTGCTTGCATGTGTACTTTCAGTACGCGACGTGGAGCCAAAATAACGCTCGCGCGCACACACACACACACTGACACAGCAATAAAAGATGACAACACAGTTCATGCTGAGAACTTCGGACGTAGGTCAGCAAGACTCCTGTCATTTATTGGATCGCATCAATGCCACCTAAAATGTATAAATACTGAGTGACAAGCTCAGTCAGTCTCACAGACGTCACAGATCAGGATCAGTGAGGTAAGTAAGACTCAGACCATATCTGTAAATCTTTTTCAGCTAGTTGATTTTGTAGTTTGAGAATGATTTTCTTTTTGATTTGTTTTAAACTGTGTCAAATCATTTGTACAGTTTATGCTTCTATAAACTAGCTGTATAAAATCTAGTCAATAATAAAATCTTTTGTAAAAAGAAACAGTGGATAGCAATTCTAAAAAAATCACATTGATCCCTCAAGAACACAAACTTGTCAATAATTTAGATGATTGAATGTTACATGAGTTAAAAAAGATCTTGAAGTTAATGTTCAATAGGTGAAAACGTTAAATAAACCTGTATGTCAGTGTTGATATCATTTTAACCATTTTATTATATGATATTCCAGGTGTCCTTATTTCTGATCATCATGAAGATCTTTGCTGTAATCCTTGCTCTGGCTGTCCTGTCAGGTGAGGTCAGGTTCAAAATGTCTTCTTAGGGATATACCTTTTCAATTATGCTTTTTCTGGCATAACAGATCTATGGAAGAAAGAAAGGGAAAAAAACATATATATGTTGTCTCTTGTTACCGTTTGGGGCTTTTATTTTGAAAATACAGCCTACCCCAACACCCCCCAAAACTCTCACACTATTAATAATAATATAAAGGCAGCAAAATGCTTCTTGTTAACCATATCTTAAATAACAGTCACAAGTTGTCTCTAAACCTGTGGTGTTTCATTGATGTTTTCAAAAGGTCTGAGACCTTTTTCCAGGCCTGATCTCTCAGCCTAGATATCAGTCTTTGGGCCTCCTCAGAGCCCATGTAGTCCAAATACAGGTCTCAGATTTTATAAGGTGGCTTGTCTTTCAGAGCTGAAAAGAAATCCTTAGATGAAATTATCTGTATTCCAGTTACAGTCACTATTTCTAAGACGGTATTTTATCTTTAGTCCAATTTCTTGTCTTCTATTTTGTGAATATTTACAATAACTAATATTTTAAATAAAGATTTCTGTCTCTGTCAAAACTAGGTTGCCATGCAAGAAGTGTGTTTCAGGATGAGGAGAAGAGCTCCTGGGAGGTCGCAGTCGACAAGTTTAGGGATTATTTCACAGATCTGAACTCCAAGACCGATGAAATGGTGAACAGCATCAAGAGCTCCCAGATCAGCAGGGAACTGGCGTGAGTTCATTTACATCACGGTGATGAATTTTGCAATAGTTATCAAAGTAATTTTTGCGACCTCTATGTGAATATATTACAGACATGCCTGCTTTAACAGACTCCTACAGCTGTACATTGTCTACAGATCATACTGTATTTCTTGTTTATATCTGTAACACCTGGACCACTGCAGCTGTGTGTTTAAACCAGCAAACTCTGGTAAACTGGTACTTATTCAGAGTAAAAATATAGTCAATTTTGGAGCATCTTTAGTTTTTGTAACGCAGAAGAGTAATAAGCACCAACGTCTCAGCTAACGCCTCCTCTGTGTGCAGCCTCCAAAATTAATTTCAGCATAAATATACAGTTCCTTTTTCCCCAAGGTTCAAAACATTAAATACTGGAATGGATAAAAATGTACATATAATTATAATGATGCTGACTGGAGAAATAACCCACTCACCACAGTAATGTTGAAGGAACAAAAAACTAAATATGTCCAAACAGATCTCAGTCAAGAGAAAGCTGGACTCATGTTTGCCATTACAAGACACTTTCATAATGAGCCTCCAAAGTAAGTGATGGGGGATAAAAATCCACAGTTCTCTCCAAAAGTAAATTCCAAAGTTTATCTTAAGTTAATATTAGCTCAGCACAGTTCAGCAAGTCTGTCTGTGGAAACACAAAGTGGGAAATTTGCTTTTAAAAGACTAAGTGTAGAAGATACACACTTAATATGTGCCACAATAGTGTAAGCAGGGTAAGCAGGAACGCAAGGACGTGGACCCAAATGCTGAAAACAAAGGCAGAGCCGTTCAGTTCAAAAGATTTATTACAGTAAAGTAAATGTACAGCAGGCTCACAGGAATGATGAGGCAGGCAAAGGTCAACCCCTGGAAATCAGACCAACACGGGTAAACAAATCCAAGAGAACAGGCAAAATCCAAGGTTCATAAAACAGTTGAGGTTGAAGAAAACAAAGAAGTCCAAACAACACTGGGGAAGAGGACAAGTGAGCGTTTCATAATACAACAGGAAACAATGGATTTATGACATGAAAAATAAAACAAATCCTAAGGAGCTGGAGACAGGGGTCAAGGAGGAGCAGATTGTGACAATTTGTGATAGCAGGCTAAATAACAGAAACACGGTTCAACACCAGCACAAACTGCAGCCTCCAAAATGATCTTAAAGTTGAATGAACACCTTTCTAAAACAGTTTCAACAAAAACTGAACATGATAACCTTCATGAAGGGATGATTTATCACAGAACTGTTGAATTAGTTTTAGCTTACTTGTGATACTTTTAGTGAGCTACATACAGTATTTCTGATAATACTTCTGTCTTCTGACTTCAGTAAATGTTTGAATGCAGTCCTTGAGTATTGTCCGTGAGTATGTTTAGATTGTGGTATTGCTGCTTTTACTCAAGTAGGTCTAAATGATCTGAACACTTCTTCCAGCGTTGGTAAATCACTGTAAATACTGTTTTTTATCTGGGTCTTTGTGTTCTCGGCAGAGTGTGTTGGACGGAGTAAAAAGCATCCACACAATGCTGTTAGACCTCTGCTTGGTTACAAAACACACATTCAGCCCTCGGATGAGTGTGAGGAAGTTAATCAGCATGTGTCGTTGAGGTGAGACATTTAAAGAGCTGCTGACTGAGGCCTGCAGTGAACTCGTCCACTTGTCTGACATCTTATTTGGACTTCTGTTGGTTCCGTCTCAGCCACAACTGAATCTTTACTCAAGTTTTCACTTTAAATTCTTTTGTGATTTCTTGGACATGGAAGGGCTCAGTACTAACAGAGGCTCTGTAGATACATCCACAGCTCTGCCGAGATTTAGTTTTTAGATTTATTTTTACATTTTACGAAAACAAAAAAGCTTTTTATTTCCTGTTTTCATCTTGAAAAGGCATTTTTTGCTCTCACCTCAGTCCTAACCCTCTTTGGATCCAGAATGTTTCACAAAAACACCAACAACATCCTTAAACTCATCTACCTTGACCCCCCGACAGCACCCTGATCCAGGACAGTATGTCTGAGCTGGCCATGTACAAGGACGACCTGGAGATCAAGCTGGCTCCCTACACTCAGGAGTCTGCAGAGCGCCTGGGCATGGAACTGCAGAAGCTGTTCAGCAAACTCCAAGAACACATGCTCAGTGGCCGGGAGCAGATGTTGAAGTACAGCGAGGAGCTGCAGACCATGATGGAGCAGAACACAGATGACGTCAAGGTCAGAGTCTCCGCCTACACCCGCAAGATGAAGAAACGCCTCAACAAGGACACACAGGAGATCAAAAGGTGAGTGAAATCCACTGACGCAGAGCAGCGTTCACCGGGAGGCTGATGTCCAGTAAGAGGCTCAGAAAGTTTTTCTAACTTAACTAAACTTTAATTGTTTTATTGAGTCTTTATTGGGCTCTCCTGAGAGGATGTGTTCAGAATTAGTATCAGAAATATTTTGATACAAATTTACATTGTATTATTATTATTGTTTGTTTTGAATATCTGTTCCCAGAATGCAGTATTGATAGTGAGTGAATTATCCTGTTGAAGCAAACTGAATTGAGTGCTAGAGCTGTAACGATATGTTGATTAATCATCAACTATTTTGATAATCGATTAATCATTAAAGTAATTTATTAAACTAAAATGTCAAACTTTCTCTGATTCCAGCTTCATGAATATTAGGCCATGTTGCTTGTCTTTACTTTATATAATTGCAAATTGAATATTTTCTGGTTTTGGAACGTTGGTCAAAAAAAAAAGGAATTTGAAGATGTCATTTTGGGCTCTAGGAAATTACAACGGCATTTTTTAAAACTATTTTTAAAACAATTTCTCGATTAAATGCCAAAATAAGTGGAAGATCATTCAGTAATGGAAATCATTGTTAGTTGCAGCACAAAAAAACCCACACAAATGTAAGAGTTTTCAACCAAATGTTGATTTGTTGGATTTGGTGTCTCGACCTCTAATGAGACAAATATTCTATATTTGTTTTTTAGGATGTGCAATCTTTTGTGGGGTATCTGTGACAACTTTTCTGCACACACATCTGCTTCCTTAAAAAGAAATATTCAATTGTTCATATGATCTCATTTTTCACCTTTTTCTAATATTTCTTATTGTCAGACAACAAACACTAGAGGCAGCAATTGAAATAAATCAATAAGTGACTTTTTATTGTTTTACAACATTATTTTGCATTTTTTATTTGTAAGTAATATAATTCACTTTGAAATTAAAGGGCCTAATTAAATCTACTTTGATTCAATGTTGTAAAACATAAATACATTTATAGCCACCATATGAGACTTTGTCAAGTACAGAACAATAATTCATGGACTTGTTACCATCGTTGTCCCGATTGTTTTCACAGTCCGTTGATCTTTATCAAGATTGAGACTGTAGGCTATTCACAGTTTTTTTTTTAATAGATATACAGTATATGTATAGATAATAATATTATTAATATATAAATAATTTTTCATTTAGCTGACACTTTTATCCAAAGCGACTTGCACTTGTTATATATGTCATGAAGTTGCACACCTCTGGAGCAACTGTGGGTTAAGTCTCTTGCTCAGGGACACATAGGATAACACTACTTTTAATTTGATATACTGTGAGAAAGAACATTTTGCTGGTTATACTTCCATACTTTTACTTATAATGTTTATCATGAAGGACTTTTACTTGTAAGTAATTTACATTGCTGTAGTGGTACATTTTATAAGGTGAAGGGGTCTGAATTCTTGAATTTATACAATATAAAATAACACTTTCTTTACAAAATACTAAGTGCTAAAGGAGTGTGATAAATCGGATGTTTTTGAATCTTATTCTTCACTCAGTTAAAACTGTTCTGGCCTTTTCGCAGACAAGTTGCCAACTACCTTGAGGAGTTTCAGTCCAGAACCTCAGACAACATGGAGGAGATGAAGACACGTTTCGACCCTTTTTTTGCTCATGTGCGTGACAACGTCCAGGCAAAGATCACCTCCCTGAGTGATCTGCTGAGGTCGCAAGTGGACAATGTGAAGGACAAGATTCAGACCAAAGCTGAGGACATCAAGGAGCGCTTCGAGAAAACCGCCGAAGACCTGCGATCCACCCTGGAGGAGAAGATGGAGGAGCTGAGCAACTGGTTTCAGCCTTTTGTCTCCATGATGAGTGGTAACATGTAAAATCCTGTAATCAAGCAGTCTGGACTATCTGTTTATCCATCATTTTTTCTGTTTAAAACCACCTCTGAAAAAGGATTCATAAATAAAGATACTCAGCTGTTAAAAGGGAAGTCATCTTGTCTAAATCCATTGTTTTCACATTAAATGACTAAAACTAGAAGGTGAATGAATTTGAAATTGGGAAACAACAACGTGTCTTGTGTAAAGGTCATCTGCTCTTATTGAAATTGACTTTTTGCTTTTCAACTTTTAATCCACTATGTCGGTTCTGAACATTTGTTTGGGGTGATGTGGCTGAAAACAACACATTGACTGCAGTGGGATTGTTTCATTTTTCTATAAAACAAAATATATGTCATCAGAATCATTTTAAGCATGCTATATTAATAATAATATATTTTTTTTTCTATTAGGCATTTTAGGCACAACATCAAAACTCCACACACAGTAACTTTAATTAGATGAGCTTTATGCAACCATCAGCACTAAAAACATCCCCATGAGAAAAATTATAAAATCAGATATGTTTTTAAAGGTCCTGCTCAGTATTTTCAGCTGTTCCGAGAATCCTTTTTACTATATAGTCCTACAGAGACCACGTCTCACTAGTTTATTCTGAGGGTTTTCATACAGTGTTTATGCTAGGTTTTTATGAATGGAACTAAAGTGAATTTTTGAATCACTTGGCTGCATTATGGGCTCGATGTGAACCAAATTATTGTGCATATATGATATATCTAAGGAGATGAGTTGATTTACTGCTCACAGTATAGGCCCATACTAGCAGTGGTGCAAGTACCTACGTGCAACCATGCAATGCGCAGGGGCCCAGCTGATTACAAGGACCCAGGAGGGAGAGCAACAATTGCTACGTGGATCGTGATTAGATGCCTCCAGTAATTCATACTGTGTTGACATAATGAGTTGCTGTGTTTGTCTTGATAGGTATTTGTTCTGTGGTTATTGACATACTGTGTCAGCTACTTTCTGTTGATTTGTTACTGTAGGCTGGGTAAAGCTATTTCGGTTGTTTGCCAGTCAGAGACAGCAGGTTTGAGTCGAGGACAGGCTGTGAGATTTGCCTTTGGCACTTTGGCTACTGTCAAGCAGGGGTGCAGGTTTGCAATAGAGTCGTTTTGTGTCTGTACGCCGTGTGTTCACGAACAAGCTTTTAGGGGTGAGAGGCACAAGAAAAATGTTTGCAGCGGGGGCCAATCACAAATATGTTACACTGCTGCACATTATACATAGACTACAGTAGATTGTCTGATGAAAGCAGGGCACATACCATATAAGGGACTAACTATTCACTACTCAAATCCTGTGGGGAACCCACAACATTAAAAGGGAAACAGAGATAACACCAAATGTGATATTTAATTGACTTCAGCTGTTATTCTGAACTCATGAATTATGATTTTCCTAGCAAAAATCGCTTTTGTAATATTTTCAATAGCATCACATGCAACAATTTCTTATATTTAATCTGCATACTTTATTTAGACATCTGTAGGTTCAATAAAAAATGCACATAAAACCGTAATTATTTATTTTATTTTTTAGGAAACTTGCAAATACTTCGAGAAGTTACTAGCTTGCAGGGACAGCACGTGAAGCAAGCTAGGCACGGTGAAACCAGACTTGTACACAAACGTCATTTGTACATCCAATCACATTTCTTCATACGTTTCTTCCAACCAATCACAAAACAGGAAGCACAACGTCGTGTTAGGTAGTCGCTCTTCAGTGTTGTCATTTCAAAACATGCCCATCATGTTCAAAGCAGATCATTTTTTCTGATTGTTGGTTTCCGTCACGATGGGCAGCGTTTGTAGAGAAGTCATCACTCTGCAGTTGGGACACTATTCAAACTTTGTTGGGACTCACTGGTGGAATTTACAGGTGAGGAACACACTAACGGCTAACGGCGACGCTAGCTAGCTAGCGTTAGCTTCGCATGTGTTGTCAAACTTTAGAGACCACACTGTGTTTCTGCTCTGAGCTGTAGAGATGGCGAACAGTTAAAGTCATTTTAACAGACCGAGGACGGGCGATATAATTAAGCTGCCATACAGGAGTAAGAACATAAAGATAATGTCAGCCGCCAGGGTTTATGATGCTAAAGGCTAAAGATGCTAATTCGTCAGAATCAGGTTTATTGCCAGGTACATTTTCACATACGAGGAATTTGCCATTGTAACGTTATATATTGGTGCTTAACAGTACATGTAAATATAGAAAGAGTAAAAACCTGGGCCTTGTTGAGGAGGCCCGCTGCAGACAGAAAGAAACTGTTCATGTGGCTGGAGGTTTTGGTCCTGATGGAGCGCAGCCTCCTGCCAGAGAGTCCTGCAGGCGTACAGGTCCTGAAAGGCTGGAAGATGGCACCCGATCAACTTCTCAACAGAGCGAATGATACGCTGCAGCCTGCCCTTGTCCCTGGTGGTGGCAGCAGCATACTAGATGGTGATGGAGGAGGTGAGAATGGACTCAATGATGGCGGTGTAGAAGTGCACCATCATTGTCTTTGACAGGTTGAACTTCTCCAGCTGCCACAGGAAGTACATCCTCTGCTAGGCCTTCTTGGTAAGGGAGATGATGGTGCCCAGGAAGCAGAATGACTTCGCTTATTAGTCTATTTGTGATCAGATAATCACATTTTTAGACAGAAATTTGTGAGATACACTAGTTTAAGATACAAAACAATAAAACATATTCCTGTATAAGTCTGCATCCAGCAGATAAGATATCCTTTAGAGGTAGTTAATTGTGTGAGTGCACAGCCCACATGAGTGTTTTCCAAACATACTGCTGCAGGGCTGAACTATGTCTCCTGTGCAAAGTTCTAATAACATCTGCCACACAAGGGCTTCCCTCTTAAAACCTTTTATACCTTTTAAGGAAGTTGGGCAAGTGTGTTACCACTTTTAGATTATTCCTCTGCCAGGTATCTTTACATGGTAGTTATTTTAACAAAACCTTTAAGCCCTAATGATTATTTCCATAATTGTATAATAAAACGGTTTCCTATTTCTTTTCATCCATTAATCGACAAAGCATAATCAACATAATTTGTTATTGATGCAGTGTGAGTGTTTTCATTTATATTTTGTATGATTTCCATTTTATAGCACCACTTGTTCAGAATAAATGTACATGAAAACAGCCATGAGTCCTCTTCACAATGCCCCATATGTTTTACCAGCTATCCCAGAATAAATGCCTACATAACGTCTGAATGTCATAATGTCTGAAACAAATGAAACTCCATGTGAATATCCTAATTATATTCTATTTCTGCTACTAATTGGACTTCAGTTGGTCATAACAACCTCAATGTTTTTCTCTGTAAGGGTCTGCAATAAGCGAAACACTTTGTTGTAAAATCTTAGTGCATCTTAAGAGTTTATAAAAACTATTATGTGCATCCTCATGTTGAACTAATAGTGGTGTACAAGTTGTTGGTTTTCAGTCTATTTTCTTTTCACCACTGAGAGTTCTGTCAGATTTAATGTATCGATGCTGATGACCGTATCTTCTTAGATGGAGCTGAATGCATTGTGGTAATTTTGGTCATATTTTCATACTTCATGGTCTGTGACGAAACAAAATGACGATGGGCTTGTATTTGTTTGCAGGATGCGTCTTTATCGTATGATCCAGAGACGCCACCCGGTGACATCCAGAGCGACGTTGTGTTTCGTGAAGGACAGACTCTGGCCGGACATGTCACCCACACACCTCGACTCATTGCCATGGATCTCAAAGGTGACTTTTCCTATCACGTTGGTGTTTTGATTTCAATGTTAGCTTTTTTGTGTACTTCTTTAATTACATTATCAAAGGTTTGTTTATGGTTTTATAAAATAATTTGGATGTGTATGATGCTTGTGAATCACCTGCTTTCTGTTCATCTGTAACAGGAAGTCTTCGGACTCTACGGCTGCAGGGAAGCCTGTATG
Source organism: Micropterus salmoides (assembly GCF_014851395.1). Classification (NCBI taxonomy): domain Eukaryota; kingdom Metazoa; phylum Chordata; class Actinopteri; order Centrarchiformes; family Centrarchidae; genus Micropterus; species Micropterus salmoides. Next base: position 11,031,146 of record NW_024040817.1, read on the forward strand.
ATGCTGGTAAAGACACCTCTGCTGTCACATGGTAAATAAGAGAGTCTCTGTATGTACACTAATCTCTGTGTGTTTACAGATTTCAGGGCCCAACCTATTTTGTCACCAGTGTATCACTAGGGGATTATTGCACCTTTTCAACATTTTGGGGAGTTTCTATGAAGCACTTTGTTTGTTTTGGCACCTTCTGTTACACATTTGTTTTGGTGTAATGAAATACTGTAAGATTAACAACAACAATCCATACAGTGGTTTTTACATACTAAATGAAACCACCATTGATCGATATGTTAGATCCAACACAGTTTCCTTTCTTATTAACCCAAGAGTCTTTGTTTGGACACTGCTTGGTGGTGTTGTTTTTTTTCAAATAAAAAACATGCTCCATCTGGCAGGGGGGGAAGCCTCACGATGCACAAAGAAAGTCCTCCTGTGAAGAACCCCTTTCTTGAAGATCTGGACAAGTTGGATGTGAGTATTTATGGTAGAAATAAAACGGACAAGTAGCTTAATGACACATAAGATTTTCCATCACAATATTGTCTCGAGATGGTGACGGTAGGAATAAAAAAGCAGCATTACTTACAGTTTGTAGAGCTGTTTGCTAAATGAAAACTGTCTCGTCGCTGCTCTATATTTGAATAAGTATCTTCATTTAGTAGCTTTTAAGTCATTGAATCAACATTAAACAAAAATCATCACTAAAAGTACAGTTTCCAAAGCTTTGGCATAACTGTCGGCTTCCAAACAGGGCAGACTCTGTTTTCATCATTCATCAAAGGTTTCTTAGGTTTCTAGCTACATTTGCTTTGTTTTACCTGCCAAGTAGATATTCAGAAGAGGGTAGGACCAAGTCATGGCAGGTTACTGGCAGAGAGAGCAAACCTATCCATCACAGCCTGGATTTACTAGCTTGATGGATTCCATACTGCTTCTAATTCTAATCCTACAGTAGAGGCATACTACTGTAGCTTCATGTAAACATTCTCAAAAAAATAATTGTCTTATCTTGACAGCTGTTTTTTGTCTCCAGAAAGGGGAAATCCTGGATGAAGCAGATTTTTTATCTAGTGCCCAGCCTTGGCACTCAGGTAAGAAAAACCTTAATAAACCTTTTTTTAAACTCTGCATGACATCCAAGTTAACGCTCTGTAAACTCTCCCACCAGCAGCTGGATTGAGAGTGGATACTGTGAACAGACAGCTGGCTAAAGTCCAAAAGGGCTACAGGCTGGAGGGCAGCGTGAAGGTGTGGTCGGACTTCCTCAGGATCCACCTGCACCCTCGCACCATCTCTGTCATCCACCAGTACAACCATGATGGGTAAAGTGCAATGTCAAGACTTCCTATGCTTAGTTGAACAAAATGAGGGAACGCGTTTTATTCCAGAATAAAATTCCTATTTGTAACATTTTCATATTTCTTCCACAAGTCCAAATGATGGAAAACCATATTTTAACATCCCATGGTCAAAGACTTAAAATGGGCAAAAGAGGGGAAGACATCACATCAGTGTAGTTATAGAATTTCTACTAAGAGGCAAAGCTTCAAATGAAGACTAAAGCATATCAGGGAGAACCTAAAGATACAGTATGTAACTTTCATTTGGTTGTCTGGCAGAAATGGACTCTTCATCCAGTTTTAAGCCACATTTTTATGATACACTTTCTAGATCTTGGTCATTTTTAACTATATAGTTTAATTGGATGTCTGGATCTTAAGTTCGCAGAGAAACTGAGGAGGAGGCTCCCTGTAAAAAACTCCTTAATGATGAACACTGACAAGTGAGAATGATGATGAACAACTTTACAACAACATCATTAAGCCCAGACTAACATTTCATAACAAGAGTGAGCACGAGATAACATAATATAAATATAAATATACTGACTTTTCTCCAGTAGATGTCAGGCTTTGCAAATATTTGTGCTTGAATCACAGACTGCTCTCTGTGTGCTGAATCTTTAAATCTTGCTGCACTTCTGACTGCACCCTAAGTAGCGATCTCTAAACCTTTCACAGCTGATTTAAAAGAAGGCATGGTGTAACGTCAATAATTGGATTGTGTTATAGTCAATTGGTACAGTATGAGTCTCAACACAGTTCTATATTTGTATTTGTGGGTGTTCAGGGAGGCTCATCGTCTGGAGGCTTTTGGCCAGGGAGAGGCTCTCCTGCAGGGGTCAGTGCTCGAGGAGCTGGAGGACAAACTACACTTCTTTGTAGAGGAATGTGATTACCTTCAGGTAAGTTACCTGTTTTTAATCCCAATAAATAATTTCTACTATATTATAATAAAAACACGTAGTGTATTTTACATTTCCAGTTTTATTGCTGATGTATTTCATTCCCATCTACTCATACAGTTTCATTCAGAGGTTCTTTTGTTCTTACCAATCCTTTTCATTACTGCTCTCTCCTCTCTCTGTATCCTGTTTACCTCTCAGGGTTTCCAGGTTTTGTGTGACCTGGCTGATGGCTTTGCAGGCCTGGGGTCAAAGGTCACAGAGATGCTACAGGACTCTTATGGCGGAAGAGGCATCCTAACCTGGGGGTTAGTGCCTGTCAGTCACCCAGATTCAGTAAGTCACAAACTCGGTCAACTCAGGATCTCTCTGGCTGTTTTATCTCTAACTGTTTTGTGTGAGATTGTGTTAAAACTGTTGTTTTCTAAATGGGCTTCTGTACATACGGTGTTGTTTCTGTTCAACCAGACTCCGATGAAGGACCTCTACCACCAATTAAATTGTGCATTAGGGACAGTCCACTTGGCCAGTAACAGCTCTTTCTTCTGCCCGTTGACCCTGCGTGGTGGACTTGGCAGACGACCCTCCTCCCCCACAGCATTCCCCCACCTAACTTATGATGTAAGCGTTCACTGTTTTTGTTTAACTTTTCAAGTGAAGTTTTATGGTAATATGAGGTGATAGAAAGTTTCGTTAGGTCAAATTTATAATTTTTAGGACTTCTTCAATGCCTTATTTTGACATTTTTATTGACTTTGTTTTCATTAAATTTAGATAAATACACATATTTAATAAAGAAACATGATTGTAAATGGAAATAAAAATAAAAGTAAACTCTTTCTGACCTCTGCACTAGCACTAAACCACATTAACTTAACTATAATATTTTTAAGATTTTGAGTTTAGACATGATTTAAGGACATTTTAAGACTTACAGACACACTGATATATGTGCTTTTACTTTTCATCATGGTTTAACAACATCTGTTTGTCCCCGTCTTTCCTCTGTCCCAGCCCTCACTGTGGTACCACTCCAGCTCTGTCCTGGCATTGGCCCTGGACGCCCTCACTTCGCCTTACAGGCTGAGGAACAACAGCGTCCCCATGTGGCAGGTGGCAGATTCGCTGGCTGTGTCTGGGAGAAAGGTGACTTAACTGCTGCTGGATTAGTCCTGTTATTATTTACGTTATGTTCACGTCTCTGTAGAGAAGACTCTGAGCTTATGGTGCCTGGTGTAATTTAAATTGTAGGTGGTGGCTGCTTATGGTGCCCTCCCCTTTCCCATGATGCATGGCAGCTCTCTCCCTGACGCCCTGAGTGCCTGCACAGATGCGTTGCCCTGGAAACCCCTATCCGCTTGCTCTGAACCTAACGATGGCCGATGCTATGGCCAGTGGACAACACTCAAAGGCTTTGAGGGCCAAAGACTAATCAGGTCAGAATTTCATGAATACATTTGTAATGTACCATTCTTTCACAAAATTTAAACATAAGAATTAAAAATGTATCTTAAACATCGGTGACTACACTGAGCATGTTGTGTCTATAGTGACATAACTTTATACTTTTATAAATCATTTAAAGACAAGCGGAGGCTTTCAGACAGTATCTCATGTATGTCTGTACTTTAACAATAATTTAAATACATTTTTAAAACGTTGAAATACATACAGCAGCTTTATATATTGTTAAATTGAAAAATTATAAGTCAGAGTTTAAAAGGTGCAAATTAATGTATGGAAACATAGCTAAAATGAACCAAGTGACCTTGTTCTTAGCTTACATACATTACAAGTTACTGAATCCATCAGAATGTAAGTGTTTCATCAAGTCATACAGTTGCATGAGGTCAGGTTACTTTACTAACTAGTAGAGATAGAAAGACCACATTCAGTTAAGAGTTCTGTGTACAATTATCAAGTAAGAAAATGGATTTTAGAAACGGGCATTAAACAACCTCCCAATCATAACTTTAAAACTGAACTCTCCTGTAATGTGTTAAATCATTATCTCTCCATCAGCTCTCTGGCTCCAGGGACACAGCCACCCACCCCCCTGCACAGCCTCCACAGTGGGGAAGACGTCCTGGCCTCCTACATCAGATCTTTCTATCCTACAGCTCCTCTGTGAGTCCCCGCGCTGTCACATGCTGTGAACTAACAAATCTCTGTTTATCTTTAGAGTAAACTAAATATTTTAACCCAACACTGGTCTTCACTCTCTCAGGGCTCTGCAGTTGGTGTCTACTCCCAGTAAACTGACGCCACCTTTCCCTCAGATATTCAGTCAGTCCCTCAGTGTTGAAGGTTTCCTGCAGAGCCAGCCTCCCCTGCCTGGCTGTAAGCATATTTCTATTTTACTTTACTTTTTTTTTTGTAGCTTGAAACGGCTTTTCTTCAGCTTGGATTTGATGTTTTAATAAAAAAATCTCTATCTTGCAGCTTCACCCACTGTGGTCTCCTCTGCACCCATCATGACTTCCCTCCAGTCTGCGCCAGCACTTTGCCCGTGGCTGTTGGAGCTGCATCGTGGTGCCAGCGCTTTCGACATCCGCCGTGTGGCCCCCAGCTTCCTCTCCCAGGGTCCTGAAATAACAGACTACCAGGAGGCCCTGGAGCAGCTGCGCCTACTAGCCCGCTGTTACCGAAACAACAGTGACGGAGTGATGTTCTCCTCCTCAGAGGATGATGATGACTGACACTGACCGTCTTAAGGTCCATGATCTGGACAGACTGACGACTGCTAACTAGTAACATCAGCCTGCATGCGCGGACACATACACAGAGAAGAAGAGGAGCTGTGCCTCTGGTTTGGGACCAGAACAGAATTACATGGTAACAGAAAGGGGGGGGGGGGGGGGGGGGAGTTCCTCACAAGTTGAAATAGACAGATACATACAAAGACACATTAATAGGTTTAGACCTCTGAAAGAGATGTGTACTGTTTAGAAAGATGAAGAATGTAGCATCATGAGACGACTAGACTGTATCAAATCCTCAAATGACTGTTCATTTGTAATTAAGTGTTTTTATAAGTGTACACTATAAAATGACTTATAAAATGAATGTATTTGTGTTGATGTCACACTTGTTGTGTGCACAGGCACTTGAAAGAGTAAATAACAGATGTTGACATAGTGTACTTCAAACCAGAGTTCTCATACATCATGTTGGAAGCTGCTTATCTCATTGCCAAAGTGACTAGCAGCCACAAAAATAATTAGTTTTCTATTAAACAATTTAAAGCCAGCAAGTGCTTTGTATTTTACTTGTCATTTGCAAAGTTGTACTGTAGATATTTATGCAGTTTAAAGGACACAGTTGATGTTGAGACAAGACACTCCATGTTTGACTCGGTCTGACTGTGGCATTCAGCTCTAAAGCCATTCGTTTAACGTAGTAAATCTTAGCAGGTAAAAGGTTATTTAAAAGCTTTAATTTTCTAAACATGTTGGGCTGTTTCATAAAAAAGTAGTAACAGCAGTGGATTTGCCTGATGAAGGTCTAGCACCAAAACATTTCCATCTTTAAACTTGTTTTTGCAAGTTAGTGTGTGGGAGTTTCTTTGTATCTGGCTTAAATTCACATTTAGCTGTGTGGAAAAGGAATCAATTATTCCTGAGAAGTTTCCTCCAACTTTCGTATTATCATGCCTAAATTTAAAATTAATACCCTTATTTACTGTCAGACTTGAAATCTGCAGCCAATAAATGATAAACCACCAATGATAAATGCAGAGCAGGCTTTTTTTTTTTTATTTGAAATAAAATGATACATGGATTTCACAAAAGGTGAGATGTTGGAACATATTCCCACCCAGCATTTTGACAAAATGGTATGCTTCTACGTTTGATTAAAAAAAAAGGCTAAGACACATACTATCATTTAAACTTATAAAACTGAGATTGCACCCTGTGAGTTTTACAAACACCTCCATACAAGACAGCTCTAATGAAAAAATATGTCGAGTAAAAGGAAAATGAAATGGAGTAGCGTGTGCATAAAAGACATCGAGCATGAGTGCCTGGTTTTCTACAGCTATTTATCAAAAAACAGGAGGAGGGGTAGTGTTGTGGGGTTTGGGGAATGTAATTGGAGAACAGGGGGCAACACTAGGATAAGGGCTCATGACAAACTGTCCAAATTCTGAACTAAGAGCGGGAACGGGAGCGAGAACGAGACTGGGAGCGAGATTTGGAGCGGGACTCTGAACGAGAGGCGGATCGGGAGTGGGAACGGGCTTTGGTGGGTGAGGGGGAGCGGGATTTAGACTTTGACTTTGATTTAGACCTGGCTCTGGATTTGGATTCAGCAGGGGAGCGTGAACGGGAGCGAGAGCCCCTCTCAGGCTCGCCACCCTCATCATCGCTCTTGGGCTGATCGCGGCCCTTTGAGCCAGACTTCCTAGAGCGATCCTTAATTCCTGATCTAGAGCGAGATCTGGAGCAAGAGCGAGATCTGGACCTGGAATCATCTTTCTTGCTCTTCTTCCCGTCTTTCTTGCCCTTTTTGCTCTTGGGGCTGCGACTTCTGCTGCGGTCTTTATTCTTCTGAGCACCGTTGCTGCGCTCTTCTTCCTCCTTCTTGCTCTTGGCCTTATTCTTCTTGCTATGAGATCGGCTGCGGGAGCGAGAGGCCGCTCTGTGGAGACAGAGTGCAGAACTTAGTGCCGTTTGATTCCTTGCAAAAAAACAAATGCCCTCACAGGACTTTGATTACCACTGTTCCTACAACATCATACTACCAGACTAAATGCCCTTTCACACAGAGCACATCACATAAGAGGCCCAAACATTTGTTGCCAAAAATAATCTACATCTATCATAACACAAATTTGAGGATAAACTATCAGTGCCGATCCACTGTCCAAAAGGTGATGTAGCCTTGGGCGCTTAAATTGATTTAATCTACAGCCATAAAACACATTCACAGGCTACAAAACAGCTACTAGTTGCAATCTCTGATTACAGGCTGCATGTGCACTTTTATACAAAAGTGTGCCCTTCTACCTGGTTAATGAGGCAGCATGCAGTGACTTTTTGGAGATGCCTAGTTTTTAAGTCCCCACACCTATCTTGTTCAGCTTGCTTGTTCAACAGCTTTAACAAGTTGTTGAACGATTTACTACAGAAATACCATGTCATTTTCAAGTTCTTACCTGGAGCGGGAGCGGCTGCGACTGCTGCTCTCACTACGGCTGCGGCTCTTGCGAGACCGGCGGCTCCTGGAGCGGGACCTGAAAAAACACATCCGTTCATCATTTTCTCTGAAAAGTATGATCATGTGACATTTGTCAAACAAACAACTTACATCTGGAGAATAAGCTTTGTAGTCAGAGGCATATCTGCAGCTCTACACATTTTACCTTCAAATAAAATTACAGCTTCTGCAATTTGCATATTACACATGGCCATATTGCGATTTCAATTAATTCTTCAGCCCAACCCTTCTGTGTGCAGCTAAGCTTCCTCATGAATCATTGCTATATTTAGATTCATCATTCTGCACCAGGAAGTCATGTATAATTACAGTGATGTCTCACCTGGAGCGGCTGTGACTGCGAGAATAAGAGCGTTTGCGCTTGGCTCCGGGGCGGTCCTCAATGAGACGGATTTTTCTACCGTTCACTTCTGTGCCGTCGAGCTTCTCCAGGGCCCTCTTCATGTCAGAGTAGAGCCTGAACTCGATCACCCCCTCATTCCTTCGGCCCTTGTGGGTGTCAGCGTAAGTCACCTCTCCTGCCTGCCTCATGTAGTCCTTTAAAGAAATGAAACCACTCACTGTGATTAGAGGGAAATCTTAGGCATGGTGACAAACTTAAAGGGGAAAAGGCACAGTAATTAGATATTTTGTTCTGAAACATCCAGTCTTGTGAAACTGGTCTGACTGCTAAAATGCATGCATATTTCGAGTTGAGAGAACACTCTTGGTGTGCTACTTTTTGGCTTTGGACATTACACCAAGTTCTGCAAGAAAAAAAACCCACATACCTTCAAGTCCTGCCAGCTGCAGCGGCTGGAAAGATTCTCAACAATGAGCCGATAATCTGTCCTTATCGGTGGGCCATATCTGTCTCTTCCCCAGCGCCCATATCCACCTTTTAAGGTAACAAGGACAGGACAGGAAAAATGAGGACCAAAAAGAAACAGAAATGGTGCATTTATACTAATCTCCAAGCTACACACTAAAAAAAATTGCCAATATTCACTTGGGAAAAGGAAACAAAGAAGGGAGAAAGCAAAGTTGAAAAAAGACTTACAAAAAGAAAAACAAAATTCATTAAATCCTTAAAAAAAAAAAAAAACTCTTTCTATATACTCTTTAAATTGAAATCTTGATTTAAAAGCATAAACCTATACAACACAATTGTAGCTTATTCAATTTTGGTAAAATTTCAATAGGCCTATTTTTCTAAATAAGAAAAAAACAAAAACAAATTCAAAAAACATAACTGATCGAGGAAATACTTGCGATGAACTAAAGCAAGTTTCTAATCTATCCTATCTAGAAACATTTCACTGTTACAAAACATGTTCTTTTTTCAGGCACCTATAAGAGCTGAACCCACATCTGTTCCTAACCCCATGGCATCCTCACCACCCGGCCTGGGCCTAATGGGAAAAGCGGTCTTCATTCACAATGGCTCCCTTTTTTGGTCTGCCCAGGGGCCCAGAATGGTCAAACCACACTCTTGGAAAGGGGGGACACCATGGCCAGCAATAGGGGCAGGCAGTCAGCAAAGGACTCTTTCAATTAAAACATTGAGGTTCTTTGTTAAATCTTTACCTTTAAATTGACAATCATTTTAAATAAAAAACGGAATAAGACATCAATAGATTACAAGATATTTGACAATCAAATGGTTATTTTACAGTATTCAAATTAAGACATTTATATCCTTTCCACCAGTAAGCCATTTCCCCATCACATATTCACATGTAACTGCATTTTCAATCCATGATATGGAAATCAAGATATTTTTCCAAGTCATTGGTGGCTCTGGTGCACACAAATTTAATCACTGAAGATCTCCTCCTACACCTATTGTTGTTGCTGTAGTGAGTGGTGCTTGTACACTATCTGCCAACTTATTTGCAAGACAATATAAAACAAAACTGCAGGTCTGGAGTGCTCTATCCAGAAACTGAGACGTGCCTGTATGTTAAACAGGCCATTGAAAACCAGGTGGACACATTGAGACAAGAACAAAAGCAAGCCCTGATGAAATAAAGATGAGGGTTGTGGATGGGTGTGAGCGCAACTCAAAGACAAAAAGAAATGCTAACAACTGAGTTTCATTTAAAGATGCACAAATTAACGTCCCAAGAAGAGATTAGACTCTATTCAGTCATCAGGAAATAAGATGAGGAACCAGTAGAGCTGGGCGATACTGACCAAAATTACATACAAACTTATTTCTGCTGCATGGCTTTCTTTCAATAATAGCCAGTACCTTATTTGATGCAGCTTCTGTGAATAGGAAAAAGCTATCCAGTATCACAACATCACCCAGCTCAAGGTGCCATCTACAGCAACAAATGTCCCTGAGAAGTATCAGGTGCAGTCAAGCCATCTTGAGTGTCTCCCCTTCAATTTTTATTAGAACTAGGATATAAATTGAATGCACATCAGCCACCAAGGACAAGCTTAAGATTTTGCCCCTTTGAAATTTAGATTAATGGTTCCCTGTAATGAATGAAATCCCTCAATGACATTATTCATGTGAAATAAATATGACGTATATACACAATAACTGAACACTTACTTCTTCCACCACCACCGCCGCCGCCTCCTCCCCCGCCGCCGCCTCCTCCACCACCACCACCATAACCTCCGTCACGACGTGGACCCTTAGTGTGCTCCACGATGACCCTTTCCCCACACAACTCCTTGCCGTTCAAGTCATACACAGCATCGTCGGCATCACGGGGGTCATCAAATTCAACAAATCCATACCTTTACAAAAGAAGAGATATCGGGTCACAACAAAGTTTGTAAATTAAATGCATTACACAGATGTCAGGTTTTGCGCTAACTGGCCAAACACATACCAACACCATTTACAACATCCAATAAATCATTGACCCTGGCCATGTTACATTTCCTAAAAGGGGTGTCCTTAAGCAGTGGCTTCATATTTCAGTGCTATAGATAGGGCTGGGCAATAAACCAAAAATGATACTAATTGCATAATAATTTTCCTCAACAACAACATAACAAATGTTCAATAAATGATTGATGTTATTCATTTTAATCAAACTAATTAGCACTCAATTTATTAACCATCTGGTTTCTTCAACTTTCACTCAGAAAGTCAGCCTTTAAACCTGAAAGAAATAACGATTTGACGTTTATCGTCATTAAAATCAAATGAAATGTTTAATCATGATAATGTTTTTGGCCATATCGCCCAGCCCTAACGTTAGCTATAGACCGCTGGAAATACGAAAAAACAAGCTAACGTTATTTGACTGTGTCCACTTTGGGCTTTTTGGAGTAATGGGCATTTTTTAACAATTATTGAGAAAATAAAAAAGATTAATCTCTAATGGGCGGGCCTATATACTAATCGAGGAACAGTAACTTTATGTCTAATGAAAAGAGACCAGCTTCAGCATTGAATAATAATTAACGTTACCCTGACCAGACTAAATCTACAACTAAATGTAGAAAAACAGAAAAGTTATGCATGTAACTCCCCCCCCCAATGTCTTTTTCGACATAAAGGCATGCAAGGTTATAACGTTAGTAATCTAACGTTACAAACGACCGTGCCTGAACCTGCAAGTTAGCTAACGGTTCGCTTGTAGTTCCCACAGCCGCCTGTGACATTGCCACGTCTAACATTAACTAGCGAGTTAACCATTGTCGAGATAGCGTTAATATTAATATTATACCGACGCTCACGAACACTAATCTTTCTTTTAGAAATAAATAATAAATAGAAAACATTAGCTTTAGCAAAACGAAGACATCGCTGTATATCGCGTCCTCCATGGTTTTCGTCGATAAATGTTAGACACGCTTGCTAGTTAGCATTAGCAGGCCGCAGCTAGCAAGGCCTGCACGTTCTCTGCACGGTGCGGCCTAAATCATCGACAAAAAGCTTAAACGTTACCCATCTTAAAACAGGCTGATCGCTACCCATTTTAAAAAGCCTAAACATCAGGTTTTAAAACAGCCGTTAACGTTACCGATTTTAAAATAACCAAAACGTTACCCAGTTTAAAACAGCCGTTATTGTAACTTACCCGTTTTTCAGGTCGACTTCGAGTATCTTCCCGTAGCCTTTGAAGAACCTCTCCACGTCCTTTTCTCTGGCTCTGTAACTCAACCTTCCGATATACACCCTCGACATCGTGTTAGCTTTTGCGTGTCCTACTCATAAACTGCGGTGTTACCGAATTGCGGGATCCGAGCACACAGACGAGGCGCGAGCCTGCAAAGATACATACACGCGCTCCTTTGACACAATAGGCCGCTGCTACAGGGGCGGGTCTTGCAGTGTGAAGGGTATTGTGGCCTGAGTTTAGTCTGGCAGGTAGACTCATTATTTCCAGGCTAATAATCGGTCTGAATATCTGTGCTGAGACGATTAATAAATTAGTCTATCAACTGAAAGATAGGTTAATAGAGAACAATTTGTATAATCGATTACCAGTTTAAAGTCACTGATTAGGCAAAATGTCTGTTTCTCAAATGCATCATTGTCTTTATCATTATAAATTGGATATATTTAGGCCTTGGACCATTGTTTGGACAAAACAAGTAATTTAAGGCTTCAGCTTGGAGTCTAGGAAACTGTGATGGGGTTTAAACAATCACTCACTCTTGTAAATAATCATTAGTTACCTCACAATGCTCTACGGTAATATGAAGACAAAAATGAGGCCAATAAAAATCTGAATACATGAATTGATCAATTGACGACTAATTGATTAATTAAATTATGGTGGCTCACCATTGCAAAATGACTAGATGCCAGAAGAGAAATATCAGTATAAAATCTAACATTAACAGTTAATATTTCATTTACTTATCCAACTGTGTTAAAGTTTAGACGCAGGTTAAAAGCACGGTCCATAGTTTCGCAGCAGCCAGCAAAGTGCTTTCACTAGACTCTCCTGGCTTCAGCCAACCAGCGTGTGTGGGCAGTAGGGGTAGGGTGACATGAACACTTCAAATTTAAAAGCCAGGATCAGAGTTAAGAGTAAGAAGTTCAGAGATAATATTTATACAATTACACTTACAGGTTTGATTTAGTGACACTTTGTTTTGACACCAACTACCTACTGAGAGTCAAATATTATGGATTTGACTGTATCCAGAGTATATTAACTCTGCTGTTACTCATATTTTACAAACACCAAAAATGTAACCCTTCACTAATTTCTGTGTTTCATATGCTCTCCACGGGTAGTAGAGATAGCTCTGGTCACAAACAACAAATTAACAGAGTTCCTGGATTATCTGTTGAATGGTAGATAGGAAGAACCTTCTTAATATCTAACGTAATAAGTTTTTGTATATGCGAGGGCAAATTCCTTTTATGTGAAAACCTATTTGGCAATAAACCTGATTCTGATTCCTTACATCTACATTACATTTACTCATCTGGCAGACATTTTTATACAATAATAAACTATTTTATACAAGTATAAACTATTTTTTTTATTTAAAAATACTCATCACATTTTCCCAGAACCCAAAGAAATATATTCAAATACCTAGTTGTGCCTGATCAACATCCCAAAACCCATAATCATAATCATAGAAGACCACCGCAATCAGCAAAGATTCACATTTGAGAACCAATGAATTATTGCCATTTACCATTTATGCTTTAAAATGAATTGATCAATTACCAGAATTGTTTATGTTGATCGCCTAATTGATTAATTGACTAATTGTTTCACAATCTTGGCTGTGACTGTCCATTTTTGTATGTACATTTTTTTCATTTTTTGTGCATATATTGTATAGCCTATCTAAGCTACTTTGGACTAGAACAGCAGCCCTGTATAAAATAAAACAGCATATAATATTGGACATCTCACTGTTAAACTCTACAGCACCAGCAGTTTACCCCTTAAACATTAAACAGCAGCAAATCCTCACATTTAAGAAGCTGGAACGAGTGAAAATTTGCATTAACAATGATTTCCATTGGCATTTTGCTTATACAATGATTTTAAAGACTAATTGATTATCAAAATAGCCTAGTTACAGATGAATTTTCTGTCATTCAACTATAGGGCTGGGCGATTTGGCGAAATGTTATCACGATAACATTTTTTGAATCATTAGATGACCTAAATTATCACGATAAATGTCAAACCATTCCATCATTTCTTTCAAAAATAAGAAAAATCTTTTTTTTCTGTCCCTTTTCCTCCACAAAATAAGTATAGGGATTGGAAAAATCAAGTGTTAATTCATTTGTGATTCAAATTAATTGAATCAAACATTTATTGAACATTTGTTATAGAGGAAAATTATATTGCGATTATTGTTTTATTGCCCAGCCCTACAGTCAACTAATCAAAATGACTACTCTTTTCAGCTCTTAAAGGGATACTCTGCGATTCTTATCCAATGCACTTTTTGTTAAATTCGGCGAATATGTCCTCATGGGTAGGTCTGTGTTTTTCGTGTGCTTTGAAAAAAAATCGGGTTTCCTACACTGGGTCTGTAAATTGAGCTCAAAGCGAGCAGCAGGTGGCGGTGGCGCGCTCGAAGCAGTGGGAGAGAGAATGTAAACAAACAGCGGTACTTTCGAACTTATTTACGGGACTTTAGCTGTGAAGATGACAGAAACAGCCACAGAGGAAAAGGTCTGAGGAATTGTGAGACAAGTTATATGAGCAGGCGAGGGGAAGACCTGTGTTAACATCTGGGACGTGTTTTAATGCTGGATAAATCTACGAGACTAGAAAGGAATGAAAACCGATGCTGAGGTTGCTGTTTCTGCCGGACAGGTGAGTAAGCTAACGGTAGCTTTGCTGTTCCACATAAACGACAGGTTCAGTATTTCAGTATTACAGTCTTGTCTGTCTGTTGTCATGTTTGTGATGATCCCAGCTTGTTAGCTTTGCCGCAGCAGTCCGTATGTGTGCGGTAGAGGAGAAATAGACGGAGCGCGTGTGTGAACAGTGCCCCGGTGAACAGAGAGAAACGGGTTAGCAGGAAGACTTGTTCAGCAGTAAGTGTACAGTAGAAGTTACAGAGGCCGGTGAGACAGTCGCTCCTGTGCTTCCCAACTCTTATCAGTCACTGTATTTTTGTACAAACTATTTGAAATAACTTGCTAGTTTTTAATTTTACATGCTGCGTTTGTCTGCTTACATGTTTGATGATGTTTGTTCACTAATTGTACCTATCGAGGTTCCTCTCGATAATCCTACCGATAAATAAACTAGACTCCGTGTCTTAGATTTAGGCTTAGAAAAGTATTTTGCTTCAGTACATTTTTAAATATTGAGAGACTTTCTACAGTACTGCTAAAACATGCCCTCTTACTGAGGCTAACGTGCAGTTAGCATGAGCAGCAGAGCTGTGGATTCTGCTATATTTCAGCAGAGTAGGACTGGTTACCATGGAAATGCGCGTTCTTGAGTTTGTTTATCAACAAACTCTCTGCAGAATGGCATAGTATCCCTTTAAACCCATAGATATTCAGTTTACTGTCCTATAAGACACAGAAAACCAGTAAGTAGTCACTTGAGGGGATGGAAGCAGCACACATTTTTGGCATTTGTCCCCTTTAAAAATGCCCTTCAGGATTAGCTCGATTGATCGGCTAGTCGTTTCAGGTCAACCACTTTCGAACATTCATGTGGCATTTAAAAGTTAAAAACTTTATATATCGGATTTTACGACCTGTCGCTACACGCATGGGCCGCGGTGGGCGGGGTTAACAACTACAAACACACTAGCTGCACTTCCTCTCTTTTTTTCGTCAATACTTTACCTCCTCTAATCATGCCCGTTTTAACATTCCTACTTGGAGTGAGTCCACACTGCTGCTCCCTTGTGAAAGTGTAGGAAACTTTTTTGTCTTCAATGGGTTGAAGACTGTGAGTCGCGTTGGGAAGAAAATAACGGTGCGCGACGTTAGCCGAATGTTAGCTTACCAGCAACAGGTCGGTTGGTTGGTCAACTGAAAGTTAACGGTTATGGAGCGCGCGACTTTTTCAAAATATTCCTGGATCGACTTCGTCTTCTCTGTGATCGGAGTTTGTACCTTCTTGGTGGACTGGGGTTCGGACGTGTGGGTGGCCACCGAGTTTTACTGCCGCGGGGACTTTTTCTGGTTCGGTGTGCTGGTCGGCCTCATGGTCCTGTCGTCTGTCGTGGTCCAGATGTTCAGCTGGTTCTGGCTCAAGTACGACCGAGAGCTGCCGGGGTTCAGTGCGCAGACCGGAGGAGGAACCGTGCTCTTCGGGGACCAAGTGAAGCTCTCCTGCCTGCTACATGTGCTGCAGCTGGGCTTCCTTTGCAGGTAGGGCAAACTGTGTACATGTTAGTAAACCCGTTATGTGATTAAAATAATGCAGCTAATCACTTGGTTGGTAGGTTAGACCTAACAGTAAGGGTTTAAGTTTACAGTCTGAAGCTATGATGATCAAACAGCGACATTGCTGTTTATAACATATGACTGTAAATATGGAAGTCTGATTCACGGTGGTTTCTCAATACGTGAAAAGTGTTTCATCAACAGGTTGCATGACCTCAAACGCCCATACTGTGTGGTGGAAACAGATTTCACAAAAATTAAATTATTTTATTTTATGGCCTAACGAAATTTTCCAATCTCAGGAGGCATAATATTTGTTTAAGGTGACATGTGTGTCAAAATAACATTTTAAATTAAATACTGTTCTGCTGCAGAGATGTCCTGGTCTATACATAATATTCTACAGAAAACATCTTTGTTTGGGACAGATCCTTGCAAAAAATCACACTATAATTCATTTTTATTATGTTTTTCAATGAAAATAAGAATGATCATTGCCCATAGTATGACAAATCATTTCGCAACTGCACTATTAATCAAAATAATCATAATTAGATATTTTCTCTAAATCGTTCAGCCCAATTTTTTTAATATCCCTTAGCACAAGCACTTTCACTGCAGGAGTGTTTCTCTGTACCTATCTGATTTAAAAAAACTGAATATTCCTTCAGTAGTTCAGGCAAGCAAGTAGGTAATAACATTTGACAGGGGCCGTGACTGTGAAGATAAATTTTAGGTGTGTCAAATAGTAAATCCAGCATCTCGGAAGAGAACTAAGTGCATACAATGCGCAAATAATGAGTTAATGAAGGATGGAACAGCTCAAAATAACAATGCATCATGCCATGTTGCTTCTATTCACCCGTACAATAGTATGTTTACCTGCATAGTTTTGGTATGTGATCATTACTGACATTTTCTCACAATCTGTGTGTCACGTAACAGCCCTTTTCTGATGTATTCGTCCGTGTAGGCACATCTCTGCCATACGGCAAGGCTTCAGGGTTTGGTGGCGGAAACAGGAAGGGTCTGAGTACGCTGTTTACCTGACCCACGACCTCAGCATGCTCCGGCTTATCGAGACTTTCTGTGAGAGCGCTCCTCAGCTCACCCTGATGATCTATGTCATGCTGCGCACACACAAGGCCAGGACTGTTCAATGTGAGTGCTCTTTCGTTTGATTTACTTTCATGCCACAAGAAAAGCAAACCTCTACAATTGAGGACAGTGTTTTTTGTGTGAATCAAGGATTGCTACACAGTTGAGGTTGTAAAAGCTCTCTGAGTGTTGTGGTAATTCGATACCACAGATGCGTGTTGTGTTCTCTTCCTCATGGTTACTCTACTAATGGTTTAACTTCTGTTTTTGCAGTTGTGAGCATCGCTGCATCAACCACTTCTATAGCCTGGATGGTGGTGGATTACCACCGCTCCCTGCGCTCCTTCCTCCCCGACAAGGCCAAACAGGGTTGGTGTTCCTCCTTAATCTACTTCCTGTGGAACCTGCTGCTAATCGCCCCACGTGTGGCAGTCCTCGCCCTCTTCGCCTCTGTCCTGCCCAGGTACATCGCTGTCCACTTTCTGATGCTGTGGATTGTCCTTGTGATATGGGTCTGGCGACAGGAGACGGCCTTCATGGACAGCCTCAGTGGGGAGTGGCTCTACCGGGTCACCGTAGCACTCATTTGGTACTTCAGCTGGTTTAATGTAGCAGAGGGTCGGACCAGAGGCCGCAGCGTCATCTACCACTCCTTCATCACTACTGACGGAGGAATCCTGCTGGCGACTTGGTGGTGTTACAGAGACCCCGTGCAGACTGAGTCATACGCCCTCCCTCTGCTCATCACTTTACCTTTCACATACCTCCTGGGGCTGCTCTTTAAAGCCCTCTACTACTGCTGCTTCCACCCTAAGCTGTGGAGGCCCCCAGTTAGGGACCCAGGACTGCCAGGTGATCTGCCTGATGCAGAAGTGTCCTTTAGAGACTTTTCCATCCAGGATGGCACCCTGTCCTCCCAGCTTCGCAACAAACGGATGGCCTGCCACGCTACTCATTTTTACTCAGAGCAAAGAGTCAACATTGAAAGCACAAATAGAGCTGAGTCATCACAGCTGTGATGCCAGTTCATTATCTGTATACCTCCAGATAAATGTTACCTTCTATAGCAGGGATATGAAGCAACAATCTCTCTTAGACGGTCTCATGTTTGTGCTGCAATTTCGCAAGACGCTCAGTACGTTAATCAAAATACAGCTTCAAACCCTAAACTAAGAGAGGGCAATATGGATCAGTATATAAATATATATGCAATATAGTAAATTCCTGGAAAATTCCTGAAAAAGCAGTTAAAATAACTGGTAACTAATAACTGTTATTGACTAATCAGACAAATGAAATGTCTTACAAATCCAGATACTATTTAAATAACCAGTGTTGCCATAAAGTAGTCTTTCCACCTTTCCACAATGACACTAATACCACCATAGACAATATAAACAGTACTCTTGTTTCTTTACAGGTTCATATCATCTTCATACGTTGTCATATTTCTCAACTCTACTACAAACTGTGATAAGCTCAACTAACAAAGTGAAGTGTTAGTTTTATGCGATACATTTCCTACAATGCAAACTGTATTTTGTCCTTTAAACATATTTATTTCACACATGCCATGTTACCATATGGGTTTGTTGTTGTGTGAACACCTTGCATTTCCAAAATACAAACTTATAACCTTGTTGTTTTGACAATCCTAATAATTTAGACAAGCTTTTGCAGACCGAAGAGGTCTGACAATTTTCTCAAATTATGTAGTTATAATCTACATTTAAATTAATTCACCAAAACACGTGTTGTGTTTTCGGGTCATGTGACTGCTGCTACTGGAACCTATTGAAGGACTTTGAATGTAGATTTGACCATAAGCTCTCCTTTTATAATTTCTATGTTCTGTTACTGTGTGAAACAGCTGTTTTAGACCACTTAATGTTTGTTTTTTTTATCAAGATTATATTGTGTAAAATAGGTTCAAGTCAAGTGGTAATTCTTAATGTGTCAACAAATATGTGTTGGTACATATTTAACAGATGACATCACTTTAGCTTCAAATGTTATATAGGTACAAAACTTTTAGTGTTACTTTCGATCACTCATCCAGTGTTCAGCTTGTTTAAATGTCACATGCGCCAAACGTCTTGTTTACTTACTTGTTTACTTGTTTACAGTATCGGTTCAGACTTGAAAATGATCAAAGCACACTTTTCTCTGTGTGGTAAGAGAACATTTTGTTATTTTCACATGGTAAAACCTCTTTCAGTTTGTTAATTTCTTTGTAGATCCACTTCTTTGCCACATACTCTGCTAAAACCAAAAGTCAAGCTCACTGATGGTTTTTAATCTTTTACCTCATTTGCCATGTGCAATCATTAAAGTGGTGACAACGTATTATGTGTTTTAACTTGTGTTTTTCTGTTGTATAGATGCTTAATGATGATCTAATCTGCATATTTACACCTCTCTTTCACCCGGTTTTCTTTTTTAAAGTAAAGTAACTGAATTTAAAAATGGGATTACTGTAGAGGTTAATTGTTAAAGTCACAGCTTTCAATTAGGGCTGGGCGAAATGGCCAAAAATGTTATCACGATGTAAAAATTTCATAGCATTCTATATTGATAACGTCATATCATTATCTCTCTTGATTTTTGCTCCTGAGGGAAATTGAAATTGTAGTTTTAAACTATTCTTTATGTTCAGCACGACAAACACTTGCCAAACAGTGGATCACGTAACAAATCTGAGGTAGAACATTCAAAACAATTATGATAAAAATCTCTTTTCAGCAAATATGAATGAGTAAAACTAAGGTCCTTTTCTTAAACAAAATAAATATCTTAATGAAAAAATTAAGTGCTAATTTGTTCGTGATTCAAATTAATTTAATCCAACATTTATTGCCGCACATATTGAGGAAAATTACATTACGATAGTTATCAGTATTGTTTTATTGCCCAGCTTTACTTTCAAAATGAGTTGTCTGTATGTAAACTGGTAATTATGTTAAGACAGTGTGCCTTTAAGATGTTATGTAACCCAAGTCCAGTTTGTAGGAGGAGTTATGCAGTATAGAAGCACTGAACTTTGCCTTCACTTGTCTGAAGTTAGAGTGACTGCTCTTTCCTAAAGTATGTAGCTGCAACAGAAGCAGGCAGTTAAAAGCCCTATGTGTGAACTCTGGTTTGACAGGCACTATGGGTAACTTCAAGTACTTGTGTGTGGACTTCCTTTTCACTTGCCTGGGTCTGGTGTTCCTACTGCTGGACATAGTGCTGGATATATTGGCCGCTGTGTCTTTCTACCAGGAAAAGGCCTACGTGTGCCTATCTATGCTGGTGCTGTTTCTCGTAGTCTCGTCTGTTCTTGTGCAGGCCTTCAGCTGGCTGTGGTACAGCTACGAGGACTTTCAGAGGTGGACAAAAGTTGAGAAATACCTGAGTCTGACACAGCTCAAGCTTCTCCATGTGCTGCAGCTGGGAATCTACTTCAGGTTGTGTAAGCCTCATTTACTATATTAATGTTGGTGTTTCAAAGTGTCTCAGGCTGTTTTTCATTCTGTGAATGGAGGTTTCAGTTTGTTTAGTTTCTGTTTATCTGAGAGCTCCGCCCTGCTATTCACTCGTCCTTTCATGAAAATATTTCAGTTTACAGGAAATGCAAACAACTGAACAGAACAACTGTCTGGTTACAGTGTGTAGACTAGTGTGCTGTGCATAATGTGTAATTTTAGTATTTTAGTATTTTATTTGTAATTGAGAGCATCATCAGGCCTGGGAATTCTGGGGAGAGTGCATCATTATGTAATTTCTTCACACAGTAACACATATCAATGAATGACATCTGATTCACTTCCTTGTAACACATATTTTTCAGTGTGTATGACTAATTTTATTCACATAGATGCATTTTTGTGACCACAATGACTCCAGAATCATGGGAAGTATTTTCACATCCCTTTTCAATTGGTATAAATAGTTATTATATGGTCAGTAGTATACAATAGTTTTAACTAAGTGTTCTCTATCTCACAACTTCTCAGGCACGCAGGTGTCGTGGAGGTCTCTGTACAAAGCCTTACCTTGAAGCCCAGTTCCTCTGAGGGTCTCGCAGTGTTCCTGAGCCATGACCTCAGCATGCTGCGGCTCATAGAGACGTTTTCAGAGAGCGCCCCTCAGCTCGTCCTCATGCTCACTATTTTTCTGCAGCAGGGCCAGCTCGATGTTGTGACAGGTGCAGTATGTTACTCATGTCTCAGAGTTTCTTTGTGTAGATTTTGGGCAGAATTATGAGTCAACAAAACAAATTCAGTCATGAGTGACTATAGGGCTCAAGAAGAATAAAGTACAGTTCAGAGATGCTCTGCAAACTGACAACAGTCTGTTCTTTAAAGGGTCGATTCAACTAAAGTCAGTTGTACATTTTTAGTACATTTTCTTATGTTCTGTACCAAAGTACCATGTACTTAATTGATTACTTTATTTGAGTATTGTAATTATATTCTAATTTCCATGTCTACTTGATTACATTTCAGAGAGAAAACTTAAAAACAAATGAACAAAATATGATTTTGATTTGATTGTTTTTATAGACTGAATTACCCAACAGTAAATCAAACAATCAAAAATAGATCCACCTCCACCAGCTACTACATAAACATACTGCATAGACATTAAGTCATTAATAATTTTCATTTAAATAATACACCAATATAACACTCTGAAAGTTTTTGTTAGTGTGTTTTCCTGATAATACTTTTAATGTATTGCATTGTACTGTATTTGTACTATTTTCTTCCTTACTGGTCGTAGTACTGAACATTGCAGATCGATTTGGTTTACGCTGCATGTGTTCATGTTCAGAGATATCTGTCTCTAAGATTTCTGCCTCCAGTGCAGTACAGTGGAGGTGAATGGAATTTAGTTTGTGGAGTGTGTAGTTTCACAATAGTAAAAAACAAAAAGCAACGCTTCTTCTCAGAGATAATATCTTTGATATTCTCAAGTTTTCTCAAACGGGTCAGGAATAACTCAGAAATAAATAAGGAAGTGACCTGATTATTATGTCACAATGAACTGACCCTGATTTTCCACTATTACAGCACAATTGTAGGTTACTGTGTAATCTTTGCCTTTTCTAGAAGCCGAGGGCAACTTCATCAAACATTTACTGAAGTGAAAGCATTTTTTCTGACTTTTAATGCACTCTGAAATGCTACTTCACTAATGAGAGTACATGTAGTTACTTTAATATTTCTCAGGTTGGTTTACAGTTAGTTCTGGACCTGATTCATTCATCTTTAGTTGAAGCGTCTCTAATGATGACCTCTCCTCCTCCTCAGTGTTGAAGGCCATTGGGTCAGCCTCCGCCATCGCCTTCACTGTGACCACGTACCACCGCTCCCTGCGCTCCTTCCTGCCTGACAAGGAGAAGCAGGAGATGTCCTCATCTGTGGTCTACTTTATCTGGAACCTGTTACTCATCTCGTCTCGCCTCACCGCCCTCGCCCTTTTCGCCTCCGTGTTGCCCTGCTTCATCTTCACCCACTTCTTTTGCTCATGGTTGGTTTTATTCTTCTTTGCCTGGCAAGCTAAGACTGACTTCATGGACAGCCCTCTCGGAGAATGGCTTTACCGAGCCACCATAGGCCTCATTTGGTATTTTCACTGGTTTAATGTTGTAGACGGGAGGACGAGGGACAGGACTCTGCTCTATCATGGGTACATACTGCTTGATATTTGCTTCCTCTGCGGTCTGTGGTGCTGGAAGATAAGAACAGAAATGACAGAATTTTATGTAATAGGCTTAGCTGTCAGTGTTGTTGTAGTTTACATCCTTGGTCTTTTATTTAAAATACTGTATTACAGATGCTACCATCCAAATCTTTCCAAAGAGCAGTTGAAAGGGGGCACCCCTGAACAGGCCTTTGCTGCAGATGAGACGGACTTTCCTTTCATTGTGGCCATAATAATGAATGGTGACACAGACATCTCAGATCGCAGCCTTCCCAGCCCACCAGCTCCAGATATCAAACTCAATAAAAGAATGAGGAAGTTGGCCGAGAACTTCTACTCCTGACCTGCATCACTTGACATCAATCAGACATGGAGGTTAGCAAGAGCCTGAGTCATGCAGCCGAACTAATCAACATCATGGGGTTGTGTGGGATATATGGCTATGACCTGTTGCCTTTTAGTCACAACCTCACGGGACCCAAGAAAATAGTTGTATTCTCGTAAGCACTTCATTCATTGTATTAACGGTTGGTGGTGCCGCGTACCAAAGAACACAAAGCTGCCAATAATTATTTAATCAATTTTCTTTTTAAAGTATAGGTTTACATTTCACACAAGTCTGTCTTAAAGCGATACTTACATGCTCGTATGTACAGTGAAATTGTTTTTGGTCGCTGTTTGGTTCTCCTGCCCCTACTGGCTGTGAAGACATCCATTTTGAATGGTTTTCCAATGTGAGAAATGGGGTACAAAACCAACAGTCCTCTTTCTTTGGGGGGTGCTTTTTAACCTTTAATTGGAAAGGAGAGTCGAGGAGAGACAGGACATTTGGTAGAGAGAGACTGGTGTTGACATGCAGCAAAGGGCCTCAGGGTTCGAACCCGGGCCACTGAGACGAGGACTCAGTCTTCATATATGGGGTGTGCACACCAAAATTTAAGGGAGTGGGTGGGGAGGCCCTCCCCAGCTTTATTAACATTTTCAGTGGACCTTCACCTTGACCCTCCCGACTATGAGCTCAAAATACAGTATTGAAATAGTACAAGTTGTTTACATTTTTTACATTTATGGTTGTTTACCATTTAAACTTTAAATCCTTTAAAGATTTTCATGGAACCCCATTTTAGTATTTATGACAGGCCTATTAGCTATTAAATGTATTTACATTCAGTAATTATCTCTGTTTGGTAGGTTTTAGTGGTGGTCTGCCTACCTATGCATGAGGGACTCAGGAAATGATGCACAAATGGAATTGAGCATTATAGTTTGTAATTTTATCTCATTAATATCCGCCTCACTATTTACTGTTGACTCTCAACAGTAAGTTACTGCTTTTATTGTGAAGCAGTCACAGGAAACAAAGTATTTTTCACCAAAATTAAGGTTCATATTTGCTCCGTCTCGCATTCACTTTTCTCAAAGCTTAAGGAGGGATGTATTCAAGCATACCTTTCCTGATTCGCTGAGTTCACCTTTGTTCAAACTGATTTTTAGCGACCAATAACTCTTTCCATGTACATATGGAAAAGTATTGTATTAGATAAAAATTTCCTTTAAAGGTGGGGTAAAGCTATTCTAATCCAACCCAATATGTCAAATTCAGTGAATATCTCCTCACGTTCTGCTAGTTCTGTGTGTGCGCTGAAAAATAAAAAGGTGTTTGTACACAGCCCAACACTATTCCTTTTTATCCTGCCATGAGTTTTGTGTCAGGTAATGTTAAATTACTCGCACACAGACATTCAGCTTACTTTCTAGTTGGCCAAGATGATGTGATGTTAGCTATGCAGCAGGAGAGTTGTAAGTAGCGCTGTCTGGAGCTGGTGTGCCAGTGTCTGCTAACCCACAACTTTGCTAACTGTTCCCTTTATCATCACCATCATGGTGTTTGGCATGGTGTCTCCAGAATCGCTTCCCACACCTTTAACAGCTACCATGATGGTAGCCAAACAACATTCCTTGTCAAGAGCATGACCCTTTAATGAAAATGTTTTAGAAATTATATTTATACTAGATTTTATAAATTAAATTATGTAATTGTATTTTTTGTTTTTACATTTTACAGTAATAAACTTTTAAAAATGTATTTACACTGTGTTGAGGCCATACTTGTGGTGAACTTAAGTTTCTAAGCTATCCGATCTAAAAACATGGTGACTCTGCTGCACACACATTTGATGTTATGTACTGATAATCTCCTCCCATACTCTTACACATTTTGTTACTGTTGTTGTTGCTGTACTGGAGCAACAAGGAACAGTGTAGGAAGCAGGTTTAAACTCTGAGTCTAACCCTCAGCTCTGAGTTTTTGGTACCTGAACAGCTGGAAGTGGCGCTAGAAATATGAATGCATGCCCACACAGACATTTGACATTTATCTTGAAGGGAGTCAGTAAGTTGAAACTATTAAACCACTTTCACATTTAATGAAGTCCTGTCAAAGACATTAAGACCTTCTGCAGCTAACATTCATAAACTATCTTATAAACTACATTTAGTCCAGTTTTAGGATCAAAGTCATTAGAGGTGCAAAACAATTATTCTCACATCCTCCCCAGTATTCACAGCATCTCCAACATGATAACTACAACAGGATGATTGTTCACTGATCAGTTAAAGCTTTATATCGATTAGTTGGATTTAAACAGTGGTTATTGCAGTAATGTAGCCCACGCTAAATGTTTCAGTGCAACTGCTGACAACCTGACAGCTGCCTTAATGTCCACAGTCAGTGTTAGAATGAAGGACAGTGTAGCCTATAGATTTTATTATTCATCCATCCATCCATCATCAACCGCTTATCTTGCGTACAGGGTCGCGGGGGATTTTATTATTCTACTTCTTATTTGATTTATTACCTTGGTAAACACTTTCCTTGTGACTTTATGGTCTCTAATCACTAGTTTCAAGCATTCTTCAATACAGCATGGTGTTGATTTTGTAAATTATGGTCCCATTAAGAGGAAAATAAACCTCTCCGACAAAGGGAGGCAAAGAGAAGGTCAACAGCAATTTACAACAATTTGAAAATATTTTACACCTCAGCGGATGGCAAACTTGAACACGAGGTTCAAAGCATGGTGTGTCAAATGGTATGCTTGGTATGTCAAAGCAGCCACAGCACGTACACAGTCATCAGCAGGAACTAATGCATGAGAACTGCAGGAGATGAAGAGGGAGATACCACGCCTGGATGAGAGAGAGATGTGACCGAAGACCAGTTCACCATAGTTTATAATAAAGCAGCGCAGTAAGGATACAGTCTGTCACTCATAAACTACAGAACTGTAAAGGTTAGGTTTTTATATCACGTCCACACTTCTGTCCACAGTCACACTCTCTCGCTCTCTTTTTTCTTTATCAATTGATGGTTTTTATATGCCTGGTTTTAGGGGTGCTGAGGAGGTTGCAGCACCCCCACTTCCCATGTCCATGTCTTTACCCAACCAGTGAGAAGTGGATGGATTATTCAATTCTTGCATTTCAGTCGGGGGCACTTTGGAGGACGTGCCCCGTTTTAATTGTAACAGGCGAAACATAGCTACGGCTGCCACTGCTATCTTGTGATTTACAAGTCACTGCACCGCGATCTGTCCGACGTAACAATGTATATCCCTCCCCAGCTCCACCCTCTCGTCCAAACATGGGAGCAAAAAAAACAACATGGCGCTGATCAAAAGGCCAAACCAGTAAAACTATAGTCCACAAACCAGTAAGTTATCCCACTTATAATGGCAGTAGCAGGGGTTTTCAAAGTCTGAGACTGTGGGCGCCTCCCCTCAAACAAAGCTTTGAAAAAGGCATCCCCCAACCAATTTACTTGCTTTGTTTCACTCAATTCCTGGATGCGTATAGGATCAAGATTATGTTTAATGATCACATTGAACCTCAACAATTAAGCCAAGATAGCCTAATATCACTGTTTGACATAACGTCAGACTACATTAAATACATAAATATCTGTCCTAAGGCATTTTGTAGTTTCTGACTCTGGGAAAGACAGAAAAACAGTAAAAGTCCCAATAGCACTGTGTCTCTTTAACCAAATCATGCACATTTAGGCTGTTCTATGTGATCTCGTTCTGATAACTAATGTAATATTTCTTCACTTCCATTCACTGAACCCCCCCTGAAACTGTTTGGAGTTTGAGTCCCACCTCCCACTTTGAAAACCTTTGGTCTATGGTAGAAAAGAAGTTAAGCTGCTTTCCTAAAATTTGTCGTAGAGGTATGTGTGAACATTAGTTTGACACAACTATGAGCACAATGGATGAGTTCAAGTACTCACCTGTGGAGTTCCTCTTCACTTGCCTGGGTCTGGTGTCCCTGCTGCTGGACGTAGGGCTTGACATATTGGCCGCTGTGGAAAAGGCCTACGTATGCCTTTGTATTCTGGTGCTGTTTCTCGTAGTCTCGTCTGTTCTTATGCAGGCCTTCAGCTGGTTGTGGTACAGCTACGAGGACTTCGAGAGGGAGAGGATCGTTTAGAAAAAAGATTTTCAATGTGCTGCAGCTGGTAATGTACTTCAGGTTGTGTAAGCCCCGTATGCTAAAATAATGTTGTCTCAGTCTGATTTTCTTTCTGTTGTACTCTATGTATGCAAGGATGTAGAATTAGGTAGGGATGATCTTGTCTCTACCAATATCCAGTGACTACTGAATTGTCCCTAGCAATAATTTGATAAAACATTAAAAA
Organism: Micropterus salmoides; assembly: GCF_014851395.1. Classification (NCBI taxonomy): domain Eukaryota; kingdom Metazoa; phylum Chordata; class Actinopteri; order Centrarchiformes; family Centrarchidae; genus Micropterus; species Micropterus salmoides. The sequence goes on from NW_024040817.1 coordinate 11,058,389, forward strand.
TAACCACTCTTGTCCATCAGTATCTAGTATGTATTTGCTTAATGGTTAAAACTATTTAGACTTGTAAACAGTTTCGACTGCAGTGTTGCATCTTTCCTCTGACCGGTAGCTCTGTGCTGTCTCTGCGTCCCCCTCGCTTAGAGACACTTTTGCTCTGTTTGGGACTCTCCCACTAGAGTTTACTTTCCCAAATAAAAGACACAAAGAGGAGGGAAGATTAAATCATGCCTACATGTGTGTTGACTCAGCAGGGATGATTTTAAATGAGAATAGTTGATCTTGAGACCCTTATTGCATTATATTCCATTGAGTTTTTATATTTTGAAATGTCACCTGCCGCCTGAAGTTTGTTTCCCTTAAATTACGCCATTTTCATCATAAATTGATGCAGTAAAGGGATAAATTGGTACATAAATATTCACCAGAATGCAGGAAAGTAATTGTTTAAAGCTCAAACATTACCTAAAAAGGCACAGGTTTCACTTGAAAGCTAGGTGTGAATAGAGGGAACTTTCTGTTTTACATCTAGGATTAATCCTCATTCCATCCATTTTGAAGGCTTAAGTTTCGCAATTTGGCCTTCGCCATCTTGGTTTTTTGGAACCCGAAGAGAAAATATTTGGGATGCAGACTTCAAACAAAATGTACTTCTGTACTCCTTAGAGTGTCTTTTAGTACAACCGACCACTGAACAAGACATTTTGAGGCGACCGAAATGTTACAGTTAACTTTCATGAACTGAGAACACACTCTGAAAGGGTCAACGTTCTTAGATGAAAACAAAGCCCTTGTTCATGGCTGGTTAAATGTACATAATCAAGTAAGAAGTAGTGTCATTTTCTCATAGATAGTTCACAACTACTGAAAATTCAGTTTCACTATGACTTTTTTAAAAGCATTTTTTAATGCTGTTAAGTCCCTGTCCAGTTGGGGATTTTCCTTTCATTCATTGTTTAAATTTAAACTTTAAATCCCTAAAGATTCATTCATTCATGGAACCCCATTTTAGTATTATTAATATTTTTTCTACAATAGCCATTAAATGTATTTACATTTAGAAATTTTCTCTAAATAGTACTTTTTAGTGGTGGTGGTGGAGCAGCACAAGGGACTCACAGGAAAAGATGCAATGATGTAATCAGTAGCGGTCTGGCCATCTGGAGTACCGTGACAAATCCCGGTGGGATGGCCAACCTCGGGGCTTCCTAACTTCTTGTATTGTTCTTGTGACTCCAATATTGTGCATTTGGACGTCTCCTGGACTAAGCGTTCGGTCACACCACTAATATGAGGCCTTAAATGTCCCCACCACTTTTCAACACAAAGTGACGCCCTTGTGCAATCAGCTTCATCCACATGGTCCTAAAGCCTTTATTTAAGTTGAGCTTGTTATCAATGGTTTTTATTCAAATTTGTTTTATTAATAGGCTTTTTTACAAAGATCCGGATCTCGGTGACCTCAAAGCTGGTTACAGCCATGACTTTTTAAAGTAGTAGCCTACACTAGCCCACAGTGAGTGACATGATGAAGCAGAGCATGATCCTAAGACGCCTCAAAGACGACCACTGCCTCGCTAAAGAAGCTGAGGGTAAAGGTGATCGACTGGCCAAACATGACTCCAGACCTAAACCCTATTGAGCATCTGTGGGGCATCCTCAAACGGAAGGTGGAGGAGCGCAAAGTCTCTAACATCCACCAGCTCTGTGATGTCGTCATGGAGGAGTGGAAGAGGACTCCAATGGCAACCTGTGAAGCTCTGGTGAACTCTGTGCCCAAGAGGGTTAAGGCAGTGCTGGAAACTAATGATGGCCACACAAAATATTTACACTTTGGGCCTAATTTGGACATTTTCACTTTGGGGTGTACTCACTTTCCTTTAACAGCTGCCCTGATGGTTCTTCCAGTATAGCAATAAGAACCTGACTGAAAATGTTTTAAAGATTATATTTATACTAGGTATGTTTTGTTCTTATAGTAATAAATAAACAGAAACTTGAGTCTGAAGCCTCTTTAAATTTATTTACACTGTATCGAGCGTCTTAGGTACACAGGAAAACCTTACAGGACTGCGTTAAGGTCCCAAACAGCTACTGAGGGAAAAATAGTGATTATTGTAATTAAATTAGCATTGATTATTATAATAGTGTTCAATTTACAGGATCACATTCCGGCTCACTACTCAACCCTATGTGGCCTCACAGGTCCTTGAAAATGAGATGAAGTACTTTTTTTTTTTTTTAAACAGAAAAACAAAACACAGAACTTTAAAATAGTATTTGGCATTGGAAAGAACTAAAAGAGGACACAAAGAAGAATATAGCCCCTTAAACATTACATGGTCATTTTTTAACAGCCATGATATACTTCAAAACAGACATGACATGCAGACAAAGTAAAGAAATAAACAGAAAACACATTCAAGAAGAAAAAAATATTGTATATGGTCTCAATTTTCTCAAATGTTTGTCTGGGCTGAACTCACTTAGGTAGTAGCATGACACAGAACAATCAAAAACACACCTAATTAAACCTGCCTTTCACTTTAGTAATCGGATCTGCATTCAGATTAAAACCACGTGTTACAGATTGATTGTCCAAGCAATGCTAAGCGTTTCACAGCAACAAAATAAATGCAAACTCCTTTTCAAAAGGATGCAAAAATCTAATACAAAGCAGACAGTGATGTTGAAATGAGATTTTCACAAGAAGATTTATCAGCATGAATGTATTGTCTCTCATAATTGAGATATCTATTCTGACAGCAAAGTACCTGTTAGTCATCTTAAGCCCTTCACTAAAATAGATTTCTTTAAACACGGAGCCATTTACATGAACATTTGCCCCCCATAATGGATATATTGTTTTCTAGAAGCAGACCTTTCAAACACAGTACAGACAGGACAATCAAAAAAAAAAAAAAAAAAAAAACTCTAGTAACAAAAAGAAAAGTCTCAACAGTACTTTAAAAAAGTTTAAAAAAAAGTAAGATAACACTTTGGATAATATAACAATGCAGTGATAAATGTTTCAAACAAAAATCTTAGACTACATATTTCCCTTTGAGATTATGCAAACAGATGATGTTAAAGGCACAATATAAATATGCACACAGTCACGCAAGACACACAAATTACACAAAAATACACATTCTTAACGGTCAAGCTGCAAGTGTGTAAATATGTAATCTTCTTCAGGCTCAGTATTGTTCAATCGTGATCTCGTACAGACCCTCCTGCTTTTCTCACCGTCTACAAATGAAAAATCCCTTTAAAAGTTACAGTTAAGGAGCAAAGTAGAAATGTATTGCACAGTCATCATCCTTTGTGCGCGTGAGTGATGAAAATCCAAAGCTGTAATTCTGAAATCGAAGTCAGACACAATAATCTTCACGTAGAGCTGAAACAATGTTAATTAATTAGATTAGTCAGCAACTATTTTGAAAAAATGATTAATCATTTTTCTTTAAGCAAAACTGCCAAGAAATCACTTGAATATGTGCATTTGTTTTATTCCCCTATGATAGTAAATTTTTTTTCTTTGGGGTTTTGATGGTTGTTCGGACATAAGCAATTTAAAGATGTCACCATGGGCTCTGGGAAACTTTGAGCATTTTTCTATTACATATTATAGATTAAATTAGGGCTGTTTTCACCTCTGATTAATCTGCGGATTTGTTTCTCAATTCTGGTTGATAATGAATAAAAATTAAAAAAAAAAAAAATAAAAAAAAGCTCCTCACATTTTCCCAGACCTGAAAGTGACGTCTTCAAAACGTTTGTTTTGACCAACCAACTGTCCAACAACAAAAAAAAAGATAAAGCTAAAGAAAAACAAATACTTTCAACTGAACCAGAAATGAAAAAAAGACTAAAAGGATTATCAAAATAAATGTTGATTACTTAATCATTAATCATTTCAGTTTTAATTAACTAATACAACGACTGTAAGCTAAATTATATTTAACTTGAAAAACTGAAGCAACTGAGAAAACATGTTGAGTAATGTCTTTGGAAACAAATTATGTAATTTCCTTTTTGGTAAATGACCTTTGTGACCTTCAGTCACATTTAAAAGCAGCTGATTTTGCAGCAACATCATGACGACACGTAAGAGTAATTAAATGTATTTCTATTGCTACTTTACATATTCAAATTATTTTCTTTGCCTCGGTTTTATCAAATTGTACAACTGATTTAAGTATACTGATCTAAAACGATATTGTGATGAGATACCACAACTGTCGAGCAGTTCATAAACAGAAACCTTTTAAATTAAACCTCTTTAGTGATGATGATCCTCCTAGTAATGTATTAGCTGAGTCAAAGTGAGAAGTGTGAGCATGGACAGATTATGAAACAACAGGCCCCTCCCCCACACAACTGGGAGCCACATCCTTCAGGTGAAACCGAGCGCTTGGCAGCAGCTGATATTCAATGTTTAGTTAACGGTAGAAATGGAAAGGCAGTCTGATTCCGGTCTAAAAGCTTCCTGCCACAAGAGATCCACACTAGTCAGGATTTTATCCAAAGCTAATTCTGATTCTGCATCATTTAGGATTTTGGCAGATGGAGCTGTTATCTGTAGTTGGGTTTCCATCTATCTAGAGCAAATTTTAACCATATTTCTACAAAATTGGCGAAAGCTTAATTTGCATTGACATCCACTACTGTTGTGTGAATATTAAGAGTTGAGCAAACAAGACAAACAGTTGGTGGTGCTAAAACAGTTCTACTTTTAGCTTTGTGTCAAAGCACTTTTTTAGGTTTTTAAATGGCTGATGGAGCCTTTTCTTATCCCATAAAGAACATTTAATCCTTCCTTCAAATTCACCAAATTTGGACATAAGAGCAGCGTGACCCAAATCCATACTGCATCTACACTCTAAGCTGTTTTTTTTTATAAAAGTATATAGCATACAAAAACAATTTTAAAAAAAGTGACAGAAAATAAAGTTTACTCAAACCAGACAGTGTGCAGCTGATTGACACCATTCTCCCACAAAGCAATGCAAAGGAAATTAAGCTTACCCACAGTTACTGTTAAAACTGTTTAGTCTGACAATTCGTACGTAGTACATACTGTTTAGAATTAGCATGTAGTGTGGATTTGGGACACAGCTAATGTTTTTATTGTTATTCTCGTGACGTTATGCTTTTCATTGCCTTACTAAAACTAATACTAGACAAAAGTGCAGCTCTACTGGAAAACTCCCGAGTCATTGCTGAAATGGATGAGCGTTTGGTTGTTGTTCAGTGCATCCTGCTCGGCTTACCATCTTTCACATTACAGTCATACAGAAGAGGTCGGTTTAGGTTTGTCAGAAGTTTGACTGGAGCCTCTGTTCTCAGCACATGCCTGCTGACAACAGATCACACACACTGTGTGTAACAAGAAGCAGGCGTCTGCTGTTGCAAGTGGAGAGGTCGTGACAGCTGACTGATGGTGTGGTCACGTCAGGAGGGGAGGTCATGAGCAAGCTTTTACCTCATATTGTACGTTAAGGTAATCAGTTGAATGATTCCATGGGAAGCAAACAGAAACAGAAGAATGGTATTGTTTGATACTTGACTCAGTTGGTGATTTGCACACAAGACAGCAAGATGATGCGTTCAAGTCTTTGAATGAGTGCAAAACAACCAGGAAAGAACACATTTGCTTTGATGTTTTTCTTTCAAATTATACAGAGCCTAACTAAATAAAAAGCTACAACCCCGAAAGAGAATGACAGGCAATACACAACAACGGCCCTTTCGTTGTTTTAAATCCAGAAAGAGAAATAAAAAGTGGAGGGATTGTTTTCGCTACAGGAGATTTTGATACTTAAAGAAAATTAGATAAATACCAAAGGATAAATGTCTTCCCTTCTGTGTCTAAATCAGTGCCAGTTTCAGCCGCGTTGAGGTTAGCTGCCGTAGAGGAGGGAGTGCAGGGCGTGAGGAACCTTAATTCAGCCGACTGATGCATCCAGTCTTGTTTGTGTTTCTCACAGTCAGCTCCGACCCAAAGTCCGCCTCAGTACATTACCATCACACAGTAAGTCATTAGTTGTGTTTCTAATATGCGAGTGTGTATCGTTGGGGTTGTGGAGGATTTTCTCGCACAATGTCACTCCACAAACCAACAGGACGATGACGACATTTTCCCTTTAGTGTGCGACATTCAACGCCGCCTCCTTTACAAGAAGTCCAGTTCCAGCGCTTGGTGCAGGGACACAAGGTCGCCGTGAGTGGAGATCCGCCAGAAAGGCATGTTGTGCTGCACAGAAAGACAAGCAAAGTTGTTCATTAACGTGTGACAGAGACAAACACTGAGCAGTACGCTCTACAGTTAGTGAAACTGAAGGTAGGAAAACTAATAAGTGATATACTAGCTTGATAATCAGACTGGATTTCCATTTAATTTCACTGATTTGAATGAACAAATCTGAGACAACCAACAGAACACATAAAAGTACTTATAAAGCAACTTTAAGAAGTGGTCAACAATGTAGGGCTCCAGAATGTTTATTTTCACATTTCCTTAAAGCTCAACTGTTTTTCAGTGTTTACTCTATAATTTATTAAAAGGTTTAAGTCATGTATTCTCTTGACTTGTAAGCTCTTTTGTCTGATGTGGACGCCTTTAAAAACAAAGTTCAAGTCACATTGACTGTACTTGTGTTTGCCTGCAGTGCAGCATGCCTAATGCAAGTTTGTTTGCGTAAACTGCCAAAACACTAACACACAAAAGGAGGCAGGGGGAGGAGATCTGAAGACTGTAACATTTACCTGTTTTGCTGCAAACTCCTCATCTCGACCATCACCAATCACCACATAAGTCACTTTCTTCCCAAAGCGAGAGATGATCCTCTCAAAGCAACTTTCTTTCCCTGCAAATTTGCAAAATAATGCATTAACTTTTGAGCCAGACAAATTTAGCACAGAACCCCAAAAGCATCATATTAACATAATTTCCTTAAAGGCTCGTGCAGACTACATGACTTTCAACGTCAGCCGATGGCCGTGCCGTTCACACTACACAAATTGCCCTACTTGTGAGGGGAGTCTTGAAGTCGTTGTGGCGTTCACACTACTTGTCTGATAGGTGACAGGGGGTCACTCGACGCTGGTCTCCAAACCACGTTTTGTCAAGAAAACACATGTGAAACATGAAGCGGGAAATGACGCGAACTTACACATGAAACAGCTGTTGTTTGTTATTATAAAGACATATGGGTGAAATAATGTATTAGCACACGCAGGTAGCAGGGATCACCTGAACTACAGAGAGAGCTGGAGGAGAGTAAAAACTGTTTTGTGGTGAAAAGTAGCTGCCTGCTTTCATTGGCTAGATATTTGGCATGCTAGATATCTGGCAGGCGTCGGCGATGCGCCAGTGATGTGTTGGGGAGCAGTTTTCGATGAGCGACTGGACACATAACGACTGGAGACCGCCGATCAATCGCTAATTTACCCCTGATCGCAGCCTGACGGTCGCCAAGCTCTCCGGCCTGGCAAATCAGGCTAAAAATCATGTAGTGTGAACTAGGCTTAACTGTACTTAAGTCCTGTACCTATTTTTGTGGCACTGTAGATGTTCTCGATGGGGAAAATGTCTCCCAGGCCGTAGAGCAGCACTTTCGCCAGAGCTGGAACCAGCTGAGTGGTGGTGACCAACACATTCATACACTTCCCCCTGTTGGTGGAATATTACACACACACATAAATATTAATGCATACATACCCATGCATAAATATGAGCTCAAAGACGACAACCAAAAGCTTCAGAGCACAGACTTGTGTACGCTGTCAGTACTTGTGAGCCGTTTATCTGGCATGAATGCTGGCCAGTCACAGTAAAACATAAAACCTGTAGTTAACACATGATATACATTTACAGTTGAAACTGAACTTCATTTTGAGATTTTTTCCAAACAAATTCAGCACAGAAAGAGCACAGCCAAGGTTATACTTCCTTTTAAATAGCTTCCAAATGCATTAACTTCTACAGAAACACTGCCTTTTTTTGTTTATATGAATTTACGCAGTACTTTTGTCTGGCAGTGTTTATTTTATTTCTGGTACATTTTGTGCAAATCACAATTGTCACAGATGTAGCGTGTGTGGTCTGACATTGTGGTGTGTAAAACAAGACAGCCAGTGAGTTTACTCATGCTGCTGCAGAGTATGATCTTAAACACTTTTGAAAGTAAAAGCGTGCTCTGCTCAGACCTGGACTGGATGAGCAGCAGAGACTTGAGCGCTGTGCTGAGCCACGCGTCTGTAACGTTCTCGATCTCAGACTGAAGCCGTAGAAGCAGCTCCCTCTTCATAGGACTCAACAGGCCTGAAAGAGACAACATGTGATGTGCAGTAAGATTTAGATACCACTATGAGCATCTCAGGAAAAACTTGTAAATCTAACATCTTTTCTTTTTACTGTTTCCAAATGTCTGAAGAGATGCACTTGCAAAACGTTTTACAGTTGATGGTGCCACCCAAAAAGATCATTCTTTTTTAATTTCCTTAATTTTACCTTTTGGTCACTGGACTAGTTTTACTGTCAAACAAGTTTGGAATTGCTCCAAGGGTTTTTACTAAAGAAAACCAGCCATTCATGGCATGTTTCACAAGAGTCTCGATGGGAGAAAAACTTTTTACTTTAACTAAAGAAGGTTTCAATGTGATACTCCTTTCATACTCTAGGTGTTACTGATGCAAACTCACCTCCAACATTCCCTTTATAGCTATTGTAGATCTCTTTTAGTCTGCGGTAGCGAAAGGCCAGTTTTCGCATCCACTCCACCCCTCCCTGCACCCCCGTGGTGGTTCCTGATGCCCCTCCACCACTTGGACCATTAAAGCCATCGGCCAAGAAGTTGTAGGTACTAAAGTAGGGAGAAACACTTGTTGATAATTAATGAGGCTGCTGTGTGTGTGTGTGTGTGTGTGTGTGTGTGTGTGTGTGTGTGTGTGTGTGTGTGACAAGGTAGTCACTGTATTATAGTTACAGGACAGCATAATCACACACCTCAGCTCCTGTCCATTGTCATCAGAGGCAACATCCTCAACATGGACTTGATCACATTCCTTAAAAGAAAACAAACCAATTGTGTAATCATGTATTTGAGATGAGAGAATCTGGTCAACAAGCTTGAGATAATGGGCTTTTGCAAAAGCCTCATCAGCTGCCAACTGGCACCCATGACTGAAAGGAGCACCTCTTAGTAAGTATTTGTTGGATGTGAATACATTTTCCATTAATGTAGTTTTACTGGTTTTGACAGTCCAATGCGTCTCCACCCTTTCTATCTATGCATGAATTTCTCCAGAACTCAAGAGATGATTGACAAGAGATCAGGAAGTTCATTGTAATATTTAGTTAGTAGGAAAATAGGGGGAGGTTTCTCATTAATCATGGTTAGTACCAGTTGATGTGACCGATAGACTAAAGTATCAAAACTCCTTTCCTGCCACAGCTACACCAGTCTGAATGTATTTCACTGTACCTCCAGGTCATTAAAGAAGAGGTGAGTGTCTGCTAGCTCAAAGATTAGCTCCTCCATCTGCAAGCCCAAGTTCAGCACTGTTGCTGGCTCCTGAACAAATAAATAAACCAAGTCAGACCTTTTCATTTTATGTTGTTTACTTAAACCTTTGCATTATTTGCATAAAACACACCTTGCCAAACTTCTGTGCGTAGGAGCCAGTGAGCAGTGAGTGGAATATAATAATCGTCTCATCCAGATCCCACAGGAAAATGCGCTTAAACAGCAGGGAAGAATAATATTACACTTTGCATTATAGAAATCATTTGGAATCACTGGAAAAAAAGATTTATGGTTTTGATGTCCCTGCTGTTTTTCTGTCAAAAAGATCCAATAAAAGTAAAAAAAGAGTTAGTTTTTACAATCAGAAGCCTCCAGGCTAGAGAGCCCGTGTTTGTTCCAGACTACACAAGTTTAGCTTTGTTCTGCTTAGTGGTTTATGTGTGTAGTGATAATTCAACTGCTGACTTGGTTACCTCCAGGTCACTCTCAGTAGGTGGGGAGTTATCAGACTTCTTGCCCTTCCCTTTGGCTTTGCCAACAGAGTTCCTGCGCCCAACCTCATCCTGATCTCTGGCTCCAGTGGGGAGAGCCACACTAGTAGGAAGGGCTGCACCTGCCGGGAGATTCTCTGGGGGAGACGCATCTTAGTACAAGAAAGTGTGATATTAGTTGCTGAATAACACAGTTCTTCTGTACAATTCCATATATTAGTGCAGTGGATACTGCAGAATGAATGAAGTAATTCAAATGAATGCATGTGGATACTTAATCTAAATAACAGCCATCATGATGTAATCTCCTAATGTTAAACAGAAATAAAAGAAATCAAACTACTGAAAGTACCTCTGGGAGGAAGTCCAGCTGAGGCGGCCTGCTCCGACTTTACAGCTGAATATCCAGCCATTCCCACAACGGCACCGTGGTCATCGCTGCTGGGCAGGCCGGCAGGCACGTAGCTGGGTGGCAGAGCGTAATACTGAGAGAACTGACTCTGTCCCAGAGAGTTGTAGCTGCTAAATTCCTGGAGGAATAAAAAAACAAAAAACAATGGATATCAACAGGATGGTCTGATTAATAATCTGTGTCAATAGCAAGTTAAGCCTATTGGCAAAGTTAAATAAAACAATCCTAAGGACACGAGGACAGATTTATCATGTCATTGTTCAATTACTGTGCATTTCAAAACAAAGAAAACCCCGTACCATTTCACAAGCTAAGCAGTCAGAAAAAAAAAGTGACTGTCTCAGCAAGTGATGGAGAGATTTGACACAGTAAACAGAGCTCAAAGAAATGATGATACATAGCAGCCCTCAACACAGTCTGAGACGAGTTCGAGAATTCATGACAATTAACATACACAGACAGTTTTCTAATTCTCCTTACCTGGTGGGCCACCGTGGTGGAGGTTGTGGTGGCAGCTGTAGCTGAAGGGATGCTAGAATACACACTGGATGTTGTGAAGCTTGAGCCTGGAGACAGAAAGAGCTCAGCTAAAAACAGTGCCAGAGGAAAAGAAAAAGTATTTTTACATAGTATTTGAAGTAACTAACAACAAGAAAGGAAGACAGAGCTGTGCTGCTGCAAGTTCTCCTTTATTTTTGAGTGCTTCTCATATCGGAGGACAGTGTGACAGCCTTATAATGTGAGACAGAGTGAGGTTGCAGCTTGCCTTGGCTGGGGTATGAGTAGTGCAGATGGCCTGGCTGGGTTGAGGTATATGCAGTGCTGAAGCTGAGAAACCCAGGCTGGCCAGAGGGTGCCTCAGGCAGCCCTGTCTCTGTTTTAATGCCTGGCCACATAGCACCTGAAGATGAAAGAGAGCAATAGAAGCAGAGAATGAAAGAGGCAGCGAGAGGAGTGGGTCACTGAAGGTGAGGCAAAGTTAAAAAACCAAGGTCAAGATGTGGACTTTGTGTTTAAGCAGAGATCAAAAGCAAATTGATTCCACAGCGCCAAAGCACACAAAGTAAGGCTTCTAAAGTAAAGTAACAAAAAAGGTGTGATGCTGGGGTTTTAGTGAGCAGACAGTGTTAAAATAAGCTGTTAAAGTAGCAGTGGGGACTAACCAAAGGGTGGGAGGCCATAAGTCTGGCCTGTCTGGGGGAAGGCTGAGTACACAGTGGACTGGGCCAGAGGAGGAAAGGCCACCTGGTTGGTGTATGACGTCACCGCTGGGCTGAAAGAAAGAGAGAATCAGTACCTGCATCAAATCAAGCATGCCTGCAAGTAAAGCTACTGTTTTTAAGTGTAGCAGTGCATAAAAACCCACTTCATGTAACATTTTATATTCAGGTTTGCTCCAAGCTTAAGCAGAACCTAATTTTGGGGTGAGGTAACAGAGGAAATAAAACAAAAATAAACAAACAGACTTTCTGAAAAGTTCTGCTAGAGGGACAGAAGATGTTTTTTGGGTTTTCTTTTTTTACACTGAAGTTAAAATTTATACAAAGGGGCTCTGTGACGGTATACCTTCACTACGGTTGAGTATGTGCTTGGACTGCCCTACATCAATCTGGGCCAAAGTTGCACTTTGGGTTCCCTGTACACTCGGGTGGGGTGACTGCTCTCTCTTTGCTACATATGGTGTCAGAAGTGGGATGGCTTGCCGTGAGGCCATCACAGGCGTACCCAGTATGTGAACCATATGACGGAGGCACATTGAGTGAAGCAAAAAAGTCTGGCATCGTGCCGAAAATTTTTTAAAGCCGTTAAATGGTGGGTCAGAAAATAGTCAAGTTGGGGGAGTTGTCCGATTGATCCCAAAATCCTGTGACTTTTTCACCCGTCCCTTGTTAAAAAAAATTGATTATAAGGACACTTTTGCACATGCTCACAATAAAGTATGTGCTGCAGTGTGTGCGTGTGGCGTTTGATCTGCGTTCATAAACCTATTTTCAATTCCCTGAGGAAATTCAGGGGAACACAGACTCTTTTGAATGTTCTTCAGAACTTTTCGAAGTAAAAGCTCTCAATAAACTCACTTGCGCTTTAATTTTTGGAGGCACAATCACTTAAGAGGAAGTAATTATGTGAGTAATTTTAGCTGTCTTGACTGAGATCTGTTTCAGCACCAGTCACTATCAATTTATTTATTTTCAAAGCAAACTGGCTGCAGGCCAGATATTATTGCTGGCGGGCCAGCAATAGACCACTGCTGACCACTGCAATAGAGGGTGGGAGCACCCACTAGTACAACAACATCAAGTCGAATTGATGTGTGAGGTGCATAAAGCGCATGGATGCCCTTTCCGAAGAGGAGGGGGTCGTGACGGAGTACCGTCACTACGGTTAAGTATGTGCTCAGACTGCCGTACCAAGGAGCCTAAGTCTTTGGTGTTGTGGGTCAAGATGCATGTTTTGTGCCCTGTAGACCCCGGGTTTGAATTCAGGTGGGGTGACTGCTTTCCCTTTGCTACAGGCTCTCAGCTACAAAAACAGTGCTGAGGACAATGTGGTAAAAAAGGCTGATCATTAAATGGACAAAGCATACTAGTCTGTGCACGCACCTGCTGTTGTCGGCTACCGTCAGTGTTCAGCAGCACTTTGTTTCAATGATGCATTAAACTTTGGTTGTTTTATCCCTAACTGAATGTAGTCTACATAGAAAGTGTTGTTCATGCATAGTAGAGCAGAAAAACTAGATTACAGCTGCACTGGTGCAACCACTATGAATGCTTTGTGTTACTTGGCAGGATTTTACTTGGTCAAATGGTTGCACACTGGAGGCCTGCAATAAATGTCACATTTCATGTACTTTAATCTGGGTAACATTCAAACAACAGATAATAAGAAATTCCCATTTGCTCCATGCAGTGTACTCACTTGCTTCCTTGATAAACCTGTTGGGCGAATTCAGATGTGGCTGTTGTGTCTGTGGCTGTCAAAAAGGCAACACAGCTTCAGTTTGACATACAAGAGCAGCTTTCATCTTTTTTTTCAGACCTTTACTGTGCACTGTTTAGAACTGGGGCGGTGTTTCTGTTCGTACCAGGATGTGCATACGAGTTCATGGAGTCGCCACACGCTTGAGGCGCTGTCCCTCTGTCTGCTTCCGACTCCTCCTGATCACCTGCAATCAAACACAAATTTTCAGTATTTTTTTCCCCCGGGAACATTTCCGAGTGGTGGCATTTTCTACCAACCTGGATCAAGCTGGGCTCTGGACATGGCAGAGTAAGAGCTTTCCTGCTCTGATGAACCTAACACAGCAGCTGGACTCCCATCATCACCTAAATCACTGGAAGAGCAATAAGAATCCATCATTATTATTATAGGATCTCTGCTGCGGGCCAACAGCCACATAAAAATAATAAGATCAATAAATAAGCTAAATTTGGCAAAAAAAGAGACTATAAAAACTCAGATTATGAGGAGAGGTGGGTGGTGCAATGGATGCATGCCTTTGGTGTGAGAGACCCGGGTTCAATCCCCCACTGTGACCCATCCACCATTGTGTCCCCTGAACAAGACAAGAGGTGTGCGACCTCTGACATGTAGCAATTGTAAGTCACTTTGGATAAAAGCGTCAGCTAAATGAATAAATGTAAATGTTCTACTGAAAAATGTCAAAGGACTTGGCAACCGTTCACTGATTATGTAGAGGCTAAGCAATGATTCTTTAATAGTTTTTTCAATACTCAACATATGTTCTTAGTGGTTTTCCATCAGAAGGTGTAAGCAGCAATTTAAAAGTTCAGTAATAGATCTAAAAGTCACTTAAGACCAACCTTGGCTCTTTCTCCAGTCCACCGTCTATCTCAAGCTTGGCCTTCTTTGTCTGCACACACATTAAAAAGAAGTTTATAGAAAAGATTTTCACCATAACTCTGTTTTCAGGATATACATCTTCTTTTCTGCAATAAAACCAGACGAAATTAAATAAAGCCACTATAAAAATGGACTAAAGATGAATACAAAAATGACTCAAGCTGTACTCTTACACAGGTACTTCACATTCACTTTCATGGAGCATTATTTCAACACACAGAAAGCACATTTTTTCTATAGCATTAAAAAGAAACAGAGTACACAGAGTATCAAAATATAATATGCTTTGAAAAAGGATATCTATAATGTTTCATTTGCAACTTGTTCAGTCTATAAAAAACAAGAAATGCCTTTTACAAATCCTGAGAACAAAGTGCTTTTTTTGGCTAAGCAAGTCAAAAAAAGAGAAAAGGATTATCAATTTATAAAGGATCCACAAAGAAAACTGATCAGAGTTGTCATTGATTAACGTTACATAAATCAGTTAGTCAGCTACTCATTTCAGCAGTACATATTCATATTTATAACCATGTTTTCTGAATTTGAGTCCATCCTTCACTCTAAACTCCACTGAAATTTGCCATCAACTTTGGTTGGTTAAAACCTGAAACACCAATATGAGATCTGAGAAGCACAAGATATAAAACGTTGGTCAAATATTTACATGAACCTCATGATACAATAAAATGACCTATGTCTTATTTTACTCCCATGACTTCACATAAATAGGAAAACAATGTACAGTTAAATCTTAAAACCAATTCGTAATCAGTTATTTATCCAAACATTCCCTCCCCCTGCTCTGTGATGGCGTCACCGTGGGTGGACTCACCGGCAGCTCATGCAGCTCCTGTGCGTCGTCCATCTCTGCAGCAGAGCGACCCGACATGTCTGCACGCACAGCCTACTCTCTGTACCTGGAAAGCGTGTCCGGACCCTGCTTTACACAACCACAGGAGTACAAACACAAAGGCACAGAATAAATGGCCGGGGTTTTTGCCTTATGTAGTTTTCCGATGCATGACTCTCCCCTCCCCTTTACCCACTAGCACCCATCAATGCATCCCTATCTTACCATTATCGCGGGGGTGATCAGCAGGGAGGTGGCGGTGATATAGGAACTGGGGCACCCTGGTCTAATCTCCCGCACGAGACCCGCAGGTGAGGCACGTGTGCAACTACAGTCCCACAACCCTCCTGTGTTTACTGTGGGATTAAGAAGGCGTGCCACCTTACATATGACCTAACCTTCATTCAACGAAAACATATTCTCCAGAAGCATTAGGTGCTCAGGTGCAAGCTGTCGTATCAATAGATGCCCTGAGGGGATAAGATCTAACCTCATTTTGTCCACTGCTCGCTCAACTGGCCTCCCCCCCCAACCCCCAGCTGGAGCGACTTTTATCTAACTGAAATAATGTAGACACAGAATGAGAAAATAGGTCAGACGGCAAATTCAACACCGCACAAATGTGTCAGGCGCACGTTCTGAATCGAAAGCGACATGAAAGAGACATACGCTTCGATTGGCTGGGCCATCGAAGCATATGTCAGTTTATGCAAGATTTATGTAAGTGAACTCAAAAAACTATTACATTTAAAGGAAAATTAGGTCACTGGATGATGTACTGGTCGACTGCATAAGCTCCCGAACTTTAAAGTTAAAGTCAAAAAGAGTAAAGATAATCTACACTTTCTCAGCTGCACTGACGCAACAACA